>NC_092050.1:142905875-143233286 GCF_003086295.3 Arachis hypogaea | reverse complement strand
TTTAACGCGGACGCGTCAGCAACGCTGTTGCGTCGCGTGCGTTTTTTTTTTTTAAATATGCAAAATACAGAATGCAATGCTAATATGAATGTTATGCATGATTTCAGGTTCAATCAAAACTCAAAAACAAACAAAACAGACTAGAATTAAAACTGAAAAAGGGACAATCATACTATGGTGGGTTGTCTCCCACCTAGCACTTTTAGTTAAAGTCCTTAAGTTGGACATTTGATGAGCTCCCTGTTATGGTGGCTTGTGCTTGAACTCGTCTTGAAACTTCCACCAATGCTTGGACTTCCAATAAGCTCTATCAATACCAAGTAAATTCCTCAAGCTTTGATGGAGTTCTTCACAAGCTTTGAGCTCCCAAAATTGATTCTCATATATTCTCGGATCCCAAATCTTATTTTTGCACCCGTATTCTTGTTGATCATTATTATTCCATCCGGGTAGCAAGCAATCTGAATTCTCACTAAAGCGGCCAAACAACTTCCTAGACCCATTCAGTTGAGCTTTACACCAACCCTTGCATTTAAACTTTGAGCACACAACCATGTTGAACCTTGCTTGACAACTCCAACCACTAACCATCTTCCTCTTACTCTTAATGCCAAAAAGAGCTCTAAGTTGACCATCCGTCTCCAGTAGCCCATATTCAAGTGGAATTAGAAAGCTAAGGGATATGAATTTTACCCACTTGAATGTTGTGAAGGATGATGGCAACTTAGGGGGAGGGGTCTCCAACAACTTTGGTAAGGTAATTGCAGGCCTTACTCCCGTGTGCTCTTCTTTGACAACTTCCACCTCATTGTAAGCATCTTCAATTTCAACCTCTTCCTCTTGGTAGCTTCCTTCCAATTCAATCTCCTCTTCATTGCTTTCCAAGGGCATGGGAGGTTGTGCTTCTTCTTCTTTAATCTCCATCTCTTGATTAACCTCTTCAAAGTCTTTAGCCATGATATGCCTTGGAGGTTGTACACCCTTCTCAACATCAAATGCAACCGTCTTGGAAGGAGGCTCTATGTCTTGACTTTCCCATGGAGGTTCAGCATCTCCCAAGTCTTCAACCACTTCTTCCTCTTCAATAATTACTGCTTTGTCCAGTAGTTTTAATATAAAATCATACTCATCCTTAATGATTTTCTTTCCATGACAACTCATTTCAACTATTCTTTCATCTTCAAGGGTCTCTCCTATCTCCACATTTTGGGCCTCCTCTTGCTCTAAGACAAAATTAGACTCCTCCTTGATGTCTTCCTTCACTAATTCTTCAACCACTCCTTCGACTTCAAGGGTCTTTACTACCTTCACCTTTAGGGCCTCCTCTAGCTCCTTATGAAGTATGGATTCGCGAAAATGATCCCTTCTCTCTTGTTCCATGTCAATAGCATCATTGGGATCATGTTGCTCTTGGATTGATGGATGTGGGTGCTCTTCCATGGATGGTGGTGATGGGATGGAGAGATCATTCTGTGGTTGAAAAGGAAGTGTACTAGAGCTGGAGGGTTGATTGTTGAAGGTATTTGGTGGTCCGATTTGGGCGACGAGAGCTTGTATAGTAGAGTTTAGATCGGTAAGTGCTTTCTCCATGGAGGTTTGGGGTGGATAGGAGGGTTCATTTGTTGGGAGAAAGGGTTCATGGTAGGAAGGTGGTTCATCTTGATAATGATAAGGAGATGGTGTATATTGAGGTGGTAGTTCATGAGAGTAGTTGTGTTGGAATGGGGGTGGTTCTGTGTATGGTTCATTTGGCTCATAAGGTGGTTGGTATGGTGGATACGGGTTAGGGTCATATGAAGGTGAATGGTGGAAAGGGGCTTGTGAGTATGGTGGTCCAAAGTCATGTTGAGGAGAGGGTTCATAGGCATATGGTGGTAGTTGTTGATAGTCAAAAGAGCGGTCACCATAGCCATTGCCTTGACATGCATTGTAGAATGGTCGTCGTCTGTGGTACTGTGGAGGGTGTTGTTACCTAAAGGATTGATCAAGTCCTCGTGGCTCCATCCATCTTTGACTGTTCTGACCTTGATGCATGTTCCTGCTATAGCTTCCATTCCCTTCAACAATATTAGAACCAAACTCAAAGCGAGAGGGGTGAGAATTCATAGTAAATAAATAAAAAAAAATAAAAACAAATAAACAGGTAAAAGAAAATATTTACAATAACCAATAATAAGGCACACGTTTGCAATTCCCCGGCAACGGCGCCATTTTGAAAGAGCGAAACTCTCGCGCGATCTAGAATTTTCATAAATAAATTCCCGTTGTAAGTATAGCTTCTAGACCGACAAGAATTCCTTTCTTACAAAAGTTTTGTTTGTCACTAAAGCAAACCCAATAAAATTGATAACCGAAGTATTGAAACCTCGGGTCGTCTTCTCAAGGAATTGCAGGGAAGTATGACTTATCATTAGCTATGGAAAAGGTAGAATTTTTGGGTTTTTAAAATAAGGAACAAGTAGCTTAAACGACGAGAAAAATAAATTAATAATTATATAAAAAAAGAACTCTTGGCAAGATATAAGAATTTGGAAGTCATATCCTGGTTATCCTTATCGATGGTGATGAGAATTGAGTTTTAATCCCACTTAGTTAACCTTTACTAAAGCAAAGGAAAGTCAAGTAGACTAATTAGTTTGATCTTGAGGTCTTAGCCAATTCCTAAGAAAGGACTAGAGTTATTGGAATTCAATTCAATTAGCAGAAATAATAATTATCAATCACGATGAGTTTGATAACTCAAGAGTCTCCAATTAATCAATTAAAGCCAAGAATATAAAAAGCCAAATAAGAATCATAAATCTGAAATACCTCAGTTTATATTGAATAAAGAAAATCCTAACATGAATGGTTCATAAGTCAATTTGGAAACATAAGTAATTAACAAATAAAAGCATTAAAGTATCTAAAAGTAGAAGAGAAATATAAAGTAAAAGGAATATTGAACCTGTGACTGAAGATGAAATGAACTAAACTAATAGAAATCCTAAAATCTTAAATCCTAAGAGAGAGGAGAGAGCCTCTCTCTTTAAAAAACTATATCTAATCCTAAAATTATAAATTATGAATGTATGATCTCCCTAGTATGGATGCATTCCCCCACTTTATAGCCTCTAATCTGTGTTTTCTGGGCCGAAAACTGGGTCGAAAACAGCCCAGAAATCGTTGGAGAAGAAATCTACCACGCTGATTTTTGTCACTGCGTCGCGTCCGCGTGGAGCACGCGTTCACGTCACCTAGTGGTACGGCCACTATAGCAAATTATATATCAAATATAAGCCCCAGACGTTAGCTTTCCAACGCAATTGAAACCGCATCATTTGGACCTCTGTAGTTTAAGTTATGATCGTTTGAGTGCGAAGAGGTCAGGCTGGACAGCTTAGCAATTTCTTCAACTTCTTGTATTCCTTCTATTTTTGCATGCTTCCTTTCCATCCTCTAAGCCATTCCTGCCGTGTAATCCCTGAAAACACTTAACACACATATCACGGCATCGAATGATAATAATAGAGAATTAATATTAGCAAATTTAAAGGCCAAAGAAGCATGTTTTCGATCATAGCACAAAATCCGGAAGGAAAACGTAAAACATGCGAATAGTATGAATAAGTGGGTAAAGAGATAATAAAAGCCACTCAATTGAGCACAAGATAAACCATGAAATAGTGGTTTATCAGAGATCAATTGAGGGCTTTCCTATAAGGTTCACAGCACACATAGAGTCTGATTCTACCATCAGATTGGTGATACCCAAATCCACAGCAAGCTTAACTCCGACATATATGCCCCAAAGTTCTGCCATCGTGATGCTACACTGTCCAATGTTCATGCTAAACCCTGCGATGTAGTCTCCTTCAGAGTTCCTCAAGATGCCGTCGCAAGAACCTTGACTACCCGGTTGAAGGACCGAGCCGTCGACATTGAGCTTCACCCAATTCTCCTCTGGTGGTTCCCACCCCACTTGCTCGTCTCTGGTATGTCTCAGAACCCTTCTACTCTTTTTAACAATTGAAAACGTTGAATTGTAGTTTTCTGCAAGTCTATTCACTAAGAACGGAACCTGGTTGTACTGCAGATTTAGGTTGTTGAAAATTAAATCATTCCTACACCTCCAAAGGGTGTTACACGCGGTTACGAAAGTAATGGTCCAAGACTAACCATTTTGGTGGTGAGAGCCATTGAACAAGTTATTCTCTAACCATTCTTGGTAAGGCTGATTAAAGAATCTAGTCTGATTAGCTCTATTTACCATGCTGGTCCAGGTATTGCGAGCATAAGGACAATCCCGCAAAACATGGAGCATGGTTTCCTCTTCTTCATTGCACCTCGGACATCTATCATCATCTGTAAGCCCTCTTCTCCTTCTATTAGAATTTTTTAGGAGAGCTTCATGACTTAGGAGCCAGCTGAAAGCTTTTAGTCTCTGAGGGATTTTAATCTTCAATACCTGTTTGTGAATATATTTAGTTTCTCCACCTCCGCTAAAGTATGTCTCATAAGCTGACTTGATAGAGAACTCCCCGCTTGGGGTAGGCAGCCACCCCACCATGTCTTCCTGGTGCACGAAATCGTGATTGTTTCTTTCCTTGGTAACGACGCCAAAAACTTGGTACGCATGTTCATAATCTTAATTCTTCTTCACAACTTCGCACAACTAACCAGCAAGTGCACTGGGTCGTCCAAGTAATAAACCTTACGTGAGTAAGGGTCGATCCCACGGAGATTGTCGGTATGAAGCAAGCTATGGTCATCTTGCAAATCTCAGTCAGGCGGATTCAAATGGTTATGGGATTTTGATAATTAAAACATAATTAAAATATAAAATAGGATAGAGATACTTATGTGATTTATTGGTAGGAATTTCAGATAAGCGTATGGAGATGCGTTGTTCCTTCTGAATCTCTGCTTCCCTATTGCCTTCATTCAATCCTCCTTACTCCTTTCCATGGCAAGCTGTATGTTGGGCATCACCGTTGTCAATGGCTACATCCCGTCCTCTCAGTGAAAATGGTCCAAATGCGCTGTCACCGCATGGCTAATCATCTGTCGGTTCTCGATCATGTTGGAATAGGATCTAGTGATCCTTTTGCGTCTGTCACTACGCCCAACACTCGCGAGTTTGAAGCTCGTCACAGCCATCCCTTCCCAGATCCTACTCAGAATACCACAGACAAGGTTTAGACTTTTTGGATCTCAAGAATGGCCGCCAATAATTCTAGCCTATACCACGAAGACTCTGATCGTAAATCAGGAGGCTAAGAGATATGCATTCAAGCTTGTTTTCATGTAGAACGGAAGTGTTTGTCAGGCACGTGTTCATAAGTGAGAATGGTGATGAGCGTCACATAATCATCACATTCATCATGTTCTTGTGTGCGAATGAATATCTTAGAGAAGAAATAGGCTTTGAGTTGAATAGAAAAACAATAGTACTTTGCATTAATTCATGAGAAACAGCTGAGCTCCACACCTTAATCTATGGTGTGTAGAAACTCTACCGTTGAAAATACATAAGAACAAGGTCCAGGCATGGCCGAATGGCCAGCCTCTCCCAATGGCATATGAATTCGAAAAGAGGAAAAAGAGACCCCTAGTACAATAGTAAAAAGTTCTATTTATACTAAACTAGTTACTAGGGTTACAGAATTAAGTAAATGATGCAGAAATTCACTTTCGGGCCCACTTGGTGTGTGCTTGGGCTGAGCATTGAAGCTTTCACGTGTAGAGGTCTTCCTTGGAGTTGAACGCCAGTTTATAACTTGTTTTTGGCATTTGACTCTGCTTTGCAACTTGTTTCTGGCGTTTAACGCCAGAATAAGGCAGAAAGCTGGCGTTAAACGCCAGTTTGTGTCGTCTAAACTCGTGTAAAGTATGGACTATTATATATTTCTAGAAATCCCTGGATGTCTACTTTCCAACTCAATTGAGAGCATGCCATTTGGGTTTCTGTAGCTCCAAAAAACCCACTTCGAGTGCAGGGAGGTCAGAATCCAACAACATCTGCAGTCCTTCTTCAGCCTCTGAATCAGATTTTTTCTCAAGTCCCTCAATTTCAGCCAGAAAATACCTGAAATCATAGAAAAATACACAAACTCATAGTAAAGTCCAGAAATGTGATTTTTATTTAAAAACTAATAAAAATATACTAAAAACTAACTAAATCATACTAAAAACTATGTAAAAACAATGCCAAAAAGCGTATAAATTATCCGCTCATCACAAAACCAAACTTAAATTGTTGCTTGTCCCCAAGCAACTGAAAATCAAATAGGATAAAAAGAAGAGAATATACTATAAATTCCAAAATATCAATGAGACTTAGCTCCAATTAGATGAGCGGGACTAGTACCTTTTTGCCTCTGAAAAGTTTTGGCATCTCACTTTATCCTTTGAAGTTCAGAATGATTGGCATCTATAGGAACTCAAAATTCAGATAGTGTTATTAATTCTCCTAATTCAGTATGTTGATTCTTGAACACAGCTACTTTATGAGTCTTGGTCGTGGCCCTAAGCACTTTGTTTTCCAGTATTACCACCGGATACATAAATGCCACAGACACATAACTGGGTGAACCTTTCCAGATTGTGACTCAGCTTTGCTAAAGTCCCCAATTAGAGGTGTCCAGGGTTCTTAAGCACACTCTTTTTTTGCTTTGGACCTCGACTTTAACCGCTCAGTCTCAAGTTTTCACTTGACACCTTCACGCCACAAGCACATGGTAAGGGACAGCTTGGTTTAGCCGCTTAGGTCAGGATTTTATTCCTTTAGGCCCTCCTATCCACTGATGCTCAAAGCCTTGGATCCTTTTTATTTTACCTTTGCCTTTTGGTTTAAAGGGCTATTGGGTTTTTCTGCTTGCTTTTTCTTTTTCTTTCTTTGTTGTTTTTTTTTTCACATTTTTCTCTTTTTTTTTTTCTGCAAGCTTTTGTATTCACTGCTTTTTCTTGCTTCAAGAATCAAATTTTTTATGATTTTTCAGATCATCAAATAACATTTCTCCTTTTTTATCATTCTTTCAAGAGCCAACAATTTTAACATTCATAAACAACAAATTCAAAAGACATATGCACTGTTCAAGCATTCATTCAGAAAACAAAAAGTATTGTCACCACATCAAAATAATTAAACTAGTTTCAAGGATGAATTCAAAATCATGTACTTCTTGTTCTTTTGTGATTAAAAACATTTTTCATTTAAGAAAGGTGATGGATTCATAGGACATCCATAGCTTTAAGACATAGACACTTAAACACTAATGATCATGTAGTAAGACACAAACATAAAGCATAGAGAATGAAAACAGAAAAATAAATAGACAAGGAGATTAAGGAACGGGTCCACCTTAGTGGGGGTGGCACCTTCTTCCTCTTGAAGAACCAATGGTGTTCTTGAGCTCCTCTATGTCTCTTCCTTGTCTTTGTTGCTCCTCCCTCATAGCTCTTTGATCTTCTCTAATTTCATGGAGGATAATGGAGTGCTCTTGGTGCTCCATCCTTAGTTATCCCATGTTGGAACTTAATTCTCCTAGGGAGGTATTGATTTGCTCCCAATAGTTTTGTGGAGGGAAGTGCATCCCTTGAGGCATTTCAGGGATTTCATGATGAGGAATTTCCTCATGCTCTTGTTGAGGTCCATGATCTCTTGTTTGCTCCATCCTTTTCTTAGTGATGGGCTTGTCCTTATCAATGAGGATGTCTCCCTCTATGTCAATCCCAGCCGAATTGCAGAGGTGGTAAATGAGGTGAGGAAAGGCTAGCCTTGCCAAAGTGGAGGACTTGTCAGCCACCTTGTAGAGTTCTTGAGGTATAATCTCATGAACTTCCACTTCCTCCCCAATCATGATACTATGGATCATGATGGCCCGGTCTATAGTAACTTCAGACCGGTTGCTAGTGGAAATGATTGAGCGTTGGATGAACTCCAACCATCCTCTAGCTACAGGCTTAAGCTCCGGTCTTCTCAATTGAACCGGCTTGCCTCTTGAGTCAACTTTCCATTGAGCTCCTTCCACACATATGTCCATGAGAACTTGGTCCAACCTTTGATCAAAGTTGACCATTCTAGTGTAGGGGCGTGCGTTTTTTTGCATCATTGGCAAGTTCAACGCCAACCTTACATTCTCCGGACTGAAATCTAAGTATTTCCCCCGAACCATTGTAAGCCAATTATTTGGGTTTGGGTTCATACTTTGATCATGGTTCCTAGTGATCCATGCATTTGCATAGAACTCTTGAACCATTAAGATTCCGACTTGTTGAATAGGATTATTAGAGAGAACTTCCCATCCTCTTCTTCTAATCTCTTGTCGGATCTCCGGATACTCGCTCTTTTTGAGCTTAAAAGGGACCTCAGGGATCACCTTTTTCTTGGCCACCACTTCATAGAAGTGGTCTTGATGGACCTCTGAGATGAATCTTTCCATCTCCCATGACTCAGAGGTGGAAGCAATTGCCTTCCCTTTCCTCTTTCTTGAGGTTTCTCTGGCCTTAGATGCCATTAATGGTTATGGAAAAACAAAAAGCTACACTTTTACCACACCAAACTTAAAAGGTTTGCTCGTCCTCGAGCAAAAAAGGAAGGAAAATAGTAGAAAAAGAAGAAAATGGAAGAGATGGAGTGAGAGAGTGTATTCGGCCAAGGGGGAGAAGTGGTGTTTGTGATGTGTGAAAATGGAGTAGTGTTAAGGGGTTTATATAGGGGTGGGGGTTAGGGTAGGTTTCGGCCATTAGGGTTGGGTGTGGGAGGGAAAAGAATTTTGAATTTGGAGGTAGGTGGGGTTTATGGGGAAGAGATATGGAGGTGATTGGTGAAGGGTATTTGGGGAAAAGTGTTATGAGAAGGTGTGAAGAGGAGAGAAGAAGAGGTGGGGTAGGTGGAGATTCTGTGGGGCCCACAGATCCTGAGGGGTCAAGGACTTAGCATCCCTGCTCCATTTAGGCGTGCAAAACGCCCTTAGAATGTATGTCTAGCGTTAAACGCCAGCTTGCTGCTTGTTTTTGGCGTTTAACGCCAGCTTTTCTCCCATTCTTGGCGCTAAACGCCAATTCCATGCTCTATTCCGGCGTTAAACGCCAGTCTGGTGCTTGTTTCTGGCGTTTAACACCAGCTTGATGCTTCTTTCTGGCGTTAAACGCCAGTTTGATGCCTCTTACTGGCGTTTAAACGCCAGTAAGCTCTTCCTCCAGGGTGAGCTATTTTTGATGCTATTTTTTATTCTGTTTTTGATTTTTCAGTAGTTTTTGTGACTTCACATGATCATCAACCTAAAGAAAACATAAAATAGCAATGGAAAAGAAATAGATATAATTAAATAACATTGGGTTGCCTCCCAACAAGCGCTTCTTTAATGTCAATAGCTTGACAGTGAGCTCTCATGGAGCCTCACAGAAAATCAGAGCGATGTTGGGGCCTCTCAACACCAAACTTAGAGTTTGGTTGTGGCCTCCCAACACCAAACTTAGAGTTTGGATGTGGGGGTGTTGTTTGACTCTGTTCTGAGAGAAGCTTTTCATGCTTCCTCTCCATGGTTACAGAAGGAGAACCTTGAGTCTTAAATACAAGGTAGTCTTTATTCAACTGAAGGACCAACTCTCCTCTGTCAACATCAATCACAGCCTTTGCTGTGGCTAGGAAGGATCTTCCCAGGATGATGGATTCATCCTCATCCTTTTCAGTGTCTAGGATTATGAAATCAGCAGGGATGTAAAGGCCTTTGACCTTTACTAACACGTCCTCTACTTGTCCATAAGCCCTTTTCATGGATTTGTCTACCATCTCTAATGAGATTCTTACAGCTTGTACCTCAAAGATTCCCAGTTTCTCCATTACAGAGAGTGGCATGAGGTTTATCCCTGACCCAAGGTTACACAGAGCTTTCTCAAAGGTCATGGTGCCTATGGTACAAGGTATGAAGAACTTTCTGGGATCCGGTTTTTTCTGAGGCAATGTCTGCCTCATCAATGCACTTAGTTCATTGGTGAACAAGGGGGGTTCATCTTCCCAAGTCTCATTACCAAATAAACTGGCATTCAACTTCATGATTGCTCCTAGATACTTAGCAACTTGCTCTGCAATGGTGTCTTCATCCTCTTCAGAGGAAGAATATTCATCCGAGCTCATGAATGGCAGAAGGAGGTTCAATAGAATCTCTAGGGTCTCTGTATGAGCCTCAGATTCCTTTGGTTCCTCAAAGGAAAACTCCTTTCTGTCCAGAGGACGTCCCAAGAGGTCTTCCTCACTGGGATTCACGTCCTCCTCCTCTTCTGGGTATTTGGCAACACCAAGTAAGGTTATGGCCTTGCACTCTCTCTTGGGATTTTCTTCTGTATTGCTTGGGAGAGTACTGGGAGGAGTTTCAGTAATCTTCTTACTCAGCTAACCCACCTGTGCCTCCAAACTTCTAATGGAGGACCTTGTTTCATTCATAAAACTTAGTGTGGTCTTAGATAGATCAGAGACCATGGTTGCCAGGCCAGAATGGCTCTGTTCAAAATTCTCTGTCTGTTGCTGAGAAGATGATGGAAAAGGCTTGCTATTGCTAGACCTATTTCTTCCACCATTGTTATTGAAGACTTGTTGAGGCTTCTGTTGTCCCTTCCATGAGAAATTTGGATGATTTCTCCATGAAGGATTATAAGTGTTTCCATAGGGTTCTCCCATGTAATTCACCTCTGCTATTGCAGGGTTCTCAGGATCATAAGCTTCTTCTTCAGAAGATGCTTCTTTAGTACTGTTGGATGCAGCTTGCAATCCATTCAGACTCTGAGAAATCATATTGACTTGCTGAGTCAATATTTTATTCTGAGCCAGTATGGCATTCAGAGTATCAATTTCAAGAACTTCCTTTTTCTGAGGCGTCCCATTATTCAAAGGATTCTTCTCAGAGGTGTACATGAACTGGTTATTTGCAACCATTTCAATGAGTTCTTGAGCTTCTGCAGGGGTTTTCATGTGAAGAGATCCTCCTGCAGAATGGTCCAATGACATTTTTGACAACTCAGACAGACCATCATAGAATATACATATGATGCTCCATTCTGGAAGCATGTTAGTAAGACACCTTTTTATCAGTTGCTTATATCTTTCCCAAGCTTCGTAGAGGGACTCTCCTTCCTTCTATCTAAAGGTTTGGATTTCCACTCTAAGCTTGCTCATCTTTTGAGGAGAAAAGAATTTGGCTAGGAAAGCACTGACCAGCTTATCCTAAGAGTTCAGGCTTTCCTTAGGTTGTGAATCCAACCATGTTCTAGCTCTGTCTCTTACAGCAAAAGGGAAAAGCAGAAGTCTGTAGACCTCGCGATCAACTCCATTGGTCTTGACAGTGTCACAGATTTGCAAGAATTCAGCTAAAAACTGATGAGGATCTTCCATTGGAAGTCCATGAAACTTGCAATTCTGCTACATTAGAGAAACCAATTGAGGCTTAAGCTCAAAATTGTTTGCTCCAATTGCAGGAATTGAGATGCTTCTTCCATAGAAGTTAGAAGAGGGTGCAATATAGTCACCAAGCATCTTCCTTGCATCTCCATCATTGTTATTATTTTCGGTCATGTCTCCTTCTTTTTCGAGAATTTCTGTCAGGTTTTCTCCAGAGAGTTGTGCTTTAGCTTCCCTTAGCTTCCTCTTCAGAGTCCTTTCAGGTTCAGGATCAACTTCAACAAGAATGTTTTTGTCCTTGTTCCTGCTCATATGAAAAAGAAGAGAACAAAGAAAGTATGGAATCCTCTATGTCATAGTATAGAGATTCCTTATGTAAGTAGAAGAAGAGGAGAATAGAAGAAGGGGAAGAGAAGAGGGGGGAGAATTCGAAAATTAATTAAAATGAAATAAAAATATTTTTATTTTTATTTTAAATATTGGTTAGTATTCGAAAATTAAAAAGATAAATAAAATTAAAATTAAAAATTGAAATAAATTACTTAATTAAAAAGATTTTTTTTAAAAATGAGGAGTTTTCGAAAATTAGAGAGAGAAAATTAGTTAGGTAGTTTTGAAAAAGATAAGAGTCAAACAAAAAGATAAGATTAATTGAAAAAGATTTGAAAATCAATTTTGAAAAGATAAGAAGTTAGAAAAGATTTTGAAATTGATTTTGAAAAAGATGTGATTTGAAATTTATTTTGAAAAAGATTTAAAAAAATTTAAAAAGATTTGATTTTGAAAATTGAAGTTGATTACTTGACTAACAAGAAACTAAAAGATATGATTCTAAAATTTAAAGATTGAACCTTTCTTAATAGGCAAGTAACAAACTTTAAAATTTTTTGAATCAATCACATTAATTGTTAGTAAAGAATTTGAGATTATGAAATGAAATTGAGAAAAAGATTTTGGAAATCATTTTTAAATTTTTCGAAAATATGAAAGAAAAAAATGAAAAAGATTTGATCTTTGAGAAAGATATGAAAAAGATAAGATTTTTAAATTGAAAATTTGACTTGACTCATAAGAAACAACTAAATTTTAAAATTTTTTGACTAAGTCAAACCAAATTTTCGAAATTTATTTGTAAATAAGGGAAAGATATTTTTTTTTATTTTTGAATTTTTAAGGAAGAGAGAGAAAAACAATAAAAAGACTCAAAACATGGAAATTATGAATCAAAACACACAATGCATGCAAGAACACTTTGAATGTCAAGATGAACACCAAGAACACTTTGAAGATCAAGATGAACATCAAGAACATGTTTTTGAAAATTTTTAAGAAAAAAAAAACATGCAAGACACCAAACTTAAAAAAAATTTTACTCTATAGACACTAATAATTCAAAAATGCATATGTAAAACAAGAAAAGACACAAAACAAGAAGAATTAAAGATCAAACAGGGAAAATCATCAAGAACAACTTGAAGATTATGAAGAACACATGAGTTTTCGAAAATTTTAGTGAAAATAAAAAATATGCAATTGACACCAAACTTACAATTTGACACTAGACTCAAACAAGAAACATCAAATTATTTTTGGTTTTTATGATTTTATTAATTTTTTTGTATTTTTCGATAATTATTTGGAAAAAGAAAAATAAGGATTTCAAAATTTTTAATGAGAATTCCAAGGATCATGCAATGTTAGTCTAAAGCCCCAGTCCAGGAATTAGACATGCCTTACTAGCCAGCCAAGCTTTCAGTGAAAGCTCCGGTCCAAAACACTAGACATGGCCAATGGCCAGCCAAGCTTTAGCAGATCATTGCATACAACAGCTAATTTGCTGAGAAAGACAAAGAAGCTCTTCTAAGGATGGTTGAAACTTCGGTCCAAAAGATTAGACATGGCTTAACAGCCAGCCAGGATTCAACATATCACCATGAAACTCTAAAATTCATTCTTAAAAATTCTGAAGTCATAGAATAATTTATTTATTTTTATTTATTTTTTTTTGAAAAATTTTTTCGAAAATAATAATAATAAAAACAAAAAGCTTAAAAATTAAAATAAAATTACCTAATCTGAGCAACAAGATGAACCGTCAGTTGTCCAAACTCGAACAATCCCCGGCAACGGCGCCAAAAATTTGGTGCACGAAATCGTGATTGTTTCTTTCCTTGGTAACGGTGCCAAAAACTTGGTACGAACGTTCATAATCTTAATTCTTCTTCACAACTTCGCACAACTAACCAGCAAGTGCACTGGGTCGTCCAAGTAATAAACCTTACGTAAGTAAGGGTCGATCCCACGGAGATTGTGGTATGAAGCAAGCTATGGTCCTCTTACAAATCTCAGTCAGGCAGATTCAAATGGTTATGGGATTTTGATAATTAAAAGATAATTAAAATATAAAATAGGATAGAGATACTTATGTGATTCATTGGTAGGACTTTCAGATAAGCGTATGGAGATGCGTTGTTCCTTCTGAATATCTGGTTTCCTATTGCCTTCATTCAATCCTCCTTACTCCTTTCCATGGCAAGCTGTATGTTGGGCATCACTGTTGTCAATGGCTACACCCCGTCCTCTCAGTGAAAATGGTCCAAATGCGCTGTCACCGCATGGCTAATCATCTGTCGGTTCTCGATCATGTTGGAATAGGATCCAGTGATCCTTTTGCGTCTGTCACTACGCCCAACACTCACGAGTTTGAAGCTCGTCACAACCATCCCTTCCCAGATCCTACTCAGAATACCACAGACAAGGTTTAGACTTTCTGGATCTCAAGAATGGTCGCCAATAATTCTAGCCTATACCACGAAGACTCTGATCGTAAATCAGGAGGCTAAGAGATATGCATTCAAGCTTGTTTTCATGTAGAACGGAAGTGTTTGTCAAGCACGCGTTCATAAGTGAGAATGGTGATGAGCGTCACATACTCATCACATTCATCATGTTCTTGTGTGGGAATGAATATCTTAGAGAAGAAATAGGCTTGAGTTGAATAGAAAAACAATAGTACTTTGCATTAATTCATGAGGAACAGCAGAGCTCCACACCTTAATCTATGGTGTATAGAAACTCTACCTTTGAAAATACATAAGAACAAGGTCCAGGCATGGCCGAATGGCCAGCCTCCCCCAATGGCATATGAATTCGAAAATAGGGAAAAGAGACCCCTAGTACAATAGTAAAAAGTTCTTTTTATACTAAACTAGTTACTAGGGTTACAGAATTAAGTAAATGATGCAGAAATCCACTTCCGGGCCCACTTGGTGTGTGCTTGAGTTGAGCATTGAAGCTTTCACGTGTAGAGGTCTTCCTTAGAGTTGAACGCCAGTTTGTAACTTGTTTCTGGCGTTTGACTCTGCTTTGCAACTTATTTCTAGCGTTTAACGCCAGAATAGGGCAGAAAGCTGGCTTTAAACGCCAGTTTGTGTCATCTAAACTCGTGCAAAGTATGGACTATTATATATTTCTAGAAATCCCTGGATGTCTACTTTCCAACACAATTGATAGCGCGCCATTTGGGTTTCTGTAGCTCCAGAAAATCCACTTCAAGTGCAGGGAGGTCAGAATCCAACAGCATCTGCAGTCCTTCTTCAGCCTCTGAATCAGATTTTTGCTCAAGTCCCTCAATTTCAGCCAGAAAATACCTGAAATCACAGAAAAACACACAAACTCATAGTAAAGTCCAGAAATGTGATTTTTATTTAAAAACTAATAAAAATATACTAAAAACTATGTAAAAATAATGCCAAAAAGCGTATAAATTATCCGCTCATCACTTCCCCAGTGTAGGCATTCGGCGCTTTAAGAATATGCAAATGATCAATAATTTTTTCAGGAAGATATTGTCGAATAGTGTCCCAATCCCAGGTTCCTTGCTCCGTGACATAGGTAGCAACATTCTCATTCAGTCTTTCCTCATCCAGGTGAGATATAGCTAAGTCTTCCAGCTTACCTATTCCTGGCACCCATAGATCCTTCCAAAACAAGACCCTGTGACCATTACCAATCCTCCAGATGATATTCCTACTAAAATTCTCCCAAACTTTAACAATTCCATTCCAAGCATTTGAATTATTTGCTTTCATACGAACCTTCGGGATAATATCTTCTCCGCGACCATACTTGGCCCTCATAATTTGCACCCAAAGCGATTGCCTCTTATGGGTGAGCCCCCAAGCTAACTTCATGAGAAACAACTGGTTTGTCTCCTGTGCTTTTCGAATACCTAAACTTCCTTTTTCTTTTGTTTGACAAATTTTGTCCCAGTTCATCAGATGAATTTTTCTCTCTCCTTCACTGTTACCCCAGAGGAAGTCTCTACAAACCTTGTCAATCTTGTTGGAGACAACAGTTGGAATTTTCATAGTTTGCATACAATAACTCGGAATAGTTGATAGGACGGATTGAACAAGAGTGCATCTTCCTGCCAAGGAGAGATACTTTTTCTTCCAGTTTGAGAGCTTCAATTGCATCTTATCAATAATGTGCTGGAAGTGATGTTGGCTACACCTTTCATGGATAAGAGGAACCCCCAAGTACTTCCCTAAGTTAGCTGTTGAGGAAATACCTAGGTCTTGACTAAGTTGGTTTATGACGTTGTGGTTTACATTCTTTGAGAAATAGACGCATGATTTGTTGAAACTGATCCTTTGACCAGAGCTGTCACAAAACAGACGGAGTGCTTCTTTTATTACTTTCACCTGTCCCTTGTCAGCTTTAGCAAACAAAACAATATCATCTGCAAAGAATAAATGAGAAATCTTAGGACCATTTCGTGTGAGAGAAATAGGCTCCCACTTTTTCTCTTCTATTAATTTATTTATGAGATGAGATAATCTTTCAATACATAGAACAAAGAGATACAGAGAAAGAGGGTCTCCCTGTCTGATGCCCCTAGTGGGGGAGAAAACGTCTGATGGTGAGCCATTCCACAGGAGGCTCATGGTGGAAGTTGTGATACAATATTTTATGATGTTAATGATATTTTTCGGGATGCCTATATCCTCCAAAGTTGCTATAATGAAACTCCAATTCAATCTGTCATAAGCTTTCTCTAGGTCAATTTTGATAGCCATCATTTTTTACCATGACTCCTGTATCTCATTGTATGAACCACCTCTTGAGCTACTAGGATATTGTCTGCGCTAATCCTGCCAGGCACAAAGCTAGCTTGTGTATTGGAGAAAAGAGTAGGCATATATTTTTTCAATCGAGACGCTAAAATTTTTGTCACAAATTTATAGCACACATCGCAGAGGCTAATAGGCCTGAAATGTCCAAAGTTCTCAGGGGAGAGAATTTTTGGAATAATAGCAATCAGAGTCCTATTAGCCTCAGCAATGTTATCCGGTTCCCGAAAAATCTTCTTAACCCAGTCGATTATGGAGTTTGCAACAGTATTCCATGAATGTTGGTAGAATTTTGCTGGTAGTCCGTCGCTGCCCGGTGCTTTCCAACTTCCTAAACTGAAAACCGCATCCTTAATTTCCTCATCTGTAACATTTCTGGAAATATCCATGTAATTTATTTCCTATAATTTTGCAAAGCAACCAGTAATAGGAAAAGCAGAGACATTCGAGTCTGCTGAGTAGAGATCCTTAAAGAAAGTAATTCCCTAATTTTTCAGAGAAACTATATCTTCCACCCATTCTCCTTGCTCTGTTTTTAAAGCCACAATCTTATTCCTCTTCTTTCTTCCATTGGCTTTTTGATGAAAATATTTAGAATTTTTGTCTCCAAACTTTATATCGTTACATCTTGACATTTGGATCCAGTAAGCCTCTTCTTGAATATTTATAGCTTCATACTCCTTCCAGAGCTACCTCTGCAGTTTTTCAAGGAAAGGGTTAACAGTGAAAGATAGCTTGTTATTAATGCCTTCCATTCTATTTAAAATTTTCTGTTTTTTTTTTTCGGAAAATGTGACCGAAAACTTCCTTATTCCAGATTCTAGCATTGTCAGTGAAGCTCTGGATGTTTTGCAAAAGACAGCTGTTTTTGTCCCAACACTAGTTCACCATATTATTGTAATCTTGGTGGAGGATCCAAGGTGCCAAGAATCTAAAAGGCTTTGGACCAACCTCGGTTTCGGCCATTTGAAAATCAAGGAGAATAGGTAAGTGATCAGACTTGAGTTTAGGTAAGTGTTTAACTCCCACATCTAAAAATTTCGCAGAGAATTCTAGGTTGCCAACGTAACAGTCTAAATGTCTTTTAACATTCCCTCTTTGCCAAGTAAAGGGAGGGCCACAAAAATTTAAATCATGTAAATTACAAGTGTTAAGACAATTTATAAAATTATTTGTATCTTGAGAAAGGTTAGAAGAACCCCCTGTTTCATTAAGATTGATAATAGAGTTGAAATCTCCTCCACAACACCAAGGTCCATTTATGCTTTCAGCTATATCCTCCAAGCATTGCCAGAGCTCCATTCTTTTACTAACTTGTGGACTACCATAAATGGCAGTGAAGTTCCAACAAGCTTCATCCCTCCATTTCACCTCAAGGTGAATAAATTGCTTATGTATGTGGAGAGGTTTAATATTCCATTCATCCTTTTCCCACAAGCACCAAATTCCTCCGGAAAAACCTGTCGCCTTGCTAATGCACCAGCCATTGAAACCAAACCTTTTGATAGTTGATTCTGCTTTAGGACCTGAAATATGAGTCTCAAGAAGGATACAAAAGTAACTTCTGTATTTTTGAGTTATGTATTTAATAATAGATTGAAGCCCTTTTGATGAAGCTCCTCTACAATTCCATGTAATAATATTCATAATTAAAATAAAATAATAAAGGATCATGAGTTAAGGATAAGAACTCCCTGGTCTGTTCAGAAAAAACTGATTAGGTCTCCATAGGCTTTGGAGTCCCTTCCTCTATGTCGCCTCCATTAGGAGTAAGTAAAGATTGGCTATTTTCTTTGTCCAGCATGGTAGTATCTTTTATACGAGAAAGATCTCTTTCTGGAGGTTTATCCTTGCCATTATCTTTGTTCTTTTCTTCCACTATTCCTCCTCCCATAGTTACGGCGATAAGCTCACTAATCTTGGGATCCAAAGGATTATTTAAGTTAAGGTAATTTCCTTGGTGGTAACTTTGGTGAATGCCTTCAACAATCTGCTGAACTGTTCCCAATATTCATGATGTTTTCCATTTTGATCTCCATTTTCGTCATTGTTTTTATGATTTTGAGTTTCCTTTAAGTCTCCCTCTTGTTGAGTTGATTCTTTCTTCTCCATATATCGTTTGCCAGCACTATTCTTCTTGAGTACTTCAATAGATTTTCCATTTTGGGATCTGAGCATTTGATTCTTTCTTACTCCAGATGATTGGCCTTTCACACTGTTAGCTGTTCTAGCATAATAATGCATATCTTTAGCCGTAATCCTTGCTTCCTTTGACTTATCTTGTTGATTTATTTCCTTTTTCAGGATTCTTTCCTTTTTCATTTGATTCCTCATTGATTAGCACATCAAATCTGTTAGCATTTGTGCTGATTTTTCACTCACCATTCACTTTTCCAAAATTCTGTTTGTTTCTTTTTTGGTTCTTCTTGACTATCATCCATGGTCTAAATGGACCCTCTTCCGTATTAATTCCAAAGTCCTAATTTTCTGCGCCAATTGGAGTTTGATTAATTCTTGCATTTGCAACGGTCATATTCTGCTGATCCTTTCCTTGATCTTCTTCCGTAATTACTTCTTTCCCTTTTTGGTTTGTCGGAACACAAGATTCCGGCTGGTTCTGGATGATGGCTGCTGCCACCCCTTCATGGTAGTTCAGTTCATTCACCATTTCCTTTCTTCCTCTAGTAGCATCCACTTCATTCTCCTTTTCTGGACACCCTTCAAGCCGATGGCCATATCGGCCACAATTGAAGCAAATTTGATGGAGTCCTTCATACACCAAATAGAAATCCTTTCCTAGTGCTGAGAAGGACGGTACCAATTGTTTCCTTAGGTCAACCTCCACACAAATTCGTGCAAACTTGCTTCTAGAGTGTATGGAGGTGTGTTCATCCACCTTGAGCATGGTTCCAATACTTTTCCCCACCTTCCATAAGAAATACTTATTATATAACTCTGTTGGAAGGTTTGGTATTCTCACCCAAACTGCTACCTTTTCCCCAAACTGCCACCTTTTGGACTTCAGTCTCATGCGGAAGAAAAAGAGGGCACCATCGCTGTATCAGCAGGTAGTGATCTGCAATCATCCATGGTCCTTCAAAAAGCGCATATCCATAGTCCCCCTGATCTGAAAAACGAATCAGAAAAAAACCACCTTCCAAATCCATAACTCTGATCGTGCCATTCTTTGTCCACCTTCGATTAGCCCATCTCTCCATAGTTTGGAGGCTGAGCTTCTTTTCCAATGATTTTACTATCAGAGATTGCTTCTAAGGCCTGCACCACTCATCATATTCTTCCAGGGTAACTTCAATATTTGGCTTTGGATTGAAAGGAACTTTAGAAACCTCCTCATGATCCATCACATCATCTTCAGAAAGGTACTCTTCAGCCACCATTTCAACAATTTCTTCAGGATTTAATTTTTCAAAACCATCATTCATCAACCTATCTCTATAAGAAGCTTTCTGAGGTTGCTGAAGAAACGTTTCTGAAACCATATCAGCATCTTGCATATCTTGTGTTGCTACCACATTGTTCTTCTACATTTCTGGAAGGGTCTTCTTCTCTTCCATGTGATAGTTCGCGTGTCCTTCCTCGTTCATCTTAACTTTCTTTGTTCATCTTAACTGTAAGTAATACTCTCATCACAGTAATCAAATATTGTCAAAATTTCTGTCACACATTAAGCCTTTCTTTGAACCAACTGAATGCGCACATGGAAAATTAAACTTCGCAACCTATTTATTACCGCATATATTTTCTATTAATTGGCCAAATAATAACATTCCTTTGGACAATTATTGATCGCATAATTAATAGAAAATAAACAAAAGTGTGCAATGCTTATTATTTGGCCAAACAATAAACTTCCTTTGGGCCGATTATTGTCCGCATAAATAATAAGCATTACTTTATTCTTAATTAGCTACCAAAACATGTATTTACCATATGTAATTCGGCCAAATATAGATAGGGATGGCAATACCACCTGAACCCGCGGGTATCCACCCCGCCCCTACCGGCTCGGGGTGGATAATTACCCGTCCCGCACCGGGGCGGGGCGGGATCGGGTTTAGGTAATACCCGCCCCGCTATATATATAATATATATAATTTTAATATATAATATGTATAATATATGTAAAATAATTAGTAAATGGTTAATAATATTGTATCATATTTAAATTTTTACTTTAATTTATGTTATGTATGTGATGATGGTTATATAAATTTTGAAATTTAATTTTATTTATTAGATTTTAATAATTATAGGGACGGATACTCGTAGGGGCGGGTTAGGGTTCAACGTTTTACTACCCGCAGGTAGAAGCGGGCGGGTTCTATGCGGGTTATTGTATGGCGGGGCAGGGTCGGGTAGAGAAAAAACCCGCCCCGTTGCCGCCCCGTTGCCACCCCTAAATATAGACCTTCTCTTGGGCCGACCAATATTGATATGAATTATATATCACTGTATTCTTAATGTTTTAAATAAATTAATTTTCACAAAAGAGGCTACTTTGGCAGTATAATGTTCAATCAATTTATTTCAGAGTAAAGTATCGTTTTTGTCCCCAACGTTTGGGGTAAGTCCTAAAGTTGTCCCTAACGTTTCAATCGTCCTATTTAAGTCTCTAACGTTTTAAAATTGACTCAATGTTGTCCTACCGTTAGGGATCCGTTAACAGAATTGACGGCGGGACAAAATTGAGACGATTTCGAAACGTTAGAGACTTAAATAGGACGAAAACGTTGAGGACAAAAACGATACATAGAAATAAATTTTAATTTTATCCTTCAATAATATTAATTTTTACTGTACATAATATTCGATTATTTTTTAAATTACAGTTAATCACATTACTTTCATTCTAAATAAATTAATATTTTTATAATTTTATTCTTAAAGTAATGTAATTTTTTTTATAAATAAATAAATTTTACATTTTTATTCTTAATAATGTAATTTTACTTTCATTACTTAATCACATTACTCATAATTTTTTTTAATAATTTTATACTTTTATTCTAAATAAATTAATTTTTTTTATAATTTTACATTTAAAGTAATGTAATTTTTTTTATAAATAAATAACTTTTACACTTTCATTCTAAATAATGTAATTTTACTTTCATTACTTAATCACATTACTTATATTTTTTTTATAATTTTACACTTTCATTCTAAATAAATTAATTTTTTTTTATAATTTTATGCTTAAGTAATGTAATTTTTTTATAAATAAATAAATTTTATACTTTCATTTTAAATAATGTAATTTTACTTTCATTACTTAATCGCATTACTTATAATTTTTTTTTTATAATTTTATACTTTCATTCAAAATAAATTAATTTTTTTTTTATACTTTTACACTTTCATTCTAAATAATGTAATTTTACTTTCATTACTTAATCACATTACTTATATTTTTTTTATAATTTTACACTTTCATTATAAATAAATTAATTTTTTTATAATTTTACGCTTAAAGTAATCTAATTTTTTTATAAATAAATAAATTTTATACTTTCATTCTAAATAAATAATGTAATTTTACTTTCATTACTTAATCACATTACTTATATTTTTTTAATTTTACACTTTCATTCTAATCACATTACATTATTTATTTAGAATGAAAGTGTAAAATTTATTTATTTATAAAAAAATTACATTACTTTAAATGTAAAGTAAAAAAAAAAAATTATTTAGAATTAAAGTAATGTGATTAAGTGTAAATGTAATTAAAAATAATTGAATTCTATGTACAGTAAAAAATTGATATTATTGAAGAATAAAATTAAAATTTATTTTTATATATCGTTTTTGTCCCCAACGTTTTCGTCCTGTTTAAGTCCCTAACGTTTCAAAATCATCTCAATTTTGTCCCGCCGTCAATTTTATTAACGGATCCCTAACGGTAGGACAACATTGAGTCAATTTTGAAACGTTAGGGACTTAAATAGGACGATTGAAACGTTAGGGACAACTTTGAGACTTACCCCAAACGTTGGGGACAAAAACTATACTTTACTCATTTATTTCAAAACCAAATCTTTACAAAATAGATGGGTATAATAATCCAAATTGTTACTAGTTTTCTTATGTAACAACAAAAAAATACTTAAATCCTAAAAAAAAATTAAATCTTAATGGTATCTTTTGAGACCTTAAAGAAAAACATGATTATAATTCATGTGCCAAAAATTTTTGATCCGTTAAGATTAAAATCAATCATTATAATTCAATCTATGTAAAACAAAAAAACAATAATTTTACCAAAAGAATGAATCCATATAGACTGATATAAAAAAAAGATAAACAAACAAAAAAACTTATTTATAGTAAGTTTGCTCTTCATGTATTATTTATGTATTCTTTATGTACTTCTTATGTACTCTTTCAGTTTTATTAACATGTGCTACACAATCTAAAAGCAGTACAGATTTGAATCTAATTTCACAAACTCAAATTAAGATTCAAATTCAAATAAAATAAAAAAAATTATAATTTCTTAATGATTTAATCATAGATGGCTCTGATACCACTTGTTAGAATTTTCTCAACCCAAAAATTATCTATGTTAAATCATTAAAAAAGAAAGCGTACATTTTCTCTGATGGGAAGGCGTTGCTGAGGCGGCTTTGGTACATTGGAGACCGAAATCCTCCTCATATTTGAAGGACAGCCTTTAACAAAGACATCTTGAAAAATTACTCTTACATTTGAATTGCGTATACTTAAATCAACGCCACTTATTTTTTTAATACATGGAATAAAATATATATATATTAATTTTTAAATTATTAATTTTTTAAATAAATTTATTTAAATTATATCATAAAAAAATATTTTATTTTATGCAAAACAATTTTTAAAAAATAGTTTAAAAGATGTTAAGAGTACTATAAAAATTTGTAAAATCCTAATGACTTAGATAAATACATGTATGTACTCTTAGGTAAATATATGCATGTACTCCTAAGTAGGACATTACAAATTTTTATAATATTCCTAACATTTTTTAAGTCATTTTTTTAAAATTATTTTGCATGAAATAAAATATTTTTTTGTGACATAATTTAAATAAATTTATTAAAAAATTAATAATTTAAAAATTAAAAATATATATTTTATTCTATACATTAAAAATAAAACTAACAAAATATTTAATTACGAAACTTCTTCAAAATATTTATGAGCTATCAATTCGATACAATACGTTTTTGCGGTTCTGCCCATTTTTGATAGCTCATGAATATTTTGAAAAAGTCTCATAATTAAATATTTTGTTAGCTTTTTTTTAATGCATGAAATAAAATATATATTTTGTAATTTTTAAATTATTAATATTTTTAATAAATTTATTTAAATTATGTCACAAAAAAATATTTTATTCCAAGCAAAATAATTTTAAAAAAATTGCTTAAAAAAATTGCTTAAATAAATGTTAGGAGTATTATAAAAATTTGTAATGTACTAGTGATTTAGGTAAGCATGCATGTACTCAAATTTTAAATAAATATCCTACATAGTCAATAATAATTTAGAAATAAAAAAAAATTATCATGTATTTACTTAAGTCATTGGGACATTACAAATATTTATAATACTTCTAACATCTTTTAAACCATTTTTTAAAATTATTTTGTATGGAATAAAATATTTTTTTGTGATATAATTTAAATAAATTTATTTAAAAAATTAATAATTTAAAAATTAAAAAATATATATTTAATTCCATACATTAAAAAAACCTAACAAAATATTTAATTATGATACTTTTCAAAATATTCATGAGCTATCAAGAATGGACAAAAGAGTATCGTATGAATTCGAATTGGTAGTTCATAAATATTTTGAAGAAGTCTCGTAATTAAATATTTTGTTAACTTTATTTTTAATGCATGGAATAAAATATATATTTTTTATTTTTAAATTATTAATTTTTTTAATAAATTTATTTAAATTATGTCATTCTGATTCAAACTACCCTAACACTATATACATTTGATTTAAACTACTTTAACACTCATGTATGTATAATTCGAATCAAGCTAATTCAAATTATCCTAAGACCACATGCATGCATAATTCGAATTGGTCAAATTCGAATTACAAGTATCACTACTAATTTAAATTGATCTGATTCGAATTATTATTCGTTTTCCTAATTCGAATTCGAATTAAAGAATAGAGATGTAATTTCAATTTTAGTTGATGTATCTTACCTTCTTTTATAAATTCAATAAGCCTCTAACAATCATTTCCCGAACAAGTTTTTCCGCCGTGTCGTTCTCATCTTTTTCAAATAGAGCATGAATAACAATTACAAAAGTCACAGCATTTGGTAAGCAACCATTGTGTTCCATTTCCAACAGCGTGGGTCAATGCTTCTTCAAATAAGCCCTTTTTGCAGAGTCCATCAATCTTAATATTGTATCCCCTCACATTTGGAGGACAGCCTATAAGGGAAAAATCTTGAAAAATCTCTTCTGCATTGTATAAGCCATCAATAAGTACTCTGTATGTGTATATTTGGATCAATGCCACTCTTTGTCAAGTCGTTTGTTTTTGAACATCCCATTCAACAAGGAATTGTAAGTGACTATATTAGCGGTTTAACCTCTATCATGCATCTTGACAAAAAGTTCCAAAGCACAAGAGATTCTCTTTGATTTGCACAAGCTATCAATAAAAATGGAGTAAGTTACTGGGTTTGGAACCAAGTAGTTATGAAGCATCTTTTTTAAAGAGATTCAAGGCTTGATCGAGCATTTTACTTTTAAGCCATTAATCATGATATTGTAACTTTGAACATCAATAGAAATTCCCTTAGCAAGCATGTCAGAGAATACACGAAAAGCAAGATTCACAAGTCCTACCTTGCATAGGCTATCAATAATTGCGCTGTACATGACGACATTAGGAACAATCCCATGCATTGGGATCTTTCTCAACACTTGAATAGCAGCTGATGTGTGTCTGGTCTTACAGAGTCCCTGAATCAAGGTCACATAAGTCACTTCATTAAACTGAAATCCCCGGGCTTCCAACAGCTGAACACGGGGTAGGACGGTGGGGAAATCGGGCTTCCAACAGCTGAACACGGGGTAGGACGGTGGGGAAATCGTTCCTCTTGGCAAGAACCCCCAAAATCATGTTAAAGAAGTTGATGCATAGAGGAGGACGCATAGGGAGCAAGCGAGTGAAGAAATCAACATATTTATCAAGTGATCGGGAGTGAGAGTGAGAGCGAAAGTGTAGAAATTTAAGTTGAAGGGAAGCGAAAGTGGAGTGGGGAACAGAATAAGGAGAGTACTTTAACATGATTCGAGAGAGTGAGAATGAGAACAATGACAACGTTCTTGCAATCAAGAGATGAATTCACAAACACATAATTAAGAATGAATGCAGTGAGAATTAGAGAAATTGAAGAAGGCATGAGACAAAGAAATGATTATTGTGAATGAGAATTACACTGCAACACCCACCCCACTCTTCCTTTCTCGTTTCTATTGGGTTCTTCTCTCACTTTTCCATATCTTAGTCTTTAGTAAGGTTTTAAGAATCGGATCGGTCATTAAATTATTCTAGTTTATTAGTCTAATTAGTCTAACCGATAGTTCAACGGAACAAATCATTTTAAAATAGAATAATAAATAAAAAGGAATGTTAAGGGGCCAGTAACTTTGTGATTTGTAGTCATCAAATAGCCATCAATAATGGTTTTAATGGTGTGAGATGGATGTGAGATTTCATCCAATGGCTCAATTTTTTTTGCTGGTTACATGCTGGCCAGAATTTCACAAAGTTGCTGGCCCCTAGACTTTTCCATAAATAAATTATAAATAAACATTCTAAAATATAATTATACTCTAATATAAATTTTAAAATACTTTCGAAATTTAAAACAGGGGCAATTTACTTAAATAAATTATTTAGAAGCAAATTTTACCCAAATACAAATTTTGAAATGGGAATAATCAAATGTAATTTTTCAGATTTCTATAGAAATCGCTACTGAGTAGCGGTTTACTTAAAAAGTAAACCGCTACTGGCAGCCGTGATTTACGTGGGTTAGGATTTTACACAAAAACTGCTATAGACAACAGCAGTTTCTGTTGAGAGTGGCATATGCATAAACCGCTAAAGAGAGTAGCAGTTTATGTGTTTGGGGGCATGTACGTAAATCGCTAGAGACAGTAGCGGTTTATGTTGAGTGTGTGTGCGCATGGTTGGCTATATATACCCTTCAAAGGCATTGAGATCGAAGAAGAGTGTCATTTCTTACAAATGGATGGTGAGGAGAGTTTTGTAGCTCTAGTGCGTTGCTCCAGAAAAATTCAAAAACCCAAAAGGCATGGTGTGAAATTTACAAATAGAGAATCACTCAGTGTTTTTATTCAGTCGTCGAGTATGTTAGCAGAGATAAAACACAGCATATTATAGAAGTTGGGTGTGCGGGACAAAGTAGGTAAAAAAATTGTTCTACAAGATTTCCATTGCCGTTTGTCAACTGGTGTGAAGTATGAGATCTTTGTGATAGGGTCCAATAAAGACATGCAGGTCTTATTTCACTATCGGCGGAGTTTTCCAGAGGTTAGAATATCCGAGCTGCTTGCGAAGTTGAAAGATGGTGTCGACAGCTCCGGGGCATCGACGTCGATGCATGTGGTAACAGCGTCAGGTCCGATCCTTGATCCTCCACGTGTTGCGACTGGTACTGATGGTGTGCCTCATGGTCTTCCTGATTTTGAAGTTGAGGCCGGACCGGATCGAGTTGAGAATGCAATGCGGGACGATGAGTCGGTCAACGATGGTGGGAACAGTGATGATGTTATTCCGAGCAGTACACATACACCCCACAGAGCTTCTGGTTCCGGCACACAACAGTATCCTCTACACTTGTCAACCTTGAACTTGGAAGTCGTCGGCTAACAGCGGAATGTAGAGGCAACCTTTGCAGGCCAGGGTCTACATGATGCGACTGCTTTGACGGAATATCAGATTGGCCAATCTTTGTAGAGTAAGGAGGAAGTTGTGTTGAGTGTAAAAAATTACAGCATCTGGTGTGGAGTTGAGTACATGGTGATGGAGTCCAGTGCTCTCTAAATAAGGGATGATCCTGTCATGCATATACATATTTTGTTGCCGCCTCATACTGTAGATACACCTACTTGGCTGCACCCAACATAAAAGATATACACGAAGCAGTTAAATTCTATTTTCTATAACAAAAAATCCTATTTAGTTACACCAACTAAATAACTTATACCATCACCAAACAATGAAATAATTAAACAATTAAACTATTATTCAATTATCAAATCAAATTGTTAAATACTTATTTTATTAATTAATTAAAAAACCAGTTATAAGATTAAATAAACGATTTTTAATCGATTATAACAATTAAACACGTTTTCGACAAAAATCGATTTTCTTATTCAAAGAACCGGTTTCTTAAAAGAAACCTTTGATAAAAATTGATTATTTGAAAATAGACTTTTAAAATAAAATCTTTTAAAATAAAATATTTCAAAATTTGGTTGTGAATCTGTTTAACCATACAACAATCGATTTTCAAACCATTTTCATTTTCTTTTGCCAATTAAGATGTACACCCTCACTACATTCGACATTCTAACATGCAAAGTTATTTACTTAACTATAAGAGTTAAACTATAAATTATAGTTCCTCTATTATGCATACCATATTCTAATTAACAAATGCTAAGGAAAAAAAATAAAATTAACCTCGTCGACAATGGCACCGGCAATATGGGCAACACCCTTCAGTCGGTACAAACTTTGTTCGTTTGTCATGATATCCAGTTGAAGGTCGATGCTGAGATATTCCGGATCCGCTCTCAAGGTGCTCTTCCCTCTCTCCATAATTTTCTCTCTCTAGCCAAACTCAAAAACCACACCAAATGAGGAATCCGCAGCTGCCTTCCATGGTTTTATAATGCGAATCAACGTACACTGCTATTGCTTCTAGCAGTTTATGCACATGTCACTCTCAATAGAAACTGCTGCTGCTTATAGCGGTTTCTGTGTAAAATCCTAACCCACGAAAACTGTGACTACCAGTAGCGATTTATATTCCTCAGTCGCTACTACCAATAGCGATTTCTATAGAGATATGAAAAATTGCATTTACGTATTTCCATATCAAAAGTTGTATTTGAATAAAATTTGCTTTCAAATAATTTATTTAAATAAATTGCTCAATAAACAATTATTCAAATGTTCTAACAAAAAATTGATTAAGTACATAAATCATATGCCATTCATGAAAAGAAGGGTATTTTTGTCGGATGAAGTTTATTTTTAGGATACAATAATATGATGTATTTCTTTAGAAAGCAATTTCTATCGAAAACTAAATCTTACAAGGCCAAAAATGTTGGTAACTCCTAAAAATATAATTATTAAGGGTGTGTTTGGAAACTCGTTGGAAGAGAAGAAGCACGTTTAGACTTCTTAAAAGTTTTAACTTTTGGTTTGACAAATTTTTTTTTGATGAACGCAGAAGTGATTTTACTACCAAAACCAACGTTTACAAGAAGCAACTATTTTTAACTTCTGCGTTTTCCTAACGAGCTTTTAGCCATGGATACTAACAATTTATTTATCTTTTACCAACTTTATCCTTCATGTATGTTATTATATTATTTATAAAATTCTTGTTATTTCTATTTATATGAGCTCTATTTTTCTATTATCTATTATTTTTATTTTTTTCAACTGTTTGTTTGATATTATACACTTTTATAATTGTGATTCTTGTGTATTATGTTTGTTATTATCTTTTTATAATATGATTTATTGATTCTATTAGGTAAAGTAAATTAAACAAAAAATTAACTATAAATAATAATAATAGTAAAAAATTATAGCATACTAAAAAAAGAGTACTAAAAATACTAAAAATATACTATATAAAAAGATCATAAAAAATTTTCAGATTTGTTTTAATTACTATAAAGTAAATATTTAATTTTTTTATTATTTTTAGTATTCTCTGTTATAATTGTAATTCTCATATACTATGTTTTAGTGTAATTTTTTATAACATAAATTATGATTCTATTAAAAAAATAAATTAAATAAAAAATTAATCGTAGATAATAATAAAATCATAAACGTTGGATTCCAAATTAATATTAAGAATAAGATTATTGAGAGTACTAGAATAAGAGTACGATGTAAAAAAATACTAAAGTAACATTCTTAGTTAATACTTAAAAAAAATATAACATATTTGATTAAATATTCTTTTATATATATATATATATATTGTTTTATTTTTATTTAAAAATATATTTTATCTATTTTTATATGTTATTTTTATTTTAGTAAGTAAATATTAATTTTATTATAAAATTAATTAATAAGATCTATTTAAATATCTAAATTAGAATGATAAGATAATATAAAAAAATTATTTAAGTTGAGGTCTATTTTAGTAATTTTTTATCTAAAAGTGATTTTAAATGGTATAAGCCAAACAACATTTATTTTACTATAATCAATTTTGATACAAAAATTACCAAACATAAATCACTTTAACACAAACTTACTTTTTATCAAAATTAAGTTTGCAAAATCAATTTTATGCAAACTCCCGTTTACAAACTGTAATCCAAACACACACTAATAAGGACAAAGTTAAGTGTTTTATTTTTGACTTTTTGTAGGAATTTTTTTTTTCTAGAAAAATCTGTCAACTGTTTCGAAATCTTTTGGGGAATTTAGGTGCATAATGTTTTCTAATAGCATTTTGACACCACAACGTAGTGAATAGTTAGGCCTAGCTAGTTGGCATTACATAACCATCACTCGAACACAAGTACACAACTTGCTTGAACTCATCTCTTCTAAAATATAGATAGGAGCATTATTAACGTGGAATTTTTAATTTCTGCAGTTTATTTCTTAAAAAAGGTGAAAAATGTAACTACTAATTTGTATAATGGTGATAAACTTATAACTTGAGTGATAAATAAACCAAATAAGTGGCCCTCAATCTCAAAGGCTCCAAATTTTCAGATTCGTTGGTTGTTCCCAAAATTAAAAATTCTACCGTTATGCAACAGATAGTTGGCTATTCAGATGATGAACAGTCAACTATCTCAACTTTAGGTTTTCACATATATTAATTGGAGCTGAAAGTCTTCCATTTATATACGCCGAGTGCTTTATTCATGTTAATTATTTTCAGATGTCAAATAGATAATTTTTTATTTTTTTGATTATTTTAATCAAAGTCGAGTCATTAGTAATAATTAAAAGTTTAAAACTCAACCCTTCAATTCAATTATGATGGAAGGAAAAGATCCTCCAACAATACTACACTCACAAAGGAATGTGACAATCTCAGGGTATAAACAAGACTAAATCTTTTTAAAAGGCCCAAGTATCTTGAATCTTTCACTTCATACACTTCTTACACTCGCTCTGTCAAGTATATTTGAGAAAATTATGTGTATACTTGTTAAGCACTGTGTATCTACAAAAGTGTCTCAACTACTCAATTGTTGGATGCAGTGTGCACAACCCAACAGTGGAAAGACATGAGTCGGTTTGATGTAAAAAACAAAAATAAGTAACAATAAAAAGGCCTATATGGTGGGAAAACACAGATATCCACAATAATAACGAAGAATGGGAGGGGAGAGGGGAAACAACATGGCCAACATTCAATTGCTATAAAGAGATCTTAAACACTAAACCTGTAAGCTATAACTAGGAATATCATCTAAAGAATCAACAAAGCAGTGGAATTACAAAGGATGATAGCCAGGGACAGACCCAGGTATAAGAAGAGGGGGCACTTACCCCCCCCCCCCCCCCCCCCACTAAATTAAAAAAAAAAAAAGTAATAATTTTATATAAATCAATATATTTATTCTAATATAATTATATTTTTGCCTATAAAAATATACAAAATTTTATTTTGAGATTCATGTTAAAAATATTTTTTTTATTAAATTTAATGTGTAACAATATTTATTTTATTAAATTTAATTTAATATCAAAATTAAAAATAAATAAATAAATTAACTCTAAAAAAATTAATAAACAGTGATAATATATTTTTTTAAATCTAATCAACTAATTAATTACCAAACTAAATCTCAATTTTCTAAATATACGTAAAATTATCAGTATTTTTTTTTTGCCTTAAAAAATTAGTTGAGATAAAAAAATATTATTTATCTATTAATTAATATTTTTTATTTTAAAATTATATAATATTTTTTAATTTTATTTCTTAAATAATCTTGCTTGTAATAATTATTTTGGATTAAAAAGTATTTTATGTCATAAATATTATAACAAATAAAATTTCTAATTGAATATGAGATAATTAATATTTAAAAATTATAATGGATAGTAGAATAATTATTTAGAAGCATACAAGTTAATTTTGATATATTAAAATATGTATATTTTTTTTACATAGTCATTTGATTATATTTATTTTTTTAGATAATTATTTACATGATGAATGTAAAATGTATTTTTTAATTACAATACATAATTAAATAGATGCATAAATTCTTTAATCTAACAGTATATTAAAATTAAATTAAAAATATATAAAAATTTATTATTTTAAAAAAAAGAGAGTAATATAATTGTAAATTAAATTTTTATTATTTGATATAAACATATTTTTCATATATAGGTTTATTTTTTTATGGTATAGTTTTAAATTATAAAAGCTAGTATATTAATAAGTGCTAACGTGCTAGTTGATTTAGTTTTTTATTAGTAAATGTATATAAAAATAAATAAAAATAAAATTAATTAGAATGATAAATTATCTATAATTTAATTAAAATCTTTTAAATTCAAATTTTAAAAATAAAATAATATTTTTTATAAATTATATATAATAAATAGTATTTTAAGAATAAAAGTGTTTACTAACTCTTTTTAATTTTTATATCTCTATTATATTTTAATATAATTAATAATATTCAACAAAATTTATTTTAGAATATATATTTTTGGCTCCACTCTTCAAATTTTTTAGGTGCGACAATATATATATATATATATATATATATATATATCTTTGGTGTTGAGCATTGTGCATCTTATATAAACACTAAAGATTATATCAAAATTAGGTTGGTGAAAAGAGAAATATGAAGGAACATTGCAATTTATTGTGATTAGATATCTCCCTTCGTGATTATACAAAGATGAGTTGAGTTTTTTTTCAAAAGAAAAGGGATGGCCAAAAGTGGTCAACGGCCACGCTTTTATGAGGGTGGCGATTAATTACAGATTTAGCCACGTTTTTTTTTGTTACACTTAAAAAGCGTGGCAAAAAGGGTCTATGGCCACGCTTTTATTAGAGTGGCAATTGATTCGAGATGTAGCCACGTTTTTTTTTGCCACGCTTAAAAAGCGTGGCTATAGAGAGAAACAGGCACGCTTTTAAAGCGGCGATAGAATTTTATTATAGTGACGTTTTAAAAACGTGGCCGTTTCTTGTAATTTTTTTGGCACGCTTCAAAAGCGTGGCCAAAAGGTTTCAAAAGAAAAAAAAAAAATTTTGGCGTGTATGAGTGAGAACGGACTAAAAACCCTTGTTCCCCCATTCCCCTAACCCTAATTCACGCAGCAGCAGCGCCTCGCTCTCTCGCTCGTTTTCTTCGTTGGAGCACTCCTCCTCCATCCTTCTCACGCAGACACTCAGGACGGCAGCAGCGGTGGTGAGTTCGTCGTCCCTCTCATGGCGCCTTCGCGAGTCCCATCTACGGCGTTGCCTTGCTCTTCTCCCGCTTTTTCTTCTTCTCCTTCTCCTTCTTCTCCTTCTTCGCCGTTGCGTCTTCGTCTTCCCAAGCCACCTATTCCCGCCTCACTTTCCGGTGTTGCTGCCGTTTCCGCTTCCGCTACGTTACCAAACGGCACCGTTTTGAAGTGGAAGAGGCATTTAGGATTCCGCCCACACCCTCTGCTGCGGCGTCGCGTGATGTTGTGGAGGAGGAGCGTGATGCCTTCTCAGTTTATTGCAAGAGAGGGAGGAGGGAGTACATGGAAGATCGCTAGTCTGATGCTGATAACCTACGCGAACAACAAAAACTGGTAACAAAATTTTACTTTCTTTTTAATTTGTTGCTAGAATTTTTTAATTTGTTCTTTTTAATTTTCTAACGCTAATTAGTTTTTGACGTAATTTAGATTATAGATTACGTTATTATCATGCTTTAGATTGGAAGTATGAAAATTAATTTTTAATGTTCTTCAATCTGGTGTGCTGAAGGATATATGTGCGTTTAATAATTCTTATGAAGTGAAAAATTAGAAAAGGAATTAGTCTTTTGATCGTTATGCAGATGATGGCATGGCGATTATGATGCCATTTCAATGCCCTGAGGTGGAGTTGCTGGGTTTTACCACCATTTTTGGTAATGTTGCTACCACAGATGCCATCCAGAATGCTTTGTCTTTGGTATGTGTCGCTTCCAGTTTTTCCATGATAATAACACCTTTTTTTAATGTTTCTTGAACATGTTCTTGATTTGTGTTTTCACTACGCAAAAAGGATAGTGTGAGATCGCAGGCCGTCAAAATCTTCCTGTTGCAGAGGGTTCCCCTGAGCCATTGAAGGTAACTATTTAATATTTAGTTTGACCTTGTTCAATGTTTGGTCAAATTAAGTTTTAGAATTGTTGCAGCAGGTTTGATATATTTTTGTCTAGCAGCAACACACACTTATATATTATATTGGCTCACTGATTCTTGCTTGATTCACTTGTCAACACGAGTTTATGTATCAAGATAGTTGATTAAGTAATAAAGAATAAAGTCTTACTTATTATATTGGCTCACTGATTCTTGCTTGATTCACTTATATATTATATTGGCTCACTGATTATATTGAGTTTTTCTTGAAATGTTAACACACTCTTATTATATTGGCTCACTTATAATTAGAGTTTGGCCGGTTCATCATTTTTCTTTTAGCAGTGATCATGGATGAAACTCCTTTCCTGTCATGGCAAAGCCTTGCTCATGCATTATATTTGAATCCTTGTTCTGCAGTCAGCTTACTGTTAATTTTTCAGCCAACTTCTATGAGAATTAGTTGCAGGTTTTGAAAGATGAATATAGTTAGGTTCTATTAGGCTATTGGCTCATCTATGAGCAATATATTTCCAACCTTTATTCATTATGTAATTCTTCAAATTTACTAAGTATGTTAGTTGCCAGTCTATATATCATCTTATCAACAGAAATATGTGGTCTATATTTTGTCTTCACTTTCGTGTGTTTCACATATCTTATATGCTATCTCATGGTTGTTTTTTATTTTATTACAGCCTGCTGCAGAATATTTAAATAGGAAAAGTTTGGAGAGAAACACAATTGCTGAGAAATTAGATAGCTTGATTGAGCTGACTTTTTTGCATCTTGAGTCCTGTTGTCTGAGGTTGTCTGAGGTATTTTTCAGACATTGCATATATTTGCTTTGATTACTTTGTACTATATACTTAACTTCTATATGTTCATTAAATTCTTAATTAGGTATTTGATGTTCTAGTGAGATCATTTCAAAGGACTATTTTGAATAACTACAAGTCAAAATTCACCCAAGTACTCTCTCTCTCTCTCTTCTCCGAGAACGATGAAGATTCGAGCCCTAAATTCAGGGAGCGAAGCGGGGTTCTCCATTTGTTCCGGAGCTCGTCTCAATCCTCGATCCCAAGCCCTAGCTTTCGCTCTTCTCTTGTCTTCATTCTCACCGTTCCCAATCACCTCTCCTTTGATGACCTCATTCCCTGGTGCGGGCCTCACCTCCATCTCCACCGCCTCCTCTTCATCAGGTACCATTTCTTCTCCGCAAACGTTTGTTGCTTTCTTTGCATATTTCTTTCATTGAAATCCCATTCGTGATTTAACATGTGTAGTTACTATGCTATAATATTAGAAGCAATGAAACTATTTTAGAAGCTAACAATATAAATGTTGTGAACTAAGTTGAAAAAATATGCTGTAATGAGATAGATAGATTTCCCAAAAGTTTCAATATTTCATTGTCTTTTTCTTTTCAGATTTTTCCCTAACACACAAACACCATCTGGAAGCTGATCAAGACCAGAATTTTTCTTCATATTGTTGAGAAGATTTTGTGGTGTGATTTTTTTTTGAATTTGTTCTCCAAGTTTGGGTCTGATTTGTTCTGAATTTAATTAAAACATGTTCTGATTATTGTTGCTTTGTTCTCTTTGTTTGTTTTTTATTTATTCTAATTTTAATTGAAACATGTTCTGATTATTGCTGATTTGTTATCCTTATTTGGTTCTGATTTTAATTGTGCAAATTTTGACCTGTTTTAGAGATTTATTTGTTCTTTATCAAATTATGGATTTGGTCGGTTTTGATTTGGTGTAACATGATCAGCTTTACCGCTTCCTTTGAGGAGGACCGGCAGCAATTTCAATGTCGTGATATTGAAGGGCAAGGTTTGTTTTTTTCTCTCTTATCTTTCTCAGTGGTAAGATAGGAATTCTTTCGAGTTTTGAGTACTTATACTCTCCACTGGCTCTCTTTGGTAAGAAGAAGCTCCTCCTTCAAAGAAAGCTGCTACTGCTGTCACTCCTGCCAATGATGAACTCGCCAAGTGGTATGGTAAGTGGTTGCCCCTATCTTCACATCCTTTCTTTTTTTGTTCTTTACCATATCCCAGTAAGCACCCACTTCTCCATGCTTCTAAATTCCAATTACTTGAACTAAATGCATCATTGTTTGATTACTTAGATTTAATTTTCATGTTTTGCGTCCTTCTAAATCTGAATCTGTTCTTGAATGGGAAACAAAAATAAAGGGCATGTATGCAGGGACAAGTAGAGGAATCAAGAATTCACAATGCAGTTTCTTAGGTGCAACTAAGGTAAAATTTCTGGGGCACTCCATGCTACCTGCCAGGGTGACAAGATCCTGGTAGCTAACAGAGGCGAAATCCCGATTCGTGCTATTCGCACTGCTCATGAATTGGGAATACCTTGTGTGGCTGTGTACTCAACCATAGACAAGGATGCACTTCATGTCAAATTGGCTGATGAATCCGTCTGCATTGGCCTTTGAATATCTTGTAAATTCAAAGATGAAATTATACCAGTTTCTACCAAGGTAAGTTCTAACTTCCAATGTAAGTTTCATTGCAGATTTTGAAATGTTATAGTACTATTGTACTAAACTATTAATGGATTTTTCTGTAGATTGTGGATCCAAAAACTGGAGAGGAGAAGCAAATTATAGTTTTGGCTGATGATGGTATCCGGCCTAACTCAACTTTGATGGATCTAGCAAAGCTAAAGCCTGCATTCCAGAAAGATGGTTCAACAACAGCATGTGCTGAAGAAATCTGTTAATGGTAATTCAATGGTTCCTTTTGCCTTTTTTTGTTTCTTTTTTGCAAAAGGAAAAAAAGCACTAAGCTTGCTTGCCAATGGGGTTATTCCTTGTTTCTTCATTGTTATGTCTTTGGTCGGTGATTGTCAGCATTTTCATTATTATGTTCTGTGAAAAGGAAATGAAATCATTTTGTTGATGTTGGTGTTATATTTTTCAGCTCCACCAAACATTGCTGGGAATCATTCTGAGAAGGGGATATTGAGCTCGGTCATGTACTTGTTGGGCACAAGGTTGTAAGAAAAATATAAAATACAGAAAATGAGGGACCCTGACGTGATCTTGAGACCCCAGAACTGCTATTAATTTTTCATTGCTTTTGTAATTATACATGCGTTTTGCTTAGTTAGTGAATTTCGGCTGGATAGGAGGTTGAAGGGTTTTTTGTTACTGAAAAAACCTGGAAAGTTTTGTATAAGGATTAATGTATAAAATAATTATACCAAAAATTGTCACTAATTACTGTTTAATTTATCTTGTAATAAAAATTGCATATTATATTTATAGGTTTGGTAATAAAAAAGGATTGAAAATAAAAAAAAAAAGATTTTTTTTTTAAATTTGACAAGGCTATTGCCACGCTTTTAAAGCGTGGCCGTATCTCTTGCTATCGCCACGCTTTAAAAGCGTGGCCGCATCTCCCGCTATCCCCACGCTTTAAAAGCGTGGCCGCATCTCCCGCTATCCCACGCTTTAAAAGCGTGGCCGTATCTCTCTATGGCCACGCTTTAAAAGCGTGGCTGTAACTCTCGCATATGGCCACGCTTTTTAAGCGGGGCAATTTGCAAAAGCGTGGCGATAGGTCACCAAAAGCGTGGCGATAGAGCAACCGCCACCCTTTGATAGGCCACCCTTTCAAAAGCGTGGCGATAGCTCAAAAAGCGTGGCAAAAAGCTATCGCCACGCTTTTTTCAGCTTTTCGCCACACTTTAAAAGCGTGGCAATAGAGCTGTTTTCTTGTAGTGGATAAAGATGAATATTTGTACACCCTATTAACTCCTATTTTATAAATAAGACAATAAATGTATCTATAGCTATAAAAATGGAAAACACATTATTAAATATGGAAAAAATGTGCCCCTATAAATAATATCACTTTCATCATTCAGTGCACTTGTGCATGCAAAAGGAACTATATCAGAAGAAAATAATGAATCACCAACAAACATTATAAATAAGCAAACTGAAAAAAAAAAAAAAAAAAAAAAAAAAAAAAAAGAAACTCACAACATTGATATCAATGAATATATAAAAAATCTGATCGAGATCCAAGTTATCCACGGTAACAGTTTCATCGAATAATCTCCTGAAAAAAAATAAAAAAAAAATGAAAAAGTCAAATAAACAGCAAAAGATGAACTGTATGGATAATAACCACAGAGAATAAAACATGGGGTAAAAAGACAATACCTGCCAAAATCACCGAAGCATGGAGTAAAAACCTTGGAAAAAATGGAAGGAGCCATTTGATGTATGTATTAAGTTGGAAGAAAAAAGACGATTTACTGGTATGGAAAGGATAAAAGGTAGTAAGGAAGTTGTAGTGAAATATATAGTGAAACTGTAGAATAAGAATCATACTAGACACAGCGGTGATGAGGGCCTCTCTACATCTTATATACAAGGATAAATCACACATATAAACTAGATGTAGTTCAAAATTACATCATTCTACCAGAAGCACAGTTTTATGTAATTCGAATCAGCCTCATTCAAATTTTCCATTCCAACACTAATTCGAATCAGACCAATTCGAATTACTAGAGATACACACAAATCGAATTGGTCAGATTTATGTAATTTCAAAGCAGCATGAGTTGATTTATGGATGCATGTAAAGTCCCTAATAATTCGAAACAAGCTGTTTCGATTTATCCCTGATTTTGTTCTTATATAATTCGAATCAGACTGATTCGAATTACTATGCATTGAGCTATATACAAATTCAAACCTAAGTTGATAAATTTGTCCATAAAATTTATGGAACCACCTTAATTGTAACTTACAGGAAGAACAGTACATTCTTCAATATTGTTTGTGTCATAGATAATTATCTTAAGTGCAAGTTCTGCAGCATCCTGCTCTGGTTCTTTTCGATGTGAATATGTGAGCCTCGACTTGAACTCCCTTCCATTCACCACTACTGTCGACCTGAACTTCGGTGCATGCGCAAATCCTTCGTTGTCTGTTCGATAAACGGGATATGGAAAACCAGATTTCTGAAGATACTCTTGTAATTTGTTTTTGTGCATCACTACTACTTATATGCCTGAAGAAAAATATAAAAAGTTACAAGGGCTAAAGGAATATAACTGAAGTTTTCCATGTAGAACTCAGAAACATTACTTATTAGCTTATCAGTTCAAAATAAATCATAAAAAATAAAAAAAGGAAGTGAATACATTTCCATATATTAGTGAGGAATTAGTCAAGTCCTCTCCTTAGCAATTAATGTACAAGAGTTGTCTATGGCTTCGTTCATGAGAACTCATGCATCATGAAATTGGAAATTTTTTTCTCAAATCATTATCCTTTACATCAGAAGTTTAGAATACACTGATGTTAAATTAGAAAAAATTAAATAAAACAAATAAAGAAAAACACAACCTTCTACTGAGCTTATTAACTAGGACTTTTTGTTTCCCAGCAGAAGAGTTGTAACATTTCATTGTTTCAAAATATTAAAACTTCCCATACAGGAATATGGATTATAAATTATATGCACGTTTCTTAAAATTTTTCAAGAAAGGAAAAGAGAAAATGATAAAAAGGATAGTTCACCTTTCTCCCTGAACTCTTGAGTGGTTCAAGCTATCAGTTTGTTTTCAGTTTTCACCCCACACTTTCTTGGCCTTGATTATTATTGTTATTATTATTATCACTTACAAGAAAACTGCTCTTTTCTTATTCACTCTATTTCTTCTTGTCTATGACTCTGTTGTTGTCTGAACAGTCAAACTTTGACCAAACACCACATGTAATGATTAAAGAAGCCAAAGCTGAAGAATGTTCTGCATGATCTGATCGTACCAAAAAAAAATGATGGTCATGATTATGGATAGACCATCCAACGGTTCATTTTTAGTTATTATTAAAACTTTATTTTCAGCCTACTACAAAAAAACAAACTAAACTTTAAGCACCAAATTAGTGTTAGACACCTGGACAAAAAAAAAAGCATCCAATTGTTGAGAGGACACAAGTTTAGATGTACAAAACTACAAAATAAAAACAAGGCAAGAGAAATATCGATGCAGAAATATATCTGCTTTGAAATACTTAGGTGGCCAAACCACACACTCATTTAAGAAGGTCAAAATCCAGTGAAAAGCAAATCTTGGCAATCTCCATAGAGAAGTCATTGATCAACAAGCAAACTAACAATAAAATTTGAAGTTGGGAAACCATAACCGAAATATTAACACACTCATATTTTAGAACCACATATTTTTCATAATAATGTAATTTTCCTTATACAGAATGCCATGGATTTGCAAATGTTTATATAACACTCTTTTGTTTTTCTTAGTTTGTAGCATGATAATAGTTATCTACATGATCTCATAGGATAACAGTAAAGAACAATTAATTACTATAAAGAGATCTTAAACACTAAACTGTAAGCTACAACTAGGAATATCCTCTAAAAGAATCAATAAAGCATAGTGGAATTAAAAAGGATGATAGCAATTGCAAAAATTGAAAGTTCAAAATTAACTGAATAAAAATGAGAAAATCAAGACATCAGTGGTATTGATGTTATGACATTGCCAAAGTTCTCTGACCCAACAGATACAGAATTTACAGAACTATGATACATATTCAGCAACAATAGAGATGTGATTTCAATTTGAGTTGATGTATCTTACTTTCTTTCATCCATTCAATAAGCCTCTAGCAATCATTTTCCGAAGAAGTTTCTCCGCCATGTCATTCTCACCTTTTCCAAACAAAGCACGAATAACGATTTCAAAAGTCATAGCATTTGGTAAGCAATTGTTGTCTTCCATTTCCGACAGCAGGGCCAATGCTTCTTTAGATAAGCCCTCTTTGCAGAGCCCATTGATCATAATAGTATATGTCCTCACATTTGGACGATAGCTTTTAATGGAAAGATCTTGAAAAATCTCTTTTGCATCTGTAAGTCTTCCACCTTTGCATAGGCCATCAATAAGTATATTATACGTGCATATATCTGGATCAACGCCACTCTCTTTCATTTGATTAAATAACATAAGTGCCTTGTCAACTTGTTTGATATTGAACATCCCATCCAACAAGGAATTGTAAGTGATTACATTAGCAGGTTGACCTTTATTATGCATCTCAACAAGAAGCTTTGAAGCACAAGAGATTCTCCTTGATTTTCCCAAGCCATCAATTAGAATATTGTAAGTTACCGTGTTAGGAACCAAGTTCTTGCGACGCATCTCTTCAAAGAGATTCAAGGCATCATCAATCAATTTACTTTTGCACAAGCCATTAATAACAATACTGTAACTTTGGATATCAGGAGCCATTCCTATCTGGGCCATTGTGTCAAATATACATTTTGCCTTGTTTAATTCGTTAACCAAGCAATACCCATCCATTAAACAATTATAAGTAACCACATCTGTTTTCACACCATCTTTTGTCATCACAGCCAACACACTCTTAGCATCTTTGATATTTCCTTCCTTACATAGTCCATCAATCAAAGTATTATAGGTACGAACATTTGGAGTAATGTTTTTCAGCATCATATGATTTAGTAAATCAATGGCTTCCTGAAGTTGTCCCGCAAGGCACAATCCATAAATTAGAGTGTTGTACGTGATAACATTGGGAGAGATTCCCTTAGCAAGCATTTCAGAGTATAAATGAAAAGCATCACTTACAAGTGTAACCTTGCAGAGGCTATCAATAATTGCGCTGTACATGACGACATCAGGAGCAATCCCATACTGTGGGATCTTTCTCAACAGTTGAATAGCAGCAGATGTGTGTCCGGTCTTACAGAGTCCATTAATCAAGATCCCATAAGTGACTTGGTCGAATTGAAATCCATGAGCCAACACTCTGTCATGAAAGTGCAGTGCTTTTTCAACATTACCGCATAGACAGAGACCTTTAACGAGTGTATTCAACGTTATGGTATCAGGCTGAAAACCCATCCTGAAAATCTTGGCCAATGTAGAGAAAGCGGGAGTGATCCGACCCATGCCACAGCAACAATTGATTAAAATATTCAGAGTAACTATGCTGGGCGCAATTCCCCTGGCTTGAAATTGCTGAAAAAGGGAAATGGCGGTGGGGAAATGGTGCGTCTTGGCAAGAGACCCCAAAATCTGGTTAAATTGGATGATGGATGGAGTGCAACGCATAGAGAGCATGCGAGTGAAGGAATCAACAGCTTCATCAACATGGCGAGGGGATGTGAGCTGAGAATGAGAGTGAAGGTGTGACATTGAACATGAACAGGAAGGAAAGCGAAAAGGGAAAACATAGGGCACAATATGAAGAGAGAAGCTGAACCTGGAGAATGATGCTGCACGCAACATGTTTGTGTAAAATAAAATCCGATCAAATGAGAAGGAGTTGGAAGAGAAAAGAGTGAATTCAATGGTGGAAACAATCACTGTCATGAAACAAAGGTTGAGACTTGATAGTTGAAAGTTGAAACCAAAGCAAAGAACCATGTTAATGAAATTGGAGATAATTTTGTATTTTTTGTTGTCTGAATGGTCAATGGAAAAAGAAGGTTAAGGAGGTGGTGATTTTTCTTATTGGACTATTGTGTCTAACTCATTCTAAGTAAAAGCTAATTTTATAAAATATGTTAAAATTAAATTGTATTTTAAATTCAAAAATTTAATTAAATTCTTGAGTAATCAGAAGGATAAAAAATAGTAAAATATAATTTTTTTTTCAAGAGCCACTAAATTAAAAAAAAAAAACATAATATTCTTATAAATATATAAATAGATTAAGATTATGACTGATTATATATAAAGTATAAATTAGTATAATTTATATGTTGTAAAATGTTTTCTTAATTAAATGTGAAAAATGTTAGAAAATTATCAAAATTTATTATTTTTTATTATTAATTAATTATTAATTTAAAAGTATGGAATGAAGTATATTATTAAATTATTAAACTATAAAAATTAGACTAAATAAATTAAATTAATAGTTAAATAAAGTAATATAGAAAATTAAGAACAAAGTTGGTTACTTATTTAGAGAAGAAAATGAAAATGAGCTGAATGAAAATCATAATTATTTTTTCACACTAATGACAAATACAACTGTTATATATACACATGATTCAGAGCCTGACTGTTCTAAAATATAACCAAGAAGAGCAAGCTTTAACTAACTAACCAAAACACAAAACTAATTAAACAAAAATCTATTAGTTATAGACTCATAAGTCATAACTAAACTAACTAACTTTGGACTATCTTTTAATAGAGTATATTTTGTTTCTAAGAGCCCTAATGTTATATGGGCAAGAATGGCAATGCATGGAAGGTAATATTTTACTCTCTATTAATTTTTTTTTTTTTTTTAATTTTTATTCTTGTGGCACTTTGTCTGATGTATATTCGATTTGGATTGTCAATTAATTTAAAAATATATCCAGGCTCAAAATTTTGAAATTGATATCACTATTTATTTCCTTTGCTTTATCTATTGATATTTGATATGATAAAAATATTTTGGAAATTGATGTCACTATTTGTTTCCTTGTTAAATAATTGAAGTTGTAAATACATATTTTAAAATATAAGGCACTATGCAATATTTATATGTTTGCTACTATAACAAAAATGCACCTTTTTAAGAAAATTTTTACGAATTTTTGGTAGAGTGGATTGGAGAAAAATAGATTTATCTGTTTGCTATTATTCTTTTGAGGAAATTAAAAATAAAATAAAATAAATATAAAGTTATTAATATATGATGAAATTTGAAAAACAAAAATGATTTAATTATTATTTTTAACAAAATTAAAGGTAGCAATAACAAAACTAATATAAGGTTGACTTATTATTTTTTTTAAAAAAAATTGTATTATATATTAAATTATTTTAAGGGTAAAACATCTAAATAAACCATTACTCAATAGTCCCAAAATAAAAAAACGTCACGTAGATGCCTCGATACATATATTTATATAAATCGAATTGATTTAATTTAAAACTTATAAACTTATAAATTTATATACATTTTAAATACTTTTTTTATAATAAAAATTAATATTTATTTATTAAATTTAATAATTACTATAGGACAAATGACTTGAATAAACCCAATGCATTTTAATATGTCCTGAATGTCCCAAACCAAAAAATGCAACATCAAAGTCTTAAAGAAGATTTCTATATAGCCTAACACGTAGTAAATCGAATCCAATTAATTCGAATTAAGTGAAAAAGGAACTTGAATGAAAATCGAATCAAATCAATTCGAATTACGTTCATGGTAAGAAATTGAATAAATCGAATTTAGTGAATTCGATTTTTAAATACATGTAAATCGAATTAACACGGTTCGATTTAGTCAACGGAATTCAAGCCCAACGAAAATCGAAATCAGTTGATTCAATTTGATGATTTTGTAAATCGAAGTTACTTGTTTCGATTTACATGTACTTGGGGTTGAGCATAATTCGAATCTAGTTGGTTCGATTTGCTTGAAATTCTATAGAATAACTTCTCCACCCGTTTCACGCCATGCAGTCCTAGTCTCTGGAGTATAGTATTTTTAAACTCAGCGAAACTGGTCGAAGGTTTGAGAAAAACACTCATCGGGTCCTTGTCAGTGAACTTAATTCCTGATCGCGTTTTCTTCTTAATTGACCCTCTATAGTGCACAAAAGCTTCAAAACTCTCATCACTAGCCATTTTGAATCTCACTCTTCTATAAAATTTCGTGTATAAGCTCGTTTTTATATACTCCATTGCTTTGTAAATCAAAACATTTAGTTTCGATTTACCCTAACATTGGTGCATGTGTAAATCGAATTTAATCCATTCGATTTACGTTCGTTTATAAATCGAATCTATTACATTCGATTTAGGTTCATCTGTAAATCGAAGCCATTTGTTTTGATTTAGTAGGAGAACGTCAAATTGAATTGATTTGATTCGATTACATTTTAACTGCGTTTTTTACTTAATTCGAATCAATTAGATTCGATTTACTACGTGTTACGCTAAATCAAATTCACTCAATTCGATTTATATAGAAATGTGGTTTGGGACTTTAACATTACATTTTTTGGTTTGGGACATTCAGGACATATTAAAATACATTAGGTTTAATCAAGTCATTTGTCCATTACTATACATACATTAATAAAAATTGTATGGAGCAATGAAAAAAATAATAAAATTTATATACAAAGATTACTAAATCTTAAACTCTTAAATCACATACCCTAAACCATTGATAATAATTATTAAAATATACATAGATTAATAAAGATTGTATGCAATACTTTAAAAAAATCATGAAAATTATATACAAAAATTATTAAACCCTAAGTCATACACCCTACACCATAACCTCTAAACCCTCAAATATAAGTTGAAATTTATATATAATAATTAATAAACCCTAAACCATATATCCTAAATCATAAACCATATTACATAAATAATTGGTAATAATTATTAACTATACATACAAGAATAAAAATTATATGGAGTGATGAAAAAAATAATAAAATTTATATACAAAGATTACTAAACCCTAAATGGCTAACCTTAAACCATTAATAATAATTACTAATACATATAAATTAATAAAAATTATATGCAACACATAAAAAATAATAAAAATTATATACAAAAATTACTAAATTCTAAATCCTATACTCTAAACACTAAATTCTAAATTCTAAACCCGTAATTATATGTTCAAATTTATATGAAACAATTAATAAATCCTAAACCCTAAATCCTATTACATAAATAATTGGTAATAATTACTAAACTATACATACATTAATAAAAATTGCATGGAGTGATGAGAAAAAAATAATAAAATTTATATACAAAGATTACTAAACCCAACACCCTAAATTGCAAATTGTAAATCATTGATAATAATTACTAAAATATAGATAGATTAATAAAAATTGTATGCAACATGAGGAAAAAATAAAAATTATATACAAAAATTACTAAACCCTAAATCTTCAACTATAAGATGAAATTTATATATAAATATTAATAAATTCTAAATTCTAAATCCTACACCCTAAATCATAAACTCCAAATCATAAACCCTAAATCTCAAACCCTAAATTCCAAACCCCAAAATCTAAACCTTAAATCGCAAATTCTAAACCATTGATAATAATTACTAAAATATACATAGATTATTAAGAATTGTATGCAACAATAAGAAAAAATAATGAAATTTATATACAAAAATTACTAAACCCTAAATTCTATCGTCTAAATTCTCAAATGTAAGTTGAAATTTATATACAATAATTAATAAATTCTAAACCCTAAATCATAAATCCTATTACATAAATAATTGATAATAATTACTAAACTATACATACATTAATAAAAATTGTATGGAGCGATGAAAAAATAATAAAATTTATATACAAAGATTGCTAAATCGTAAACTCTAAATCGTAAACTCAAAATCATTGATAATAATTTTTAAAATAAACATAGATTAATAAAAATTGTATGCAACACTGAAAAAGAATAATAATAAAAATTATATACAAAATTTACTAAATCCTAAAGCCTAATCCCTCAAATATAAGTTGAAATTTATATACAACAATTAATAAACGCTAAACTCTAAACCTAAACCATAAACCCTAAACAATAAATCATATTACAAAAATAATTGGTAATAATTACTAAACTATACATACATTAATAAAAATTGTATGGAGCGATGGGAAAAAATAATAAAATTTAGGGTAAATTATTAAAATAAAATATTTGAATATCAAATTTACCGAAATACAACTTTTACAGTTTAGATACGAAAATGTAATTTTCTACAAAATTATGTAAATCACTGAAGGGGTTCTACGATTTTCAAATACACAGAATCTGCTAATGGGATTCAACGGTTTACGTTAAGGAAGCATTTGGTTGGCCAGAAATCGTGGTAGGGGTTCCAGGATTTCTGTGAGGATGAAAAATAGGCATAAACCGTGGAAGGGTTCCATGGTTTTCTTTTTTTTTTTTTTTATGAACTAAAAACTAATAAGAAATAATAATATACATGAAGAAGTAGAACACTAAAAAAAATAATATAAAAAATATTTATCATATAAATAAAATAAATACAATAAAAAATAAAAATATGAAAGAAAGTATTATACATTTTATAATGTCAAATAAAAAGAAAATATTCTATAATTTTTTTAGTATTGTTAGTACTCTTTAATTTAGTATCATTTTAGACTATAAATTTTTATTATTTATAAGTCTTTTGTTACTTATACTTAGTATATAATAGAAATGAAAATAAAGTACAGTAAAAAGTACAATAAAAACGAAAATAAATTTTATACAAACATAGTATATAATAATTACAACCAATAGCATATATCATATAAAAAAATTATAATAAGAAGTAAATAAAATTCATATAAATAAAACCAAATAAAAAAATAAAAAAATTTTATACACAACATAAATATAGTACAATAAAAGATAGAGAAAAAGAATTTATATAAACAAAAAATAATTAAAATATCATAAAAATTAATAAAAATAAAATTATATCAACAATAGTTGTCATATGAATAAAAAAATATAATAAAAATATAACATCAGAACACTAAAAAAATAATATTAGAATACTAAAAATATAATATAAAAAATATTTATCATATAAATAAAAAATATAATAAAAAATATAAAAATAAAAATATGAAAAAAAATACTAAAAATAATAAAAAAATTAAAATATTTATATTGGCAATGATTGAAATAAATCTAAAAAATTTTGATGAAAAAAAAAATTGGAACCAAGAACATACACAAAGAACTACTGTAAAAGTTATATGGTTACTTGCATTCTTTTTATAGAAGAAAATAAAGGGTAGAATTGATAGAAATAGAATAAATTTTTCACCTAATTTCTCAAAGATAATTAACCTTCCCCAACGTGAACGCAGACCCATAGTTGAAGACTTCTCCAGTATAAACCGCTGGAACCCTTCGTTTATGCACATTGCTATACACACAGAAACGTGGAACTCCTACCACGATTTTTTCACAAAATCCTTCACATGGAAACCGTGGAACCCCTACCACGGTTTCTTTGCAAATTCTTTTTGAACGTAAACCGGAGAACCGTACCACGGTTTACATGTATTTAGAAGCTGTGGGACCCATCAATGGTTTATATAGTTTTGTAAAAAGTTGTATTTTTTTATCCAAACTGCAAAAATTGTATTTTCATAATTTTGGAGTCCAAATATTTTATTTTAGTATTTTACCCTAAAATTTATATACAAAGATTACTAAACCCTAACTCTTAAATTATAAACTCTAAACCATTGATAATAATTACTAAAATATACATAAATTAATAAAAATGGTATGCAACACTGAAAAAAATAATAAAAATTATATAAAAAAATTACTAAATTCTAAATCTTACCCCTTAAATACTAAATTCTGAATCATAAACCCTCAACTATACGTTGAGATTTATATATAATAATTAATAAACCCTAAATTCTAAACCCTATTATATAAACAATTGATAATACTTACTAAACTATACATACATTAATAAAAATTGCATGGAGGGATGAGAAAAAATAATAAAATTTATATACAAAGATGACTAAACTTTACACCTTAAATGGCAAACCTTAAACCGTTCATAATAATTACTAAAATATACATAGATTAATAAAAAATTGTATGCAACATTGAGAAAAAAAAATGAAAATTATATACAAAAGTTACTAAATTTTAAACTCTAAACTCTCAATTATAAGTTAAAATTTATATACAAATATTAATAGATCATAAATCCTAGATTCTACATCTTAAACCATAAACCTTTAACCATCAATTATAAATTGAAATTTATATACGATTAACAAACCAAACCTTAAACATTAAATTCATAAACCTTTCCTAAATTCTAAATCTTAAATATTAAATTTTAGATCATAAATTATTGGTAAAATAAAATAAAAATATAAAAAAAGTAATAAACCCTAAATTCTAATCTTTATACCCTAAACTTAAATGATTGTTAATTGAGATACAAAAATATAAAAAATTAATAAACCGTAACCCCTAAAATTTAACTGATTGATAATTGAGAAAAATTGACTAAAAAATATTAGATTATTAAGAGTTGTATAGATGAGTAAAATAATAGAATTTATAGGTAGATAATAAAGAACAATATAAGAAACACATGTTCGGCAGAAGGATGAGAGTAGGGTCAGTAGACACAGGAAAAGCGATATCAGAATAGGTTGATAGATGTATAGATGTATTATATGTATGAGCCATTGGGATAGATTGATTGATGGATGTATGTATGTACTAGCGTTTAATGAGTGGTAAGTAAAGGAACGTGAAAGGGAATAAGAAGAAGGGAAAGCAGGAAACGACACGTGGGGAAAGGGGAACTTAATTTTATAGGATACTATTGTAAAACCCGCGCTACACACGAGTTTCCTTTAATCAATTGGAATAAAGTTTAAATTTAATAATTATGTCTCCAAAATTCAAAAAATTGATCATATAAAGGATAAAATAATATAATATTAATACAATTGAATCACAATAAAAAATTAATTATAAAACTATTAATTAGGATTGGTTAGATAAAAGGTCCAACACATTAATTAAATTTTTTTAATTACATCTAATTTCAAATAGATAATACATGCTAAATTGATAACTTCTTATTAAAAGAACAACACATTTTAACTCTTATTATTATTTGAATACTATTTTTACAAAATAATGATTCAATTCGAAATGATTCACAACTTTCCTACAAAAATCATAATTTTTGACTTTTTGTAGATAATAATGACTATACTTAACAAAAAATTTAAGCTTGAACAAAGATAATTAAATGTATATGAATATATACAAATTTAAACTTTTTATAAAGAAATAACTCAATTTAAAGTATTTTAAAATTGACAAAATATGATTTTCAAAATATGACAATTGAAAAGATTTCTCAGCAAGAAAAATGACAATTACCAATTTTTCTCACAAACCATTTTAGCTTTTCAGATTTCACATATGAACCAAATTTCTTACCCTTGTCTTGTATCCTCTATGAACACACAAATACACATATATTTGTCCAATACTATACACTCCCACTTAATGATGAATAATATCATCACCATTTAAAATCATACATACTTAATAGAAATTCAATAGTATTCAAATTACCAAATTTTTACAATTACTTTCAAATCATAATTACACATTAAAAGCAAAAAGAAAAAAAAGTCTTAGCCAAAAAGATGGAAGAAAAAAAGAGATGAGACAGGAATAGAAACCATAATAGATGACATAGCATAATCAGGAGCCTACACAAAATAATCGAATTTGGTAATTCCAACCTTCACAATCATTAATCTCAGGAAAAACAATTGACAAGAATTAAGTGTGCTAAATCAAAGTCTCTATTTCTAACTTGCAGCATTAAGATACAATCTGGTTCCAAATGTAGGTCACTATAACCACACTAATTGAACTCTTAAACGAAGATATGGAATCCAGGTGCACAAAAAGTAAGCTGGGGAGGAATTTACCCTAAGTTGTCTTTCTTTTAGCCATGGATCTAGCTTTTAAAGGCACAGAGATAACTCCAAGTGAGCTAGGAGGCACAGAACTCGCTGTAACCTGTAGCCACCCTTACCGTCGCTTATTTAATAGCAACTCCACCGCTGCAACTACATCACCGACCAAAATACATCACATAGACTGTAGATTTATCAAACGTGCAAGAATATACAGTTAGATTAGAGGAAATTGGAACTCACACGATCAGAGAATGTAAAAAATACCAAATAATTCTGACTGCGCAAATTCGAAGATATAGTGAACAATATACCGTGTAAGTATCACGTCTCCAATAATGAGAGGATTTCAGAGGAGGAACCTTTGACCCGAATTAGACGATATACTGATATAGTGACAAAATGTTTTCTCTTTATTTGTATTTTGAATGCTTCATATACCTGACAAAAAAAAAAGTTGAGCATAAGAGATAGTGTGAATGGTTTTGAACTGATTTGAAAGGAAATGGAGATAAAATTTACGCCCAATGTTGTGGTTCAAAATTCAACTTATTTTGTTAGAATGTCACTTGTCATACAATAAGGACCACCACTTGTCAATCAATTAATCATGTATTGCTCTCCTATTATATATATAGAGAGATAGAGAGTTTGTAAACCCCATTTGTCTAGTATTTCCCGCGCTTCGCACGAGCTGCTCATATGATCCATTGTATATATATCAGTCATGTTACCTTGTTCATATGTGCTGCTCATCTGGGTACTAATAAGAACATTTTTATTGGAGAAAGGTGTAGATAAAAAAAACAGAACAGCCTTTATGAAAGAAGAATTACAAAATCAAGAACAACTCAACATAAATAAATAATAACAAACCTCACCATAAATATAGTGTAAATAATTGAGTAAAGTTAGTATTAAAAATTAACATATGCTAAGTAAAACATTTTTAGTATAGTTCAACTGAATTTGATCTTACTTTTTAGTTTTTACTCTTCGTCTTTTAGACTTGAGCTCATATTCCAAGCTTCAACTCTATAAAAATGCAAAACTTAAACATGCTAATAATGTTAAAGAAGTTTATTGTATTTTTCATGATTGCAAATCCTTTGCTTACTATATTAAATGACTATTCATAGTTTAATATTCTATGGGGTATTGTATTACTTTCCACCTGTTATATAATAATGCATTAAATCCACTTCAGTAACTGGAACACACAGTAACATCATTCATATTTCCGAATTTTCCATCATTGCTTAGCTCTCTATACTTCACTGGGAAGTTGCTCAGCTCCAATGTATCTGAAAATAATATCACAAAAATAGTATCTTGTAAACGCTGTTTCTTTTTTTTTTCTTGTATAGTTCCCATTTAACTTTTTTGTAACTATTAAATAATCATTTGAGTTAACTATCTAATATCACAAAAATTCACAGAAAACAAAAAATACCCGATCAAATTCAAAATGTTATTATGCAATTATTATACGACTTATGAATTGATGATAAGTTACATTTATATTATTTCATCTAATGGCCAATCTCAAATAAATAGAAATAAGCTAATCAAGCACACTAAATAATGAGTAGTCTAAGATTAGTGCAAATCAAAGTAAAATAACTAATAAATTTTGATGTAGGCACTAACCTTGGTCTCTTACTCAACGATTGTCTCGGAGAGTAAATCAGCTCTAGATTTTTCCTATGTTAATATGCAAAACTCATGCCTTAATCTTAGTTTGCAGAATTAAACTTCAAAATCATCAAAAGCACTATTCACATATGCAATTTAAAGCTTGCAATAAAAGAATTTAAAACCCCTAAAATACTAAATAGATATCCTTTTATTTTGGAAAGCCTCACATATATTGAAACTAAATAAAGTAACACACTAACACCTCATTTAACTTCCTAAAGAAGACACCTTAAATTATTTACAATTCTCATTAGTTATTTCTTTAATTCTAAAGCCACTTCATTCGTTTAAAAGAAAAAATAAATTATGGTAGATTAACCAATATTTTAGAATTCCGGACAAATTATAATCAATAAAGAACAAATTCAAAAGATTGAAAATCGATCAGCTATACTAATTTTAAATTTCTTCTAATTCAACAAACTGCTGAAATTAAACTATAAATAACAAAGACTTCAACCAACCATTCTTAGTTCAGAGAATTGTCTCTCCAGATTGCATTTCTCATTCAACATCTGCAGTTCCTACATCCAAATAAAATCATTTAATTTCATGGAGTTAAATTTAGATACATATTTGATATCTGTATATTCCATACATTCATACAGGCAATATCAACTTGTTCCCAAAGGGAGAAGATCTCCTCCTCCTGAACCCTGGCTCGCCTGAAGTCCCTGCAAAAAGAGAGTTAAGTATAGGAAAGTATTGTGTAGTATCTTGTAGCAAACTTTTGAAACTATGTATCAGAAAAAAAACATATATATCATATTTCATTACCATAATGTCAAGGTCCTGCACATGATTGAATGCATCATTGTTTCTTAGCCTAGAATACCATTTTAAAATTGTGCCTATAATGCATGCACCAACAAACTTATAACGTCTTAACTTAAATATATAGCACATTTCAACATAAAAGTAAAAATACTGCATGCATCCAAAGAAAGAAAAAGCATATGTAAGCTAGAATTTCCTCAACAAAGACACATTACCATCACATGAATGAAGAGAGAACTTTTTGTTTAGAAAAGAAGAAAAAACTTTTGACATGTATAGAAATATTAAAACTAAATTGGGATAAAATATCCCTTCAAATATGGAAGAGTAAAGCCATGATATATAGGGCTAAACCCTGTAAGAATGCATCTCAATCCCTTTAAATATCAGTTAGAAGAACACCATTGGTCAGAGCATGTGCAGCATCAAAAGTATGCCAAATAAGTAATGTTATTCCCAAAAATGTCAAAAAGAAACTTTGCTTCCTTACATGAATGAAAACCTCTAAAATTAAAAATCTGGTACCAATAATATTCCTTGCAATTTTAGCTGACAATCCAGAACTGTAAGCATAAAGGATGTCATCAATACCTGTAAATCATCAAACCAAAGAAAATCCAGAACAGTAATTGCAAAGGATATGGGTTGCATCCACGACAAAAAAATTTAGAAAAACACACTACACAAATCAGATTAATAAAACAAAAGGAAAAGAACGAAAATTTAAATTCTTATACTGATAAACATGATGATAGTAATTTGAATTTTTTTTAACACAATCCAAACAGTCTACCATAAAAAAATTCACTTCTTAGGTGATTTTACCTATGATCATTTGAAAGGAAAAAAAAATTAAACCTACAATTAATTACTGAAAATAAAACTAATTTATGATAATCTTTCATTTTTGGACTTTATTATTAACCCACTCATTGACGCAATCTAAGGATGTTTCTTTGCTTCTTCTGTAGATAACCCTAGGACAGTAGTGTCAACTTACTGCAGTTGTAAAGAAACATGTTAGAAGTTTGAGGTTTTTGATACCATTAACATACCAATTTCTTCGGATCAGATCCCTTTGACTTTTCTACAAACTATAGAATCCGTCCTATTTTATCAATTTTCATCAGCCCCTAGTATGATGCACGACTGCAGGAAAGACAGCAACATTCAACTCCAAATGCGAAAAAAGTATAACAAAAAAAAGGGAAATTTATGGTTCTGCGGATCCAACAGTTTTATTCTTACATCAGTTTTATTCTAACATCATGTTGGGACTTTTATATCAGGCAAGATACTTTATTAAGAATAGTATTACAAAAATTTTAGTATTACAAATACTGTACATTGATCATGTTGGGGCTTTTATATATATAGTCTGCTTTCTATTTTATTGATGGTATAATGCGTAATACTAAAATTCTATTTGAAGACCATTTTTTCCATTAACTAAATACCAAAATTTTGATATTTGTAATAAAGCAGTTTCAAATGGTGCAGTAACTTAACAAAGGATCCACTTGAAGCATATATTTGATCATAAGATAGCAAAACTACTTTGATTGCTTTAGAGATATGATGAATGAATTTTACAACTTCAAACACATTTTTAAGAAGTCATTCATATGCACTCCCACTAACCTGCACTTTTTCCTTCCTTTGTACCTCTAATACTCTTAGTTGTGCAAAGTTAATTATGAACAACTGATTTAAAATTCTATCCTAAATCAACAATAACCTTCATTAGCTGTTATGGATAGAGTTTCATTCTTGGTACTGGTCACAGATTCAATAAGAGATTCCTAACAAATAGACAAAAGTTGAACAAATGGCTATCAAAAAGTCAAAATCATAATTTTAAATTTATTAGATTGGGCTATATTACCACTCCAAAATTGATAGACTGATATTTTATACATAAAGCAACCTGTGTATAGCAGAAACTTTTTATTTGACGCAACTATTCAATCTATCAATTATTTGGAAAATGCTTCTCTTCTGAGCTCAAAGTATAACCAATAATGCACTGTCTCATGTCCCATTTTGCAGCTACTTACTATATACTAAAAACCTTAGATAAAAGATATCAACAGTTTCAACTTCTCTCGAGTCTCAAATATTCAAAATTACTCACTCTACACTTCTTACTTCAATGCTAGTGGAAACTCTAAATCAGTTAATAATAACAATGTAGCAACTAATACTGGTCCGTGTCTACACAAATCCAAATCCCCTTAATTGAATTTATTCCTACTTTAAATTGCAGGTTGGAATTTGGGTAATGGCTTAAGCTTCATACTAACATAATTGTATCCAGATTTATAAATCCCCAAACAGTGCCCTTTTATGCAACATCTATTGAAAAATGCAAGCAAAACTATTGTAAAATAGTTCCCTTTCAAAATATCACCGCAATTTAATATATAATGGGCAATTAGATAGACATATGATTTTAAGGTTCAAAAAGATGCATATGATTTTAAACTAATCAAACTTTAAAAAATAACACTGAAATTATCATCCCTAATATAATGTCAAAAAATCAATGAAAATATTTGCCATACCCTGAGTTGTGAGGTGCCTTCCATAAATGTTTAAGCTGTGCAGGTTTCGCTGCTGAAGGTACAATTCCACAATTTGTTCCAATCTTTCCAATTCTGTCCTCTTCAAGCTCTTCTTCTCCGAGGCCTTCATGGCTTCACACCTCCGCCATGGTGGGGGTGTAGTCCCCGCTTCCGTCCTGCACCACCACCACATGTGTCTCTGTCTCATTCACTTTCCCTGCCAAAAGCCTCCCATCCGGCGCCGTCACTCACTCTCGAAACCCGAGTAAGCTCCGGCACCGGTTCACTGGCGCATGAAACTTCGAAATCAGTCCTAAGATCTTCGTCGCAATCACCAAAAAGAAAAGAAGCAGCAGATTAAATACAAATAAATGATTTTTTTTAATTTTAAAAGAATTACCTCCGCGACAGCACCGATGGCAGGAGATCTCCATTCTATTCACCGGTGTCGTCAACTTGCTGCCAGCTGCTACTGTTTCACTGACGGTAGCAACATCACTTACCACTGTCGCTATTCTTCCTCTTCAATGCTGCATCAACAGCTACCGATATTATTCTTCATCTTTGCTGTGTTTACTTTCTCAATCAGAGAGCGATAGAGTGTGAGTAAGAGAGAGGAGAAAGAGAAAACACAAAATATCAACACTTAATTATATATTACATTATAGATTTAAAATTCAAATATTCCGCCCAACCAATTTATCTCAACACTTTGATATCAAAGTCAAGTGCCACTTGTCACATAATGAAACCTAACACTTGTCAGCTAACCAGCCATGTACTGCTCTCCTATTATATATAGAACTAGTGTACAACCCGGGCTACGCCCGGGACAAATGTTATTTTATTATAAAAATTTATTGATACTAAACTATTAATATTAATAGTTATTATTTTTAACTTAAAAAAAGTTTTCATATATAAAAATTTATTATGTAGTGTACAAAACTATTTTATTCTATATTTATAAAAGTTAAAATAATTTTGTTATTTTTTATTTATATTAGTAAACTTCACTTAAATATAAAAGTCTGTGTTTGAGTATTTAAATAAATATGGTTACATAATTCCTGTTATACTATCTAAAAAAAGTAAAACTTTAATCAAAATAGTTTATATTCTAATCACACAAACAACAAATATAATAAATTGTATATCATTTTAAAGAGGTTTCTATTTTAATGATGAAAGAAAAATAATTATATTAATTAAAATATAAATACATAAAAAATATTACTTATATACTAAATATTTTTTATACCTGTACAACAATATATTTATAATTAATTAATCACATAATTAAATTATTTTTAATTAACAAAACAAAGAAAATATATGTATAATTGTTAAAAAAATACTGGTGTCAAAATAGTATTTATTATAAAGATGTATATATATTGAAAATAACAAAAATTAATCACTTAAATTATTTTTTTTAATATTTATTACTAATAAATTCATAAATATATCTTGTTTTTTATTGTAATATATCCTCCACCACCTAAATTTTGAATAAAATAAAAAATATATTTGATTTGTTATTTACCATAATAAGTTAAGACAATAAATTTTATTTATTTGTTTAATTATTCAACAAAGGATTTTTACTTGAAAAATATATTTTGAGTTTTTACCTATTTGATAGTTAATATTTTTTATTACTATTATATGGTAAGTATTTTGTGAGTTAAATGAGATATAATTATTTATTTATTTTACCAACCTAAAATAGTTTTTATTTTTTAAAAATAAAATCTTAAAATTTTATCCTTTAATTAATACCACATGAGAAACACTTACCATTTGTACCATCTTAAAAAAATATCTATATAAAATAGGAGCATAGTCACATTATTTATTTGATGTTAAGTGATCTTCAATAAAATTTTAAGTTATTATATTAATTAGATTGACGATCTATGAATGTGATTTATGTTAATTATTTTAGAACATGATAAAGAAGTAAAATTACTCAGCTAGAGTCTAAAGTCATAGGCAAAGAGAAACTTAATATAGGAGTGTCAATTTTATGAAAAAGATGATAAAGAATAGCAATTGATAAAATAACATAACATAAAAGAGACAAATTCTTATGTGAAATAGACATTTCTTTTCAATTGCTCTACTTCATAATATAAAACAATTCATCTGTATCAGAAAACAATAAAATTGAGATATCATCTTTTAAAGACTAATACCTTCTCAAAACACAATGCAACAAATCAAATTTTTTGGTTTGCTGTTTTATAAATTTATCAGTTCACTTCAATATATAGTCTTTCTCAATCGCATATTTAAATTGATATTTATTTGATTCAACCATTTGATATTAAAATGAAATGCCAACTTAAATGGCACAAATATGATTTTTTTTTCTTATTTAAAAAGGGTTTATTTAGTTTCACATAAGATATTTGAACATAAAAATATTGAGAAAAGAAGAATCCTAAAAGATGTTACACATTCTAATACCACAATGCTTTGAATTCTCATATTTTGAATAAAAACTAAAAAAGAAAAGAAAGCACAATAACAATGTATGACACCCACTTCAATAACTTGGAAACTCGGTAACATTCATATTTTTAAATTCTCCATTGTTGCTTAGCTCTAGATACTTCACCGGAGGTTGCTCAGATCCAATGTAACTGAAAATATCACAAAAATAATTATTTATCTTATGATATGAATATGCTTTCCATTTAAAATTGAACGACTATCTGGAACTTTGAAGAAATATGACAACTACCCTTATGAAAATGGTATGGTGATAGATAGAAAAAATAGATAACAGAACTTGCAAATATCGAGTAGTGATAAATCAAAATAAGTAATGCATCTTATAAAGTCTAAACATTCTATCATGAGTGTACAAAAAATAAACTTTTTGCAAGTTGAACAATTTACTTTTTTGTAAAGAATTTGTAAAGAATAGGAATTATAAAAAAATTATTAACAAATCTAAATAAAAGAATAACTGGTAGTAAAATTTCACCCACGTGAATATCAATTTTAATAAAACAACAACTTGCCTTTATAATTTTTCTATCCAAAATTATTTCAACCACCCACGTGAATATGTCAATTTTTTGCCTATTAAAAAGACAAAGCAACAATAAATAAATCCTAAGAAGATCTAAAAAATGTTCACAGCAGTTTTAAATAAACTACCATTTCAATAAAATCATTTTTGTTACAAAAGATCAATATACCACAAAGAAAAGACACAAATTGAAATATAGATCTAAAAAAGAACAAAAATTAATGATGAATATAATGGTATTTAATTGTCTAAAAGTTATGAGTTATACACTTGTGCAGCATAATCAATTCAGCCAATATAGACGAAAACAATAAAATTAAATAACAACCGATAATACAATACAGCTAGTAGAATCTTTTTATTTACCACCAATAAAGAAAACTGCAAGACATGTGAAAATCAAGCTCAAAAGGTTTATGGGTAGCTAAAATATGCAGACACATCCAAGATAACTATTTAAAAGTATTAAAATTAAGTTCAATAAACGCAATAAAAGATAGTAACCCAATTTCAAAATTGAATGTAAATGGAGCAAAAATATAACATCTTTCTTACCTAATACCCAATTATCTATGACAATATTATTAGTTCTAATGCTTATAATATGAAGTGAGATTATTTTCTTAGACTCAAATTGGTCATAGACATTAAATATTATTAAATTTACAGATCAATTACCAATCCCTAATATGCTACAATAACTTAATTGATCAACTTTAAACCAATAAAAATCGATATCAAACAAAGTGTCACCTCATAAAAATGCTTCCACAATACATGTTTAAGATACCAAAAATACATAAACAAAAGGTGAAACAAAAAAGAAACACAACAATATTTCATCTAATCTACATCCGACACATGCATAACTATGAATTCCCAACCTACAAAACTTATTCAACCTAATTCTTGAATGGTGAAGAATAACATAATAAATCCTTTTAGAAAATATGAATAAAAAACAGTGAACATTCCATATAGACAAACTAATCCTTTAATTGGAACAAAACGCCAGAAAAAACCAAAATGAGCAAAGCCAAAAAACAAGTCCTAAAAACTAACCTTTAAAAATTAAACAGAACTGGTGAAACTTAAACTTACCTACAAAAAGTGATCCACACTAAAACCCTTCGTCGTAAAACAAATGACCCTTAAACTGCTGCCCTCCTCCATATTCTACACTTCATAATTTTAAAACCACACACTAAAGAATCACAAATAAAAATAGCTATCTTGGCAGAAGTAAAAAGCTAATAATAAAGTCAGCTATCCCTTTAAATCTTGGTAATGAATATTTAATTGGATGATTTTTTTACATAAAGTTTATTACCGAATTTTTCATTTCAATTTTTAAAGGAACATGAAATTAATCCCTCAATTGTAAATTTTGAGAAATGTATTTTAAAATTGAATTTGATTTCTTAATAATTTTTCTGCATGCCATCACTTACAGCTAGGTTCAATATTGGCAACTATTTCTTAGAATGACAATTTCAACTTCCAAGTTATAAAAAATTATCCATAAAAAAAAGTACACTAATATCCCAAACATATTACACAAAAATAAAACCAATTTTCTAAGGACAAATAAATCATGACACTGTATAACAGTATAAGAATATATGTCTTATAATACATACTCTAATTCATGCATTTTTAACACTTCATAATGCTAGAATCTCAAATTATCACAGTCAAAATATGAATCAATGCCTAGAGTTAAGTATAGTTGCACTACTGAAGCAATCAAAGTCAATATATGCATATTGGTTGCAAAAGAAAAAAATTAGTCTCTGAAAGAAGAACAACTCACATGAAAAGTAAAGAAAATACCTTGACAATAACCCAATATCATCACATCAAACTCAGATATGCAATGTCAGATAAAGAAAAAGAAAAAAAACAGAACAAATAGTGTCTCAAACTGATAAAGTGAAACTTTAACTACAATAGACTTATGTTGGAGGATAATGAGAGTATTGGAAGAGCACTCATAAGCTGCAAAAATCATTTTGAAGGACTTGATTGAGCACCATCACATAATCAATATCCCATTCTGAAGTTAAAAAAAGGGAAAAAATTATTTGTTTTACAAAATGAGTGAAAAAAAATCTATACAATTGTCAAATTGTTATAGTTATAGATTTCTCTCTGCTTGAATCTCGAACCCTAATGGTATTTTCTGTAACGTTTTTTTAAAAGAAAGAAAAATAAAAATAAATTTCTACTTTTAAAAAAGAAAAGTTACCCACACTGCGGATCGGATGACAGGATCTCAGAACTCTCCATTCTTTTGACCGGTGTTTCAACTTGTTGCCAACTGCTCCTTCTTTAGTGACGGTCGTAACACCACTCACCGTGGCACTATTCTTTCTCCTTGCAGCTGCATCAACAGTCACATAGAAAATTATTTATTCTCTATATGTTATAAAATAAGGGCTGCTGATTACATGCATCAAACCTAAATAAATAGAATAATCAGGAGTACCTCTGTTATAGAATAATACCTCTGTTTGGGTACAATACTATGGGGAGCTTTTTATATGATTTATATTCAATTGCATTTGACTGGACAGCGTTAGCTGAGTTTCCATCAGTTTCCATCATCGCCGCCCTCTTCTCCTTCCATGGAGCTTCCTTTCATCACTGTCGTAAGTTCTTCTTCACAACCAAGCCAAAATACTGACTTCTTTATGTCAAGAACATGTTTGGAGATGCGACTACTGCCAACAACAAAAACAGTAAACAGCAACAAACACACTAAATCACTTGCTCAAATAAAGATAAAGCCTTTTCCGAATCATGATGAAGTTCCCACATGACCATGTATAAATCTAAGTAATCTATTAAATCGAAATTCCAGATTGAACAACAGAAACGTGTATGTGTTTCCTTTAGTCAAACTTCTCAATAATAATTTTAGAATTACGCTAAGAGCAAACAAAGTATGGAATGCTTATTAAAGCAAATCATTAAAGGACCTTAAGAAACATCAATATTATTGCCTATTGGAATGATTTATTTGTAATGGTAACTTTGCAAAAAATTTATTAATAGCTAATTCTTTGAAAATGCCATAATATAAAGCAATTCACTATTGATCACTATCTGTGTATATTCTTTGAATGAAATTAATTAAATAATGCATATTTAAAGATAAAAGAATAATTAATTCACTGCATATGCATACTTGTAGTTTGAGTTTTTTTAATTCTTTTAAATTAAGATTCAGGTATTACATGTTTACATTCATAAACTGAAGTGGTGCAGAGGAAATAAAAAAATACTTTAAGGTAAGTGTGTCTCTTAGATACTTTCTTTTGAGAGTACGGGGAAGTACCACTTTGTGATCCTCACTTTTGAAGAGTGAATTATAGTGCAATTATCTTTATCGAATACATCTAATCTTAAATAAAGATAATAATGAATATCAGTCTAACCCTTTCAACATCCATAGTTCAGAAGAAAATTTGAATAATACCTCTTTAAAAATAATCTTGCGATATGCCTTCAGTCCTTTCGATATATCACCAATATGTTCTGCATGAAGAAATGGAAGAACTTAAAAAATGCTAGATCTTTCCAAGAAACACTTTCTACTAATTGAATATGCAACATCTGAGTATTTGCGTCCTACAGAAATTGTACAATGATAAAATGAATTTTTTATATATCAATATTCAAAGATTGAAAAAGAAGCTCACACATTGTTGGATCTAAAAAAGTAATGAACTTACCACAAAAGCAATCTCTTCAACAAACAAAGTTTCAATGTCAAATAATATCTTTTCTCCAATATTCTCTCTACCAATAGGTTTTTCTTTACTTGAAAATCTAATAGTACATCAAGCTTTACTTTTCCTATTCTATTAATGAGAAGCTCAAAGTGAATCATTTTAATAATGATAATAGAATCATGTGATCACGAAATTACAGATAGAGATACACAAAATACACAAAAAAGGAAGTGGTCAAAACCCCAACGATTGCAAGATTATAGTTCACAGTTTATTCAAATCATCCATGTGCAAAATTCACTCATAAATCCTAAAAGAATCTCTTCCTCGCACAAAAAACGACCATGTAGATAGAAAACGCAAAACACAGAATAAAAAGAGCATCTTTCTTCCACACATTGAGAAGTTCTTTTATCTTTTAATTGAAAATCTTAAAAGTTCTTTCCCTCCATCAATAAGTAGGACACAACTATAATCCGTTAACCACAATTATCAGGAAGCTAAGGTAACATAACCATATGATGCTAGATCTACAATTTATAGTTTAACCAACTAATAAAGCAAGCAAACAACATAGCCATATGCAACGTTCTCAGAACAAAAACAACAATTAAATTAAAACGAAAAGATAAAATGAAGCAAATAAGCTTTAAAAAGTCAAAATAAAATTTTAGGTGAAGAAATAACAGTGCATTATATCCCATCAGCATAAGAAATAAGAAAAAGACATAGATATACTTCTCTAGTGGCTTGCCTCTGCAAAGAGCTCTTGCTTTGATCTAACCTAAACCCAAAAACACATACACGAAACAAACTAAAAGAAGGGAAACAAATGTTTTGAAATAAAAACAGAAGAAGATTAGAAAAAAATACAGTAGTTTTTTATTTTGAAATTAAAAAAAAAAAAGGCTTACCTTTGCCTCACAGCCGATAACATCTTCAATGGCAAGATATCCATCACCATTCTTCTCTCCCATCTCCAACGGTGAATATCCACCGGTTAGCTTTCTGGCGTCACCACTTTGCTACCGAACTGCTGCCTCTTGGCTGATAGCAGCAAGATTTAGTGCATCTGAAATCGACAACGGTCAGGAAAAAAGAAACCTAAATAGTTATATCCAAATTGGTTGAGCCTTCTAAATAAGAATAACATAGTAAAAGAGAACGATGACCGAACAGCAGTAGAAGAAACACATACCGCAGTAACCATATTTGACATTGGCATGAGAGCTTCTTTTCCACTGTGAAAGTTCTCTTCGCCTCTGCTCCTGAAGCTCGATTCTCTTTGTCTGTCTCCTCTTCTCTCAGATCTTGCTCTCATTTTCTTCGTTTGTTTTAACACTCTCACTTAATCAATACTTTCTACCACTGCTCGATAGCTTCCTCGATACAGACGAAGAAGATGATAGAAAAAACAAATCCGAGAGAGAGCGCGAAAAAGAAGAGAGAGAGAGAATCAAGGAAAGATTTGATTTTTAAAATCCTGATTTGAAATTTGTTTACTCTTGCTCTGGTTTCAATGCAAGTTCAAATTTTAATCCTAAAAAGGAAAAAACGCACTCAACATGCATCTGATTTGGATTTACAAATCTACTTCTATTACTTTTGCAGCTTTGCAGGTGAGAGTTGCGTGAAGAAGTTGCTGTGTTGCTTGCTTTTTGTTTATATTTATTATTTATTATATTTTATGTTTGTATTTTGAATTAGTAAGACACTTGTCAATTATTTAAATAAGACACTTGTTGATCAATCAGCCTATACACTTGTCAAGCACTGAACCTACTACTATTCTCTTAGCCTATACACTTGTCAAGCACTGAACCTACTACTATTCTCTTATTATATATTAATAGATATAGAAAGATTTCAATTTAGTTTTCAATATAAATTTTTGGGTAAAAAACACAAATAAACCATGGGAGGAAAGTTGTTACATGAATAAATCAAATGAAAAAGTGACTCACGAATCAGCCAAAGTCTATTTTTATATAATTCGAACATATTTGATTCGAACTCCATTTGAACATAAATCGAACCTATTTGGTTCGAACTTCATAGTTATAATTCAAGCCTAATTGGTTCGAAATACTCTTGATTTTGTGCCTCAACTAATTCGAACCTAATTGGTTCGAATTACTCTTGATTACTTGCCTCCAATAATTCGAACCTAATTGGTTCGAATTATGAACAATTGGGTTATATAAGGAGTTCGAATCAAGCAAATTCGAACCACTTATCCTTTTCCATACCCCACCAAATCCCAGAGAAAACGACCCAGATTCGATTCGAGAAATAGTAGAACTGAAGACTCAGCTGATGGGGGACGATCCTGCAAGGCTGTACCGGTTGGACGGGGTTGCTCATATAGCCGGGGTCATCAATGACGAGGTTAGTAGATAGAAAACTTTGTGCACACGGTTTATCTGAGTTAGTGGTTTTGCATGTGGTTTTAGTGGCAGTTTATGTTAGTGGTTTATCGTGGTGGTATTGTTAGTGGTTTGTTGTAGTGGTTTTATATGCGCTTCTATTAATGATTTATGTAAGTGGTTTATGTTAGGTGGTATTGTTAGTGGTTGGTTGTAGTGGTATTGCAAATAGTTTATTTTAGTGGTTTTGCATGCGGTTTAGTTGGTGGTTTAGCGTAAGTGGTTTTTTGTACGTGGTTTTATATGCGGTTGTGTTGATGGTTTATGTAAGTGGTTTATGTAATTGGTTTATTGTGTTAGTTTATTTTTTGGTTAGCAGTATTGTATGTGGTTCTAATAATGCGGTCCGTTTAATACGCAGCCACAGCGATGCATCAGGAGCATGCGGCGGCAACAAGGCATGCCACTTGATGAGCGTTATGTTCCCTACTTGCAGATGGCCGGGTTATACCATCTGGCTAGGCTGAACGATAGATGGTTCTGGTTAGATGAGCCCCTTGTCAGCGCCTTCGTCGAGAGGTGACGTCCTGAGACGCACACCTTCCATATGCCCTTCGGAGAGTGCACGATCACGCTTCAGGACGTGGCGTACCAGTTGGGGTTGGCAGTGGACGGGCGTTATGTCAACGGTTGCCTTACAGACTTCCATGTGTATATCGAGGGTGGACGTCCAGGTTGGGTGTGGTTCGAGGAGTTGCTTGGAGTGATTCCTCCTCCGAGCCAGGTTCAGAAGTTCGCAGTAAACTGCACCTGGTTCCAGGAGACTTTCGGAGAGTGTCCTGAGGGAGCCGATGAGGAGATTGTGCGGCACTTTGCTCGTGCCTATATCATGATGTTGTTGGGCACTCAGCTGTTTGCCGACAAGTCCGGCAACCGCATTCACATCAGATGGCTTCCCTACGTAGCTAGGCTTGAGGAGATGGGTTCCTACAGTTGGGGTCTACAGGCCAGGGATGTGAGTGTTATTCCGGTTACTTTTATTTGAATAACTAGACATCAGATGTTTCTGTAGAGGGAGTTGGCGTGATAACATCGGTATTTTTTTGTGCAGTTTATCTGGATGCCGTATAGCTCCCCCGAGGTACTTCAGGTTGTGCATCCGGAGGCGTTGGAGCCTCGACACATGGCGGTGTGGCAGTCTGTCATGTCACTGATATACTTTGTCGTCGTAGAGTGGCATCAGGTAGATAGGGTGCTACCGCAGTTCGGTGGTGTGCAGCCCCTCCCGCGTCCCGCCCTGAACATCGACTTTTTGATGTCGAAGGACGGGAGAGGCAGTGATCGTTGGTTCCCGTCCGCTTTACCGGATTGGCATATTCTTTGGGAGACCCGTGCGAACCACGTCCTCCGGTTCGATGTTGTTGCCGATCCTGGACCTTCGCACGCCTACCTAGACTGGTGGAGTCAGCATGGAAAGAGGTTCTTGTCACCCGAGTTTTATCTGGGGGATCCGAGGGGCGTTCCTATTCCTGTCGAGGCGTCACAGAGGGGTCCTGGGCGAGTTCCTGACATGGATCGAGTCGACAACGTCCCTGATAGGCGTCGGGTTGAGAGGAGAGCTCGTGTCGGGACACGACGGAGCCAGCGTGAGTGGAGGTGGCTAGAGCAGGCTATCGACGAGGCTGATGACGCGGGTAGGGGTGGTCGTCGAGGACGAGGGCGTGGAGGCAGACGGAGGGCACCCGTTGCAGGCCAGGATGATGGTGAGGCTGGTGGCCTTAGTGGACAGGGGTACGCCACCGGAGATCCCACTACCCATGCTGAGGCTGGACTTGGGGAGGGGCCGCTTGGAGATTACTTTGTTGGAGTTCCCCCTGACGACCACACACATCAGGAGAGTAGGCCATGGGTGAGTCCAGGCAGCACGTTTTCAGACTTACTTGCCGGTGTTGGGTTTGATGGGATCTTGGATCCCCCTTCTTTGATGACATCAGTGCCATCATGCATGATGATGAGGCTGTCCCTGGGCGGAGTCAGACGACGGGGACACAGACACCGTTAGATGTCGATCTGAATGAGCCGCCCTCCGTGCCTCCTCCTGAGTACTTCGCTTTGGGTGGTACCCCAGCTTCGGCACATACTGCTGGGTCACATTCAGTTGCTGGGCCGTCCTCATCCCGACCGGTATATGTCTAGCCTAGGATGCCTACACAGCCAGCCCCGCAGGACGAGGACGAGGACGAGGAGATCGAGGATCAGGAGCCGTTTATCCGGAGAGGTCAGAGGACACGGGTTCCACGTCGTTGCTTCACGGGGTTGCACCTTTTTAGATGATTTCTGTGCCGAGTCGTATGTTACCTATGTTCGTCTATGTATTTTGTTACCAGTGTTACTTCGTATCCACCTTTAGATGTATGTGTGTGTTACTCTGAACACATCTGTACTTTGCATTTTGATGTTATTTAATTGCCGCATCATGTCTTGATTAATTTAACTCGTAGACTAATTTATTCCCATGCGTGTTCAACATACATTTCGTTTAAAACTCCTTAAACGGAACATATTCATCAATTCCGATCTCATGCACGTAACATATTCAGCTCTGTTCCTTACTAATTCGAACCATCTTGGTTCAATTTGCATTTAAAGTAATTCGAACCTATTAGGTTCGAATTAGTTGAGGCACGAAATCAAGAGTAATTCGAACCAATTAGGTTCGAATTATAACTGTGAAGTTCGAACCAAATAGGTTCGTTTTATGTTCAAATGGAGTTCGAACCAAATAGGTTCGAATTATATAAAAATAGGCTTTGGCTGATTCGTGAGTCACTTTTTCATTTGGCTTATTCATGTAACAAGTTTCCTCCCATGGTTTATTTGTGTTTTTTACCCTAAATTTTTAATTTAAGAATAATTATTGTTGAAGATTGCATGTGAGTGCTCGAAAAGTGTAGAAACCAGAAAAGAATTAGAAAAAAGAATGAGCAATTGATGAAAAACTTGCATTGCATGATGAGCCTCAACTATTACGCTAATAACTTTTCATATTTATACTCAACTAGTACTAGTTGCTATAGCTATTAAATACAGAAAATATTTATGATGGTATCATAAATATCTATTTACTAACTAACTACTACTACCAACTAACTAAAAATTAACAAAAATTGGATATCACGAAATACTCTTTTTTAAGTTTGGAGTTTGGCTATGAAAATATCCAACAATCTAAACTTACTATGGATATTCTTAAAGGAACTAGGTGCTAAAGACTTGATTAGAATGTCTTAAACCAAATGATGAGTTGATATTAACAACCAATGAATTAATCCCTCAAGTAGTTTGTCTTCCACAATGTGACAATTTGCCTCAATATACTTAATTTACTCATAGAAAATAAGATTGGTGGCAATATACATAATTAATTTGTTGTCACAATAAATGCTTGCAACCTTTTGAATGGATGCTCCAAGATTTTGAAGAACATAGCTTAACCATTGCACTTTTATAGTTGCTATGGCCAGTGGACGATACTCTGCTTCGGAGGATAATGTTGTGACGGTTAATTGTTTTTTGTTCTTCCAACTAACAAGTAATGTTATTAGATAGAAACAATATGCGGAGATAAATCTTCTAGAATCGGGACAACTTGTACAATTAGAATATGAAAATCCTGTGATGTTCAAATTTGACTTTGCAGAAAAAATCCAGCAGCTGGCGAATCTTTGATATATCTCAAAATTCTTTGTAATGCTCGCATGTGCTCAATAGTGGCAATCTAGAAATTGGCTTAATTTTTCTATGACATAGATGATATCAGGTCTAGTATTTGAGAGATAGAGTAATTTTCCTATGATCTTCCTATATTGAGTCGTAATTGGCAATAGCTTCCCATCATCCTTGCTCAGCTTCACTCCATACTCCATTGGAGTTGAAACAGACTTGCAATTTTTAAATCATGTTTCCTTGAAAAGATCAAGAACATATTTCTGCTAATATACAGCAATCCCTTTCTTTGATCCTGCTACCTCCAACCCAAGAAAATATTTAAGATCTCTAATGTCTTTACTTCAGAACCTTTCATCAAGTGTCCTTTTTAAATTGTCAATTTCACTAAGGTCATTTCCTGCCAAGACTAAATCATCAACATAAACTAAAATTCTAGTAAATTCCATTGTAGTTATCTTTGTGAATAAGCTTTAATATAACTTGCATTGTTTGAATTCCAACTTTACAAGAACAGATTTTAGTTTTCAATTCTATTGTCTACTTGCTTATTTTAAACCATACAATGAATTTTCAAGCTTGCATATTTGTCTTGGTTTTGCTTCCAACCCTTGTGGCATTCCCATATAGACCTCCTCATCAAGCTCGCCATGCAAAAATATTATATTTACATCTATTTGCTTTAAATGCCAACCTATTATCGCTGCAAGCGCCAAAACAACTTGCAAGGTACCTAACTTGATAATCAGGCTGCATGTATATTTGTAATCGACTCCAGGAACTTGAGCGAATTCCTTTGCCATAAGACATGCTTTATTAATGCCTTCCAACACTTCCATTAGGATGGTATTTTACTCAAAAACTCCACTTGCACCCTATTACCTTCTTACCAACTGGAAAAGAGGTCAATTTCTAGGTTTTGTTTTCGTCAAGAGCATTTGATTCTTGGCCATGATCACTGTTGGAACCTATCACTAACATGTCATCTATGTACAATAATAGAATGATGAAATTATCATTACTAGACCTTTTGTAATAAGTACAATAGTCTGACTGAACTCTATTGTACTCAAGAATAATAATGAAAGAATCAAATCTCTTGTACCAACATTTCGGCACTTACTTTAAACGTATAGAGATTTGGTTAACCTGCAAACCAAGATTTCTTTTCTTAGTTCTTCAAAGCCTTTTGGTTATTTCTTCTTCAACTTCACCATGAAGAAAAGTAGTCTTTACATGTGGTTGCTCTAGATGTAAATCCTATATAACACATATAACAAGAACTACTCTGATTGTAGAAATCTTGACTATAGGAGAAAATATTTCATTGAAATCAATACATTCTTTCTAAGCAAATTCCTTCACCACTAATCTTTCACAATAATGTTCTATCTGGTTATGAATGTCACGCTTGATTTTGTAGACCCATTTGTTACCAATGGCTTTCCTTCTATTTGGGAGTGGGACAAGCTCTCACGTCTTGTTTTATGTGTAGTGCTTCCATTTTTTTCTTGCATGACTGTCATTCATAAAGAAGAATTTGAACCATCTATGGCCTCTTTAGAGGTTGATGGTTATCCACTTTCAGTAACAAAATAAAATACATCGTGGCAAGTCATGACATAGTCGGCATGCCATGATGGTCTTCTTAATTCGCATGTTATTCTGTGAGTTTCAGTTGGTTTTTGTTCAACTTGCTCTGGTTCTGCTTTAGAAGAGTCTTTTTTCTCCAGAATTGTCATTCATGTATATTGTAGTAGTTTCTTCAATGCTGCTATTAGTTTCATGCTCCTTTTGCAATTGATTTTCAACGAATATAACATCTCTACTTACAATAGTTTTGTGGGCAGTGAGATCCCACAAACGATTCCCCTTTATGTTATCAACATATCCCAAAAAGATACGCTTCCTTGATTTAGGATCAAGCTTTGTTCTTTCTTAGAAATTGAGCATCACATAAACAAGACATCCAAACACATGTAGAGAAGAATAATCGGGTGGCTTACCTTGCTACATCTCCATTGGTATTTTTAATCCAATTGTTGTTGATGGCGATCAGTTAATCACGTAGTAGGCTGTTTTAACTGCTTCTACACAAAAATACTTGGCTAATTCTGCATATCGCAACATATCTCAGGTTCTTTCTAGAAGAGTTATGTTCATCCGTTCTGCTACACTATTTTGTTGAGGTGTATATGCAACTGTGAATTGTCTCTAGATACCCTTGAGCTTGCAAAATGCAATAATATCACCATGAATATATTCTCCTTTGTTATCTATCCTCAAGCATTTTATTTTCTTCGCAGTTTTAAACTTTATTCATGCTTTAAACTCCTTGAATACTGGAAACACATTTGACTTCTTCTTAATAGGGAATACCCATCCACACTCTTCGTGAGTAATCATCTATAAAGGAAAACAAAATATTTTGCTCTTCCTAGTGATAATTCTGGTGATTTTTCACACATCAAAATAAATCAAGTCTAGTATGTGTTTGCTTCTAGCAGTTGATCTTTCAAACTTCAATCTATGCTGCTTGCTTGTCACACAATGCTCACAAAAAGGTAGATTCATCATTTTGATCCCTGGAAAGAGATTATGTTCTGTAAAACTTGTATATCTCGTTCTGACATGTGGCCTAATTTCTGATATCACAACATCATTGTATCTTCTTGATTTGCAAATTCTACTAATGCCTCTGCGGCTGCGTCCCGACCTATATCTCCAAAGAGCAAGTATAGATTAGCTGTTAGTCATTTTACCTTCATGATCACACAAGCACCATTAGTCACCTTCAACGATCCACTTTCAATGTTGATCTTGTACCATTGAGAATCCAACAGTCCAACGGACAACAAATTTTTTCTCAGGCCGTTCACATATCTTACACCTTGAACTTTATGGATGAAATCATCAAACGTCTAAATTTTAATGATATCAATTTTCACAATTTCAAAGGCATGATCATCTTCCATGAGTACAAATCCCTTTGAAACAGTTTCATAAGTGCTAAATCACTCATGATGTAGATTAATGTGATATGTTGCTACACAATCCAATAGCCAGACATTAGCTAGGGTTTATTTCCTTCATGACCAATTGCAGCTTCGACACACAAAACATCTCGATCATTAGAGGTGTTTGCAACACAACCATGTGAGGTAATTGCATCAGGAGTTTTTTGTATGCTTTTCTTGTTGAACCAACAATCTTTCTTCAACTGCCCTTTTTGGCCATAATTGTAAACAATAATATTCTTCTTTCGAAACTTTGATCTACCACGACTTTGACTCTCACTAGAGATACGTTCTGTTGATCTACCTCTCATCACCGACAAAGCTTTTGCTTGATTTGAATTTTTTGTTTGATCATCTTTATTTTTGCGCTTACTTTCTTCTTCAAGAATAACGGTAGCAACATCATCAAATCAAAGTTGATCAGCAATATTGTTATTTGTGATGTTGATGATGAGTTGATCATACAAGTCTGGTAAACTTTGGAGAAAAAGTTCATCATGTTCATTTTCTACAATCTGACACTCTATGACTATTAATTGTGAAAATAAGGTATTAAGAATGTTGACGTGATCCGTCACTGATGTGGATTCACTTATACGAAAAGTATAGAGCCTTTTTTCATAAATACCCTATTATGAAGTGATTTTGCCTCGTACAACTTAGTGAGTGCCTCCCAAATTTCTTTTGTTGTCTATATTCTCCGATATTAGGGGTGTAATCGGCTCGGTTCGGTTCGGTTCGGTTTTGGACCGAAAACTAACCGAATCGACCTGATCGGTTCTACAAGGATACCAACCATTCAGTTGGCTGCTGTTTGAACAACCGAACCGAACCAATAGCAGTTTGGTTTGGTCGATTTTTTCGATTTTCTTACACCTAATAATCAGAATTTAAAATACCATAAAATAAAGTTTAAAACCTTTAATAAACTAGAATAACAAGAGTATATCACATCCAAATCCAATACAAATTCAACTTAATTAAAGATAAAACAAAGACAATTAAAAATGTTTAGCAGAAAAACAAAAATAAACACACTTTAAACCGAAACAGTCACTTTAAAACAAATAAAAACCAAACAGCCACCATGCTTAATCTGAATCCACACCAGACTCATCCTCATCTTCTCCGGTTGGTGCAATTTCTACAAAAATAAAACAAGAAAATCAATATAGATGATAAACATAATATAGATTATAAATTATAAACATAAACCATGAAAGGAACTACAAATTTCTTTTTTGCACACCTAATTCAAGTTTCTCAAACTCTTCAATAAGCTCCTCAAAATCGGTTGTCATTGGAGAAGCACGAAGCCAATTTTGTGTGCATATCAATGCCTCAACTGTCTTTGGAGTTAAAGAACTCCTATAGTTGTTAAGCACTCTTCCACCAGTGCTAAAAGCTGATTCTGAAGCAACAATCGAGACCGGCATTGCTAAGACATCTCTAGCTATTTGTGATAAGATAGGATACTTGCTAGAATTTACCTTCCACTAATTCAATATGTCAAAAGTATTTTGATCACGAGGCTTCTCTAAACCATCCATCAAATACAAATCCACCTCATTCTTGTTGATGATCTCATGAAAATGCACCTCCTTGAAAAAATCACCAGCCATGTCACCATCAGGTACTCCCACATCTGATGCACCATCTATTGTTGCTGAAGTAAAAGATCTACCCCCATTATTTGCATTCACATAGCATTCGAACATCTTGGAGAAGGTCTCTTTCACTTTTGCACCCAAAAAATCAGCATCATCCTTATCATATAGCTTTTCAAAGCTAAAGTTCACAAACTTCAACTTGTATCTAGGATCAAGAACCACAGCAACAAAAATCATCATATTGATATTTTTTATGTTACCCCAGTACTTTTCATACTTAAGCTTCATCCTCTCAGCCATACTCCCAAGTAATGGATCTCGACTACCACAAGAAGCCTTGAACACTCGCAAAATCTTACAAAACTCATGAAAATATTGAGAAGAAGTCACAAGCAAACAAAACCACAACAGCTCATAAGCACCAATAGTTTTGTTTCCAGCAACAAAACTACAACAACTCATAAGCAGCTTATGAAAAATTAGCATTTTTAATTATACGCAGCCATATATATGCAGAACAAAACCACAGCAACTCATAAGCAGAACCATAAGTAATTCATTTTTAAAGCCAATCAACAGAATTTAAATGATCATAAACAATCAGAGACAGCTACACATATATTCAAAAAGACACCAAGATTAATTAGAAGCAAATACTTATTAACCATGACAAATCACATTACTAAATTTAGGTTTACAAAATCAGATATAGAAAAATAATTATTTCTGATAAAATCCCAAAATTATATCTCAAAATGACAAGATAAATTTGTAAGGGTGACAAAAGTAAAATTTTAATAGAATGATTATGTAGCGAGTATGATTAAATTCTACAAGTTTTTTCCCCTTTGCAACTAGCTAAAATTGATCAATGAAAATGGATTATTCTTTTTTAATTAAAATGCTTTTTTAAGTTTATAATGTAAAACTTTTGACACGATGAAAATGACGATCCGGTAAAAGGTAATAAATATAAGATTCAGTTAATTTCACTGTGAATTTAATCCAATTTTCCAAATTAAAAGGTTATTGTTTCAAGGTTCATATTCATCATGAAAAGCTTGAACCCCACTACCATATAAAACCAACTCAGTGTGTAAAGTGTAAACCCATCAGCCATCACCATTGCCAAAACTCAAAAAGCTTATTCTGGCGGGTTTTCTACTCACTGTATATTCATTCACCAGAGAAAAAAAAAAAAATCTCAGAAGGTGATACAACTGTTCCTTCTAAATTCATTCTTTTCTTTGCTTCTTCTTTCTGCTTTCTTCCCTTTGGTTTGGTGATGATATCTCTGATTATCATTATTGAGGCTTTTTATTATTATTGTGGGAATTTTCATTTTTTATTGTATCTTCAATCATGGGTCATGCGTTTCTTGCAATGTTTGAGAGAATAGCGCGTTCTGATTCAAGATTCAGTTATTCTCTTCTTCTTCTTGTTAAGTCATCATGAAACGGTTCATCACTTCTTTCTGCTCTGAATGGAAGCAACTACTATAACGTAGCATTGTGTAACCAAATTTGGTTTGGTTTTTTGGTTTCTTTTAGCTTCATTATGCTATCAACGTCTCTCTCTCTCTCTCATCGTGCATTTGTTTGTGTCTTTTGTCTTCTTTCTTGCATGAAGATTTGAAACTAGAAACAGGCTTATGCTACAATTTCTGATATATGTCTCTTTTCAAGCTTCTTTCTCTTCTTGTTTTGGTGCTGGAAATGTGATATTGAACTTTGACTTGAAGTAATTCCCATTCCCACCCATTAGAAATTTTCCATTTGATCATTCTTTTTCATATTTATGAGGCTGTGCTTATGATATTTTTATAGGAATCAATAATCCTCTTTCCTATTATGCATTTTGTTTATTAAGTCTAATAGCAATTCTGATATTTACAGATACTGTACCTGTAGAACAAAACTGTGATGGCTTCATTATTACCTGAGGAAAGTGTAGGGCAAAATTTTACATGGCCGAAGCCTTGTCCTCCTCCAAGGAAGCCTCGCGTTCTCCTCGCTGCTTGTGGATGCCTATCGGCTGCGAAATTCGGACAGATTTGCCAATGTTTCTTGACATGGGCAGATATAAATACTGTGGTCACAGAAAATGCACGGGTTTTTCTTGATAAATCATCATTTCCACATAATGTGCAAATGTTTTCCGATGTAGATCAAGGGAGGGTTTGGTCAGAATCAGGTCCTCTACTCGGTTCGCCTTTACCCTCTGCTCTTTCTAAATGGGCTGATGTCATGGTCGTTGCTCCAATTTCTGCAAATACCATTGCAAAGGTAATCAATAAACTCACATGATAGGATTAGAAACATTACTTTGTACTAAGAAGAATTAGATCTTGCTTATCAGAGTTTATATGTACTATATATGTGTTTTCCTGCTTCCTAAAAATCATGTAATGTTTCGATCGGTATGTTTGCATCTTATTTAGAGTGATTTACATGTTCTACTTTTGCATTACTCGCATGATTGGAACCTGACTTGTGTATAAAACAATCATATGCTGCGTTATATGATCAAAACTAATGTGTACAAGAACTCATATCTTGCTTACAACAATGCCCCTTTTGTTTGTTTACTAAACAACTCAATTTTAAGGATGTTTTTGTAATAATTCAAATAAATCTACATCATGCTATTTAGTTTATATTCCTACTTATTGCTAAGAAATGTAATGTTCTGTTATTAAGTTGCATCTTACATAAGAGTTGTTTCATTTGCATGTTTATGGTTGCAGATTCTTGGAAGGATGTGCGACAATTTGCTAACAACTATCATAAGAGTATGGGACTACGAAAAGAGGCTCTATGTCGTGCCATCGATGGACCCTTTGATGGGGGCAAATCCTTTAACAGAGAGACAGCTTCATTCCCTTCGTGTACTTGGTCCCTATGTAATCACACTAGCTGGAGACAACGCTCATAAGCAAATGCCTGATCCTGAAATCATTTCTGAATTTGTGAAAATAAATATCAAGTGAAAGACTGAGAAGAATGAAAGATTACGCGTCTATAATTGTGGTATGCAGTAAGCTGAGTTCATTTTGTTTGGTGAATCAACAAGAAAAAAGAGTGACTGATATTGTGCTGTTTGTTGTATAAGAAGAGTACCACATCATTGGACAGTGAAAAGTGATGTTCTGTGAATCAATATAAAAGGCCAAGTAAGCCGCGTTAATAAGCATACCTTTCTCGGCCTTTTGGCTAAGATCAAGTGTAGTATCTGTTCTTATCAGTTTAATATCTGATATGTGGGCCATTGGTCCACACGATATTAAATTTATTTTTTGAGGGGGATGGGCCATTACAGTAGCTTGCTACTGGGCCTGTCAAGCGTCGCCCAAGCCTTACACTGCTGCATGGGCCTGGCGCACCCCACCAAATTAAGTCTAAAATCTTTTTAATTGTTTACCAGATTTTTTAATTGTTTTTCTTTGTTTATATTTAATGGTATCAAAACATGAACAAATAATGTAGGAAATTTGCTTTTCATATATAAAGCTCATAATATATATACATGTGAATGTAATGTCATCATCACGTTAAGTGCTATTATTAATAATCCAGCTTAGCCAGCTACGCATAAATAAATATAATTATGTGATAACAATATTGTTGATGCTAAGTTGTTAACCAAATAACCATTGATTTGGTGGTTCAGATACCCCTCTCTCTCATTCTCATGGTATGTCTTTTGAAGCTGCATCATCAACTTTAATCTCTTCCTCTTCATTCAGCAACAAGGGCTTTGTTAATGATGATGGTGGTTCAGTAATGTTCTTTTCACTGGTTTTTCCCCATAGGACTAAGTAGAGACCAAGCACAATGAGGATTGCACCAATAACCCTGTAATCAAATAAAAACTTGAATGAATCATTCCTTTTCAACAGAAACATTTATATAATCTTAGAACACATTTAATTGGTACTCTCAAAATATTCACATCACTCCATTTTCATTCATTAATATTATTCGATTTTAAATTTTTCATAAACACAGAATTAAATGTTACAATTAGAGCTAGATTTTATGTAGCTTTTTTTCCTTCATATAAAAATAAAATTTGGTGCAACAAATTAAATTTTGTTCATACCCTCCAGAGTATAACTGATCACCAAGAATTATTGCTGCCATGAGAGCTACTAGGACTGTTTGCAACGGCTGAAAGGCAGCAACAAACACAGGGCCACCCTTTTGGATACACCATGTTTGAAGAAAGATGACAATTGCAGATGATACAATTCCCTAAGTAATCAAAATTGAAATTAACTTTTCACATTTTATAGATAGAAGTACTTAATATTTGAGAGTTGGAAGTTAAGGAATATTGATTACAGCATATAGAATGAGGAAAAGCTCTTGTAATGATACTATCTTCCAATTTCTCAAGTCAGTTTCTACAAAGGCTGCTATGATCAAGAATTGGATCAATCCGAAGAAGCATGTGAACGCGGTGAGCGAAAGTTTCGCCGGATACTTCTTCACCACAGGAGCCTGCACAGAAATTCTTATTGCATTTATGAGATATATAAAACAAATGTCCAACCAATAAAAAACCATGATCATTATGATCTGACCTGAAAAACCATCCAACCAGCCCATGAAAAACAATGTCCAAGCAAGTATATGCAACCCCATCTCCAATTTTGTTGCATTTCTTCGGAATTATGATCTCCAAGTGTTTGATGGCTTTGTAACTGAAGAAGAGGAGGACCTTTGTATAGAGTAATAATAGTAGCACCACCAACACTTGCAATGGTTCCTATAACTTTTGCTAATCCATTTCTCCTTGCCATGTTCACTTTCTCAAGCCTGGCAAAGAAATCAACAGCTATAAAGGTTTTGAGAAGCTTAGCTGATCTTACACACAGCATCCTCTTGATTCGTCACGCTTACATTGACCTCCCTATAGAGGAGGCTAATCGTAAAATGTGATGAGGTGATTTGATTTGATTACCTTAAAGTTAAGGCCAAGATAAAAGTGATAGCAGGAACTGAGTTTTGCATTGCAGAGGCAAAAGTTGGAGAAGCATAATATAATCCCAACAAGTAAAAGCCTTGGTTTGCAGTGATCCTACAACATCCAATGAAAAATCACAGAACAGAAGGAACTATTGGAACTAATAGGAATCCAACAATCATGACTATATATAATCTTATATCTATACATGCTTACCCCAATAATGCTAATAGGAAGAACTGAACCAATAGAGATAGTGTAAGAGATGGTCTTTGATTCCTAATTACAAAACATATGTAACAAGAGTCAGAAAAATGATTAACATAAAGAATATTATGGCAGGAAAATTGGAAGAAACTCACTTCTCTAATAGATAGGCAAATGGGGTCAACAAAATCAAAGCAATTAGATTTCTATATACAGGGTAAACAACTTTGCTAACACCAATGTTTAGTGCAAGTCTTGATACAATGTGAAATCCTGCAAAGCAGAATTGCAGTGCAAGTAATGCCACAAGAAGCTTCACTTTCTCTCTTACAATATTGCTTCCCATTTTTCTCTGCTTTAGACTTGTTATGGGGGCAACAATATAGAGCAGTTGTCTATATATAGATTGAAATCTTGAAGGAATATTAAAATTATACAGTTTTTTATTTTAAGTTTTTAGTGTAAGTAGTTAGGCACGTTATTTGATGATTAGAATAGCAATTAGTAAGATTGTGTCTAAATTAGACCTTTTAGATAAGACAAAATAAATAAAAAGAAACGAAAAAACAATACAATAATCTTTTAGTATTTTATCCACATTTCATAAATTTGTATATATAAATATGATTTGTCCCATAATGCATCTTGTCGGATCAAATTTTTTTAAAGTGAGAAAATTGGTAAAATAAAAAAAATAAATATCTAATTATCATTGAATTAAGATAATGAAGCTTACATATTATAAACATTATAAATTCAAGAGTCATTAACATCTATTTTATTATTTTATTAATTTTCTCATATCACTAACACTTAACACACTCTTTTTGTGTATCTCTATATTTTTATTCTATTTTCCTAACTAAACTTGCCTAAAAGCAATTTACAAAGTTTTTTTAAAAATGAGAAACGTTACATGATGCATTACTTTTATACACACCTTTTTTTGTATATTTTCTATTTTATACCATGAAAATTTATCTTTTGAACCATAAAAAAATATGTAAGATACACAAAGAATTGTGTGAACATTATTTTAATAAAAAATTATAGAAAAACTTATGTCCTAAGTTATTGATATTTACTTTGGCATACATAAAATTTTTTATTTTTTCATATTTTTCTCGTTGACCTTAGATTGAATAATTTAGGGAGACAAATTATAGGTAGATCATGTTAGCCAGGCAGTTAGAGAGTGACCAACCTTCATCATTTGTATTACCATGTTCCCATTAGCCCTTTATCTCACTTCTGACTTTATGTCTAATGCGACCGTTGTCACAATTTTCAGTCTCTGTACATAATAAATTAATAATCATTATAGAAGAATATTTGATTACTTTTCCACAAATCTAATCCACATATTTATGATAATATAATGACATTGTCTGCTTCGGACTCAAATAATTATTTTGAATGCATTCAATAAAAACATGAATCAAACAGGCAAGACTTTATAATTTTTGCATATTTTATGATTCATAAAGAAATCGGGTATGCTCTAGAAGTGAAAATGGCGTATAGCACATTAGCACATGCAAAGTGATTGCCATAAAAAAAAAAAAAAGGTTATTGCCATTTATTTGCAAGTGAGTTTTTTTTTTTTTTTAAGTCTAGTTATTTCTTTGTTTTGACCGATTCAGAAAGAGAAATGTGTTCTTTTTCTTTTCTTTTTCCCCCCTCAAGGTCTCAACTCTCAACTCTTAAAATGCCACTTAATAAATGCTCATCAATAACGATAATATAGCTCAATAAGATATAACTTCAAATTCAAGAGCCAAAATGTTACTTTGTAAATTTGATAGTAAATCATTAAGCTAATCTTGAATTATAAACCTTAACATGTGTACTATATATTAATTATAATTTATATCTTACATTCATCCAAAGGAATATCTTAGCTCACCTAAAAAACATGAAAGGAATATCTTAGTGCCTCAGTGACAGGAAAATTATTGACTCAATGTGCATATGCATGAACCTTAGATTGTTTCACGAGTCTTAAATAAATTTACGAAAATGGCAAAGATGAAATTTAGCAAGTGAGAATATTCGTAGTTAAGTGGCTGCTTGTGGAAGATACATTGTGTGCAGTTGGGGAAACATTTTTTATTTGCTAAATTATAAATTCACTGATTGATAGGGGGTTTATAGAGACACATTCTCCTATTTAATTTAAACATTTTTAAAAAAAAAAATAAATTGTAAACGCATTTTTAATGCAATTATTTTTCCCAAGCTCAGCATGCTGAATTGTACTTGGTTTGAGTAACTTCAGTGATGATGGTCATGGACTTCTGCACAAAAAATTACTTATCAGCTTCAAACTTGAAAATTCATAGTGTGAAGATCTCATTTGAGTCCAAAACAAAATGATGTTCAACAAAGAAACTAACTACCATTACTCAACCATGTATATCACAATTATCCATTGCTTCAAACATGACCACAACTACAACAATCATGCATCAGTTTCATAAGCATAAGCTAAAAACATTGCACACTTATGCCTTGTGAGCCACCACTTATGCATTGTGGTAGGCAATTCACACATTGTACACTCTCAAGCTGTAGCTATTAGCTAAACAAACCGCGATTCCATTTGAGCCTCAGCTATTGTAACACATGGAGATGGTGTCATCAGTAAGTTAACTGCGCTTGAATACAATAACAATTGCGGTGCAGTTATCTTTGCAGCGACGCTCACGTACAGCTTCCCTTACAAGACGGCGGCTCACAGCTGCAGCACTAAGCCCCTCCTACAAAGGCTCAATTCAATGTTTTCCTCAGGTAAGACAAAATCCTTATCAAATATAAAAGCAGTAATAAGAACATTGTGGAAACTAAAGATTGTGACCCAGCTTATTTGTGTTGTGTGTATTAGACATTAGACAAGCACCACTGCGATAAACGTTAAAATTAAAACACCTCTATGTTAAGAATCAGGTATACAGCAAGGCACATATATTAATGGAAATAGTTTGACCAGTTAAAATGTAAACGTATAAGTTATAACTAGTACAAGATTGCAAGTTGTCAGAACAAACAAGAAACTCCTTACATTCAATAACTTCTGAACAAAATCAACAGCATCACTGGGACCAAATACCTGACATCCGGAAAATCTCATTTCATTTCATTTCATAACAGTTAATCAAACCAGCAAAACAACTAAATAGGACAATGATGGATCCTAGAAAACATACCCCCCACAAGCCATCACAGCCAAGAATGATGAAATGCTCTCTCTCAGTAAGATCAAAAGAATGGATATCTGGGGTTGCACTACAACCCACCTGCAAATGGTATTTTTTTCTTTAACGTTAAACTCCTGTTTTAGGCCTATTTCATGGTATGGATAAATTTTATTGCCTAACTGACAAAGAGAACAAGGAAGCCTTTCTAAGTTAGCAGCAAACCTTTTTGAACTGCCGGTCTCCAAAACCCCTAGAAATTTCTAGACGCCCTTGCAATCGCCCATTTGAGCTTACAACACCACCAGCCTGCAAATTGAAGTGATCAGAATAGAGAACCAATTGATGAAACTCAACACCAGGCCTACATAGATAAGTCACGTAACCAACAATTCTAAATGTAATGCATCACAGATAATGAATGCTTCAAGGGACTAATGAAAGTTCTTCAAAGCACAGCTATATACAGACACATAGACATACAGTCATGGGCTTCTCATTAATTCAATTTTCGAACTAGTTTGAATTTGACACCTTACTAGATAAGCTGGTCCTAATAAGATTGTGAATCATGAGTTATTAAAGCTTCTGGCAACATAAGACTGAATGCTAAATCAAAATTCTTATTATGGATGCTTAACTTTATACCAGAATGTTGCTGTGTCCAATTATGTGTGAAAAGGTACATTAGTTGGAAGTGTGTGGAAAGTTTTATATAAAGAGATGGAAATGGTAACTTAAGTTTTTTTGCATAGAGCCAAAAGTTATAGATCAACTGCACGTCCTGAGAACTGTCAAGTAACAGTTATATATAAATCCAAAGATCTAACCAATCATCATTGAAGCATTTTGAACCTTCTGAATGCGTGCACGTTCCTGTGGGAAGATAGGTTTGTGCTCTCTCGTCAAAACAATGGCCTTTAGTGCATGGGCTCCATCAGAATTACCTTGGGATCCATCACTTATAGCTGACCGAGCCAAAACTGCTTTGGCATCTCCTATGTTTGCAACGAAAACCTAAAAACAGTCGTCAAACAGTGTTAAAAAATTGGGGAAAAACAGGTTATGAATGACTTGGCAGAATACTGAGAAACCACGAGCAGACCCTATTTGGATGGCAAATAGAGAATAAGTAAACACAAGCTTACTTTTTGTCCCAATACCCAGACACAGACAGCTGTGGCACCATCCTGCCATCCCCCTGGTAGCAGTACATAGACTCATAAAGATATAAATAACATGAAAGAAATCTCTAAAGATTATATTAATTATTATTAATTAACTTGTATCGAAATCTATAATTCAAAAACCTAGGCAAGTGGCCTGCAGCATAGTGTGATACATTTCCTTTTTTTAATACCAAGGGGGAAAAAGTACATTGTACTGTTAACCAATTATAAAACAAAAAATCACATGGACTTCAAACCAATAAACTTTAAAACCCCAGTAAAAACTTGATTAACATCAAAATTTAAGCACAATTCAGCCACCTATAACAAGAGATTAACAAATCGAAGCAATCAAACTGTACCTTCAGAACTTTCTTGAAGAAGAGACTCATCGGTTTTACGAAAACCTAAATCAGAATAAAAACATCATATGAGAACATTCTGTAACCAAAAAAAATAGATGAATATAAGTATTCATCCACAATTCAGTTTCGCAATATACAAATGAGGGATTGAATAACGAAAATCATAAACTTGAATGCTTACCATCAAGTATAGCTCTTTTAGCTGCCTTTACATCCAACTGAAACAAAGCAAAGCAACCAAGATATTAGAGGCAAAAGTACATAAAACTGAGAGCAATAGAGGGCAAAGATATCAAAGAATACGGAAGTTGAAAGGAATATATTTTTTATTTTGAAAAAGAAGAAAAAGAAATCTCCCAAGGAGACCAGAAGAATTCATTTTGATAGAAACTTCCATTTTACTTATGAGCTTATGATCAAGAAAACTGGCTTTCATGTTTCCATTAATTGTTTTATTGACTATGGAGACTCATCTCATCAACTCACTATACAAATCTGCTGTAAAAGGCCTAACAGACAATATATGGATTCCTCTCGTGCCCCCTCATGTTCTTCAAAATAAAATCTCAGTTAGAACAAGGGTACACACCCTACGGTTCAACAGCTTTCAACAAAACTTTGCAAAATGATACTGATATTTTTGTTACTTCATAACCATCTTCCTTGATGATTCAGTCAACCAACAATAAGAATGGTTGCAGTTGCATAGTTTCCCTTAACTGTAGTTAACTTCAACTGTATCTCATATGACAATCGAGAAAGAACAGAGGCCTGATGAGGATCATAGAAGTTTGTAATAAATGAATAGAAGAGTTTGAGTTACCCTGTGTGTAATGTAGTGTTAACTCTATCTAAGAAACTGAGCCTAACTAAGTGAACTAATAGATTCTAGTATCTGTACATATAGTAACTAATTTAACTGTCTAGAAAGTAAATACAGAACAACTATTATTTTGCTACAGTATGCATAAAATTAGACCAAGCAAAACACACCAACTCACGTGGTAATCCAGCTGAGATAACATTCCCATGCAAATGCTTCTGTGCATATTCTGCAGCCAACCGTCCTCCATGCCCATCATAAATTGCAAAATGTGCACACCTGAAAACCAAGCTCTCATAATCATTAGTAGAGAACAGAAAGCAAAAAATCAAGAAATGAATTTGACTTCAGGAACAGGCAACAAATTATCCACAACCCTATTTCCACAAATCACACCATTTATTTGTTAGAAAATAAAAGAGGAACAAACACTAGTGATAAATCAAAATGATTATTCATCATCTATAATAATAATAATAATCATAATAACCTTAATTTTCCAGGGTAATCTAAAGTTGCGTCTAAGAGAACAACCGAAGCATCTTCCATTGTGTGCCTAGAACCCTTATCCTCAGCTGCATCAGCATCAATTTCGAAAGAAGCTTCGACAACCGAAGAATCTTCCGTCTTTGGCTTCTTCGAGGGAACATCAACAAGATCGTCGCTTTCCGAATCAGCTTCGCGCTTTTTGGGTTCAACTTCCACCGTGACGGTTTTGCCCTCTGTGGTTTCGTCCATTTTCGCTCTTACAAATTCCAATCACGACTTGAAGGTTAAAATCGTTGAAAAGTGAAAACCCTAAGCCTACTACAATGATCTCCAATCTCTCCTACTCACCTATAGTCTACAGTAGTAATAATTAATAAATAAATACTAAAATTTATTTAATTTTAAATAATATTTATCTCTTCTAAAATTTTGTTTTTGTCTTTCAATTTTTTTATAGAGGAATGCTAGGGGGCAGCAACATTTGGAATTTATAGCCATCAAATAGCCATCAATAAAGCTTTTAATGGTGTGAGATTAATATGAAATTTCATCCAATGGCTCACTCTTCTTTGATGGTTACATGCTAGCCAGAATTTGATAAAATTGCTGGCCCTAGACTTTTTCTTTTTTATATTTCTATTCTAAAATAATGACTAAAAAGAGTCTAGCCTCTAATATTTTCTTGAATGAAGCATTTTGATATTAAAAATAATTTAGAACTTAATTAGAAAATATTATTTTTTTCCTAAAAGTTTAAATGCTTTTATTAGATTTTTTTGTTTGGATGGCTCCATAATATTCGAGGATTATCCTAAAAAAATTATAACATTTGAAAATGGATCTCTCAATTGTTTTAATTATTTTATTAAATATGATTTTTTTATCATTTAATATTTTTTATATATTTTTTTTAGTTTTACTTAAAAAATATGTAATAAAGGATCATACTTTATAATAACAATGGAGAGAAAAATTGAAGAGAATCCATTTAAAATAAAATTTTCTTAAAATTTTCTTTTTTTTTGTTAAAAAAATAAAATACAAAAAATAAGATTTAATTATAATTTTATCAAATTTTTAATTAAATTTTTATTATTTAAAATTTTGTAATTGAATTCTTATAGTGCATAAATATTTTTAATAACGATTTAATTAAATTTTTTTTTATCAAAACCAAGAATTTAATTATAAATCTCCAAATATATAATCTAACTAAAAATTTGGTAGAATTATAGTAATTAATTGCATGGTTGATAGACAATATATTATTGTTATTGTCCTTATTTGAAACTCTTTTTAAGAAAAAAGTTCAACGTGTCCTCTAAAAAGTAATTTGGTCATAAAAGTTTTGGGCAACATGTGCAAAATTCTAGATTTAAATCCCCTTGTCACTAATGAATAAGAAGAGAATCGATTACAACCAAAGAAATAAAAACATCGATTAGGAAGTTCAAAACATGTGTTCTAGGAAGTATTAACAAAGTAAAATCTAGAAAGTTGAAAAACTTTCCCAAACAATGTGTTATCCACCATGCATCAAACAATTGAATTCAGCTACCTTGCTTACATGCATATCACGTGTTACAGTTTTCAAATCTAAATCCATTAGATTTGTCTCTAAGTACATATATCTGAAATTTGACTCTCACATTCTTCAAATGCACCATATATTATCTCTCACAAATTTGGAAATCTCATCAGGTTCAGGCAGTTTCCCATCTTGCTTCTGAATTAACAGTGTGATTATAAGGATCCCAAGTTCGTGAAGGAAAATATAGTTTCTCAATGTGGTATAATTTTCCTTCCACAAAGGATCCATGGATGGTACTACAAACAATGGCTTTCTTACGCAGTCCCATGCTCTCACAACACTTGTTAGCAAAGTGTCACAAAACCCTTCTGCAATCTACAACAACAGCAATATCACACATCTTTTATATATAGAAGTTAAAAATGAAACATGCAATTATGCAAATAACTCTTTGTAAGATGCATACAATTAACATAACAACTCAACTTTATACAAGTAATAAAGATAGAACATGCAAATAACTAATGGTAAAGATTCATGAGAATGTTAGATAATTTGATATGTTTGACTAAATTATCATCTAATAGTTTTTAACTATCAACTACACATGACGATAACTTTACACACAAACATATATACCAACTTAACATTACATGATTCTTAGTAACTAGGTGTAGAGGTGAAAATTATTTCGACCAAACACAGATAGTCAAAGCAAATTAGAATGCTAGCAACTAGGGGACAGCATGAAGCGTGTCTCCGAATCGAGATCTTGATACAAGATTGATCGACATTCCTGTTGAAGTCGAAACCAAAATCCAACCAAAACACTAGGAGAACACATATAGCACATCCACATTCATCTAAATTACATATAAAATCTGAAAAATTGAGCAGCTTATTGATACCTTTGCAAGGGCATGTACAGATAATGGAGCAATGACCATGGCATCAGCCCATATACAAAGCGCAGCATGAAGGCATAGATCCTCTTTTTTCTCCCACAAGATCCACTGATCATCGTCCATATACACGTCCACCTCGTATTGGATTGGTAGTCTAACAAATTTCTTTGCTGATTTTGTGACAATGACTTTTACCTTGGCCCATGTCAAGAAAGCTTGGATCAATTGTCCAAAATTCGCAGCACTCTGGCATCCACAAATGGCAAGTAGGATTTGCTTCTTCTTTGGCGGTGCCACTGGAGGCAGTGCCACCACATCTGCGTATGTTTTTCCCCTTACAGTATATGATGAGGCCATCACACTATCTGAGTCTTGTTCTGCAAGGCACAATATCTTTTCCAATATCAGATTTTATTGATTCTTGTAACAAGTTCATGAGCACGGCCTTATGATAATCAAATGGAATATTTCGAAGAGGGGGGGGGGGGGGGATGAAAATTATTTGAAGTCAAAGTTCGATTTGCATAAGAAGGAATCAAGGCAAATTTAGTTACACAATAGTAGTTGCTTCACTTCAGAGCTAAAAGAAGTGATGAACTGTTTCAGGATCACTTCACAAGAAGAATAGAAAGATAACTGAATCTTGAAACAGAAGGCACGTATTCTCTCAAACGTTGCAAGAAATGGATGACCTACGATTCAACATACAAAAAGATTGAAAATTCACATAAAAAGACTCAAACTTTAGGCTTCATTGTTGATGGGGTGCTCTGAGAATTCATCACCAAATGATGCAAAAATCAAACGGAAGAAAAACGGGGGAAAAAGAAAGAAGTTTTCAAAACAATGAAACTAAGAAAGGAATAATAGAATTAGTTGCATCACCTTCCGAGCTTTCTCGTTGGGGAATGGTGATTGAATATCAGAAGCAACACAACACAGAACAGAGAATTGAAAACCCGCCAGCATAAGCTTCTTGAATATTTTTTCTCGTAACAGAGAAATTAGAAATGATGGTGAGTTAGTTGGGTTTATATAGAGGGTTCTTTGCTTGCTGAATTCACAATAAAAATTTAACTATGGTCCTTATTTTATTAAACAAGAAGAAACGTTTTTGTTTACAAAACTAAATTCAATTAACCTTAAAAAGAAATTTTAATCACAAGAAAGAAATTTTAATCACAAGAAAGAAATTTTAACCCCAAATGGATACTCCATTTCGGGTATCAATTTTACCTTGTTAAAAAATGTTTATATTCCCTTATTTAAATTCTAAATTTGTTTTGTCGTATGATTACTTTACAGGTTTGTACCTTGCTTAGATTTTAAAAGAAAATTACAATAAAAAACTTAAAGAAGACTTTGCTACGGTGATGTGAATCAAGGAAGTTTGTGGTGCTGCATATGCTAAAGCTAAATTATTTTTTGATTAGAAATCAATGTCTTTGTGGGTGCTGATTTTTTAGTGGAGAATTTTTGTTAATAATAACAAGATCAATCCACCAAAAAAAAAAAAAAGTTATGAGCTTGCACAAAAGAATGTTGAGTTTTAACTCGATCAATTTTAAAAGAATAATTAAAAGCTTCAACTTTATATTTAGAAGTAAATATCAAATTAGTATTCGAAAGATTCTAAAATTGATGAAATAGTATCTGATTTTTGTTATTGATAAAATAGTCCCTAAATAATTTTAAAATTTAACTAGTGTACCCCTGAGCTCGCTGGAGTACATCTCTGACGAGAACGATGCTAAGGTAAATGGGTGTAGAATTCTCTAATAGCTTCAATCGCATTACATATCTTTTCATTTCTAAAACCGCCTCATTTCGAAGGCCATCATATTTTGATGATATGGCAACCTTATTAATGTGAAATACGTAGATAATTAATTAAAAATTCCACCCTGAAAAATCAAAACACCGACCCCCTTTTCTAAAACCCTAATTCTCTTCCTCCCCAACGTACTCTCTCGCTCTCTCACTTTGAAATGGCGCCTCAACCTTCTCACTCTCTGTCGCCGACACTGCACGGTCGCCGACTCATCGCCGGGTCTTCTGCGTCGCGTCATCCCTGCATCTTCGCTAATGTCTTCTCAGCGCCATCCCTGCACCACATCTCCGTGCCTCCTTTGCCAGTGTTAAAGCTGTCGTCTTGGCTCCGACGTGACTCGCCTTCTCGGCCTCCGCCTCTGCTTCTACGTGCCGCTTCTCTTCCGCCTTGAGTTCGTCTTTGTGGGTCTGTCTCTCTGGTGTTGTCGAATTGTTTCCGTGACTCCGTTTCTCTCACTGAATCAATTTGTCTTTTTCTCGTGTTTCGCCACCTTTGTCTAGCCAGCATCTCTACCGTCCTCTTCTTGAAGCTTTATTGTGGTGTCCAATTCATAAATTTTCATTATCTATTTTCATTCCGTCTTTCTCTGATTTTCATTCTCTTAGAGAATCAATCTATCTTTCTCCATTTTTCATTCTCTTTCTCTAATTTTTTTAATGAATGTTGTGATTTTGATACCAAGATTGATGACCTGATTGGAATATGAATTTTTATATTGTTATGTTTGTGGTTATCAGTATGGTTTATGGTTATAAATGAGTGCGTTGGGAGAGAGATTTGGAAAAATTAAGGTAAACTTAGTGTGTTGGAGAGGGGAATCCTTCGCTGGATTTTTTAGGTTTGGGCAACTCATAGTGAGTGCATTGGGGAGGGAGCGGATTAAGGTTTCAAAAAAAATGGGATTTTGATGTTTTGATTTTTCAGGTTGGATTAGGGTGTTTAATTAAAAATTTCAATTAAGTATATACATTAACATTAACAAGGTTGCTATCTCAGCAAAATATAGTGGCTAGCTTAACAGCATTCTCATCAAAGATGTACTCTGGCGAGTTCAGGGACACGCTTGTCAAATTTTAAAATCATTCAGAGACTATTTTGTTAATAACAAAAGTTAGGTACTATTTTATCAGTGCCAGAATCTTTTGAATACTGATTTATATTTACCTCTTATATTTACTAGGGTCATTTACATTAATAAACTGAACGAGGTTCAAAATTACACAAATGTCTTAAATCAATTTTTATTACACGCATGTCCTAGAACATCTCTATATTATGTTATTTACATGTAAATCGAATCAAGTTTATTTGATTTACTACTTCTGCAGCATATATATAGTAAATTGAATCAGCTTGATTCAATTTATTACTTATTCTGCTTCATGTCATACATACGAGGATCTTTTTGTTGGTCAGAGCCAATGCGTCAGTTACGATTAAGGTGTTGCAGGTAGCAACTGAAGCAACCTATGGTTTTACGCCTAGCTACAGGAAGGTCTGGATGGCCAAGAAGAAGGCAGTAGCATAGATCTACGGCGATTGGAATGAGTCTTATAGCGAATAACTCCTGAAACCATTCTCAAGTTGGTCGGCCATCCTCCATAAATTTTTCAAACTCTGCCAGGCACCCACTCACGGCCTTCCCGTCGACAGGCAACCCAAGCTGAAACGCCACATCTTGCAGCGTCACCATGTACACTCCAAAAGACATGTGAAAAGTGTGCGTCTCGAGACGCCACCTCTCAATGAACACACTGACCATAGGCTCATCCAACCAGAACCAACGACTGTTTAGCGTGGCCAAGTGGTACAAAGTAGCCCTCTCTAAATAAGATATGATCTATTCAAGCATAGACATATTTTGTTTCTGCCGAATGCTATAGATACACCTACTTGGCTGCACCATGCAGAAAAGATATACACAAAACAATTAAATTCTACTTGATACACGGAAAAATCCTAACTAATTACACCAAATAAATAAATAATACCATAACTAAACAATGAAATAATTAAAAAATTTAATTATTATTTAATTAAGAAATCAAATTGTTAAATTTAAAAACTACTTATCAATCGGTGATAAAATTTAAAAATCGGTTTTTAATCAGTTATAAAAAATAAACCCGTTTTGGACAAAAACCGGTTTCTAGATCAAAAAACCAGTTTCTTAAAAAAAAAACCTTTTTTAAAAATCGAATATTTAAAATAAAAGTTTGAAATCAAAATTTTTTAAAATTTGGTTCTGGTTTTGTTTAATCGGTTAAAAAACGATTTTTTTAAATTTGATTCTGATTAACCAATTTTGAAAAACATGGATACAGTTTTAAATTTGTTTTGTTGTGTTAGTTAACCAAAATGTGGTTATGATATTTTAACCAGTTAACGATATTTTGGTTTTTGGATGTATACCCCTACTACATTCTACATCCTAAATTGCAAAGTCTAATACTCAACTATAAAGGTTAAATTATAAATTCTAGTATACCCTCCATACTATATTCTATTTAAAAAATTCTATTACTCAGAAAAATAAAACAAAGCTAACCTCGTCGACAATGGCACCGGTAATATGGGCAACACCGTTCAGTCGGTACAAGCTCTGTTTGTCTGCCATGATGTCCAATTGAAGGTCAGTGCTGAGAAAATCTGAATCCACTCTCAAAGTGCTCCTCCCTCTCTAGAATTTCCTCTCTCTAACAAAATTCTAACTCCACACCAAATGAGGAATCCGCGGCTGGCTTTGATAAACCGCTATTTTACGGCTTATTTTGTATTGAATTGAGCGGATTTTATCCATTATTCTCACACTTATGTATATAATTCGCATATTTTACATTTTCCTTCCTAATTTTGTGTTATGATTGAAAACATGCTTATTTGGCCTCAAATTTGCTAATTTTGATCCTCTCTTATTACCATTCGATGACGTGATATGTTTGTTAAGTATTTTTAGGATTTATAGGACAGGAATGGTTTAGAGGATGGAAAGGAAGCATGCAAAAGTAGAAAGAATACAAGAATTGAAGTATTTCAGAATCTGGTAGCGACGCGCACGCATGGGTGACGCGTACGCATGACCAGCGCAGCAGGCATACGAGCGCACGCGTGGCTGACGCCTACGCGTGGATAGGAAAAAAGACCAGCGATGCGTACGCGTAACAGAGCGTCACGTGCTACAACTTACAAAAAATACTGAGGGCGGTTTTTGGGCTCCTTTGGACCCAGTTTCAGGCCCGAGAATACTTATTAGAGGCTGTAGAGTGAAGCTGGAAGAAGGGAATCAATCATTTACTTCACATTCTTTCACATTAGTTAGGTTTAGATGTAGTTTTCTCAAATTCAGATTTCTACCTTACTTTTATTTAGTTTTCTTCTACTTTTATTTGTTCTAGTACTTTGGTTTGTCTACTTCTATCATTGATTCCTTTATGTTGCCAATTTAGTTTATGAACTCTTCTGTTTCCTTTAATCCATATTAATGCAATTTATGTTTTTATGTTTATGATTGCTTCCTTTACTTTGTTGTTATTGTTTCCTCTTGCAATTGTTAGTCTTAGATTTTGCTATATCTTGTTAGTTTCCATGTTTTTATTTTATACCTTCCAAGTGTTTGATAAAATGTTTGGTTGGATTTTACATTAGATTTTTATGTTCTTAGTTTAGATTGAGTAAATTGGAAACTCTTGAATTGTCAAAGTCTCTTGTTGGTTTGTGATTGAAAGTTGCTAGTTAGGTTGAGCTTCACTAACTCTAGTCTTTGATTAGGACTTGTGAACTCAAGTTGAATTGCTCACTTGACTTACCTTCACTTGTATTTGAGTAATATTCTTCTCCAACAAATATTTTATTTAAGTGAATTGACCTTAATTATTTATTTATTCTATATTAACTTTAAAACATAAATGTCAATAAAGTAATATCCTTATTTGGACTCAAATAAAATATCAAAAAAAAAATTAGTTCAAATTCTAGAAAATCTAATAAATTTAAAACGGGACAATAAAGGATTTCTAAAAATTCAAAAGTGGGCAATTTACCTAAATGAAATAGATTGAGGAAATGTTTACTCAAATGCAACAATTGAGAATCCTTTACTTTCATATCCTGTTTCATTTTTATGTAATCCGTGGTAACTTACCACGTTTTAGTGAATTACACGTAAACTGTGATAACATGACACGGTTTATAAAGGGGCTTTTTGAACATAAATCATGGTAACATATCACGGTTTATTCAAGAGAGCTTTGCGAACATAAACCTTGGTGACTTACCACGGTTAATGTTGAGTTCATTATATTACGAATGCTTAAGTTGTTTAATATTAGATGTTGACTTCATGGTTGTTGTTGTTGTTGAGTTCATTGTATTACGTATGTTTAAGTCGTTTAATTTTATATGATGTTTAATTAAAGCATGATGACAGATTCATAAAAGAGCTAAAAAGTTGTTACAAAGGTGTTCATAAGCAAATATCATAAAATATATGTAACACACACACACACACACAATACCACAATATAATAAGACACACATACATAATCCGAATGCTATTCCAAATCCTCGATGGTATCATCATCATCAACGTCGAAACCACCGATTAGGTGAGACCCGGTGCCATATCTAGCAGGATGCTGCACCCTCGTCGGTCGCTGACCATGCCCTGCTGGGGATGTATGTGGCAAAACGGCATTAAATGTTGATGCAGGAGTCCCACCCATAGTGAACCATGGGTCATATGGAGATGCTGCAGACTTATTGAGATCCACCCCAAACTAAGCCTGAACACCCTGCATCTGTGGCTGAACATCCTGCATTTGTGGCTGGTACTCGGCAACCTGGGACTGTCCATCTGACATCTGTGGCCTATAATGGTAGCATCGTCGTCCCTCAGCATGTCTGCTATGTCCATATAGAAATGTGACTCACTGACATGATCCCCGATGTCCATGCCAACGTCCGCGGTAGGCAAATCAGTGAATACATGTGTCCCGACATCCCTGAACAACTGAGAGCTACCACCAACTTCGTAGGTGGCATGAGCTATCCCTGTGTTTAAACCTTCGGCACCCTCACCCGCAGAAATTTCAACTTGCTCATCACCAGTGGGGATACCTCTACCTCTAGCTCGTCCACGACCATCCCTCCGACCATACCGTCCGGCTCGACGTCGAGGAACACGATGATCCACCTGGCCTCCATCATAAGTACACCCTTCGTCTTCATCCATAAGGACGTCGAGCCATCGCCACTCTCGGTCGGTGGCACGTGTGCCGATTCGCTGACGCCTCTCAACACGCCTGTTGTCAGGTCTGTCCGGTACTTGCACCCTGGGAGGTGCCTGGGACGATCCTCTGTGACGAGCCTCCTCCGACACAACCATCGGCCTAGGATCATGAAATGCAGCATTTGGGGACAGCAATCTGTGGGCCACACGATGCCACTAGTCCAGGTACTCCACTAATGGACCTGGATCAGCTACTCTATCGACCTGGATGACTGAATAAAGCCTGTTGTTCCAGTGCAGATGCCCTTCCTGATAATAACTGGAAAACCATCGATCTCCACCCCTACTATCCTTCGCATGGAGCCAATCTATGTTCAGAGCCAGCTGGGAGAGATGCTGAACCCCGCCAAACTGCGGTACCACTCTATGCACCTGATGCCACTCTATCGGGGCAAAATATATCAAGCATGTGACCGCCCTCCATAGCCTACTGTGCTCCACAACAAGTATCTCCGGATGAACAATAGCTGCCACATCGAGGGCAGAATAAGGCTCCCATAGAAACTGTGATGGACAAGCTAATGTTAGATAACACCATCAATGTAAGCATCGTATGAGCACTGAATTAAACAAAGATCAAATTAGAAATGACTCACGTCGCAATCACGCAATCTATCCAATGAAAGGCGTGCTGACACCACTCTTTGCTCCCCGACATTGGTTGTAGGTAGATATGTTGCACACCTACAAATGTCGTTGTGAGCATTTCAATAGAAACGATTCCACATCAAAATACACATGTAATCCATACAAAATAATAATCCATACCTGGAGGCCAGCGGAAATCCAAACACATCAAAACCACTAGGTCTGAGAGTGGAAAACCTCCAGAAAATCTAAAACTGTAGTAGTTGAAGTGGTCCGGCCAAGTTAACAATGTTTCTGTTTATCGTACGACACAGAAATCTATACAACCAGGCCAGTGCAGCCGAGCCCCAGCTATATTTTCCCAACTTGTCCATCGATGCCAGATATGACAACCAACGAAGGTGAACCCGGTTCGCGTTCTTGTCCCCAAATAGCTGAGACGACAGCAATATCATAATGTAAGCACGCGCGTATATATGCACTGTCTCTTCATTAGCATCTGCTGGGAGAACCCGAAACCTCTCATGGAACCATGTGAAGTGAAACTTCATCTGCTTGACTTTATTCGGTGGCGGTAGCTCGCCAAACAATTCCGGAAACCACTCCCATGCTGGTCTTCCGTTGTCCGTCAGATTCTCAAAGTCAATGAGGCACCCACTAACGGCCTCTCCATCAATGGGCAAACCCAGTTGATATGCCACATCCTACAAAGTGATAGTGCACTCTCCAAACGGCATGTGAAATATGTGCGTCTCAGGACACCACCTCTCAACGAATGCGCTAACTAGAGCCTCATCAACCCAGAACCACTGACTGTTCAGCCTATCCAAGTGATACAAACCCACAGTCTCCAAATACGGTATAATCTGTTCGTGCGAGGCATATTTTGTTGTCTCCTAACACATGAAATAACCCTAGTCGGCTGCAAATGTGGAAGACAACATTATGTCAACACTAATGAAATTTTAAAAATATAGAATTTATTTCCGAAAAAATTAATTCAACACATCTCAAATTAGAATAAAAAATGGTTCACTAACCTCTTGGTCGATGTTTCCAGCCAAGTGCGCAACGCCATTCAATCGGTACATGTGAGCTTCGTCTTCCATGGCTCCACCGCGCTAGAGTCTTGATGGCCCCGGATTCTCTCTCAGCTCCTCACCACAAAAATTTTTGCCCACCCACAATGAAATTTGTCAAGAGTTCACGAGGATTATGTATATATATAGGCTCTCATATACCGTGGTAGCTTACCAGGTTTTATGACCAAAATTCCTTCTTAAACCGTGATAACTTAGCACGATTTTCACCCATAATATTCAATGCCTAATCCGTGATTACTTTCCACGGTTTATGTACAATTGAGAAAATGTGGCATGTTACCACGGATTACATAAAAATGAAAAAGGACACGAAGAGATAAGGGATTCTCATTTGTTGTATTTGAGTAAACTTTTCTTCCATTCATTTTATATAGGTAAATAGCCCTTCAAAAATCATCTTTTGATCTTGAATTTAAAAAAGAATAATAAATAATTTCTAAAAATTCATTAAAAATCATCTTTTAATTCATTAGCCTCCAAAAATTCATTATCAGAATTTTTAAAATTAAAATTTAATATAAAATATAATTCTCACAGATAACATAAGAATTTAAATTAAAATTTTTTAAAATAATATAAATAACCAATTATATTTATACAAGATTATAATTAAATAATTAAAAGGGCAAATCATGTAACTAAACCAAGGGGAGAAAAAAATTACACAATTCAACAAAAACCAAAACTGCAACGTGAATCTCCCAAGAACAATATACTCTGTAATTCGAATCAACCAAATTTGAATTAAACAAATCAATAGTAATTCGAATCAAATTAATTCGAATTACACAAAGCAATAGAAACCCCTAGTAATTTGAATCAATATGACTTGAATTGTGCCTGCATGAGCTCCTAAGGTAATTCGAATCAACTAGATTCGAATTACATACAAATAAGATGCATACTAGTTCGAATAAGCTTGTTTCGAACTAGCACACCGAATTGAAGCCCCTAGTAATTCGAATTAACATGGTACAAATTACCCCTTGTTTGGCTATCCCTAGTAATTTGAAACAACCCAATTCGAATTACAAAGGCTTGCCCTATAAATAGAGTTCGAGTCAAGCTCATTCGAACCACTATTCCAAACTCTCTGCCCCACCAAATCTTAGAGAAAATGACCCCAACTAAGTGTTCAATAGAATATTCAGCTGATGGGGGATGACCCGGATCGACTCTATCGTTTGGATGGGGTCGCACATATAGCTGGTGTCATCAATGAACAGGTTAGTGTGATTTTTCCTTTTAAAGTAGGAATTAATGTGTTATTTTTTATATTTTGACCTTTTGTATGTTATAATGGTAGTCATTATATATTGTTGTTAAGTGGTTATATTAGTGGTTTATGGGTGAACACAAATAAGTAGAAAAAGTTATCTAGAGAAAATGTTTTTTTGCTTACTTGACTAGTCCTCGTAGGATAAATTTTTTTATCGTAATTAAGTACACTCTTTTTACGAAAATGTTTTAAAAATATTTTCTCATTAGTCAGAGTTTGATGTGTAACATGATTTGGTAGAATACAAGTTGTATGTTCTGCTATACAATATGCATTAGTGAATGATGTTGTGTCAATATGTTCCGATGCCGAGACACAATCTGATACATTCTTTATGCAGCCCACCGATGTATTTCGAGCATGCGACGGCAGCAGGGCATGCGCCTGGACGAGAGGTACGTTCCGTACTTGCAGATGCCCGGCGTATACCATCTAGCGAGGCTTAACGAGAGATGGTTTAGGCTGGATGAGCCCCTGGTTAGTGCATTCGTGGAGCGCTGGCGCCCGGAGATGCACACGTTTCATATGCTGTTCGGGGAGTGCACGATCACATTGTAGGACATGGCGTACCAGTTAAGGCTATCGATCGATGGACATTATGTTAGGGGTTGCCTTATAGATTTTAAGACGTACATCGAGGGTGGTCACCCAACCTGGGTCAAACACGGCAGGGTCTTCAGTTCGTAGAATATCAAACCAGTAATCGAATTCAACCTCAGTCTTGGCATATACCGCATTCACAAGAAGTCTCCGTGCATCCTTCCCCTTAAAAGTGAGAGCAAAATTTGCAGCTACATGTCGAATACAGGATGTACGGAATGCAGTAGGTGGTAGCCAACCTCCGTCAGGAGCCTCAAGTGCGGCCTTGATGCCGTTGTGCCTATCTAATATCACCAGGATACCGGGCTGCGGGGTCACGTGCTGACGGAGATAGGATAGAAAAAATGATCAGGACTCAGCATTCTCACCTTTCACGAGTGCAAAGGCAACAGCCAGGATGTTCGAGTTTTCGTCTTGTGCAATCGTAACAAGAAGCGTACCCCCGTATTCACCATACAGGTGGGTCCCGTCAATACTCACCAACAACTTGCAATGACGGAATGCCTCTATACACGGTGGAAATGTCCAGAAAAGTCGATGAAACTAGGCATGCGAGTCATCCACCTGACCACCAACACGAACAGGACTCGTCCTCAACACTGCAACACTACCAGGCATCGTCAACTGCACACCTAAGACTCACCGCGGCAGCTCGTTGTATGACTCATCCCAGTCTCTGTAAATTTGTGCCACGGCCTTCTGCTTAGCCAACCAAACCCTCCTATAAGTCGGCCTAAACCCGAAATGTGCTTCTGTCGCATTCAGCAGTACCTTGATACAGATGGATGCATCAGCTCTAACCATTGGCATGACGAATGCCGAGATCACGTGATAATCAAGACTCCTGTAATCGCTCAAGATCGACGTGGCCAGAAAAGTATGAGGTCCGTTATACCGTTTCACCTCCCAAATACCCATGCGCTGGCGGAGACTGATCCTAATCAACCATGTGCACCCGTTGCCAAATTCAATACACTTTCCAAGATACTTGCGATAATCGGACTCCACCACTTTGTATCGTACCCCGCGTCGGATGCTATACGTCTTCACGCTCAACACAGCCTCCTCTTTATCCTGAAACTGTTGACCAACCTGAAACTCTGATAGACTTCTGATACCCTGGGTATCTCTGGCACCAAATCCAATAGGTTCCCCAGGAACCCCCTCCTGTCTCATCGCATCCAAGTCCAGAGATGAAAAGTGCGGGGGGTATTGCTAAGTCCCTGAGTTGGAACCACCGCTAGCCCCAGCTGGACCACTCGCTGCTATGTCATCACCATTGTCATCAGCAATGATGTCCGGCTCCACGTCATCAGCAATGATGTCCGGCTCCACATCATCAGCGACATCATCATCCGGCAATGCATCATCCACACCGGTCGATGCCCCACAATGCAATGACATCGGCGCCCTCTCAATGATACCGACGTCTCCACCACCACCACTGCGGTTGAGATCAATGGCGAACGACGGGGAGGTCACATTCTCATCCTAAGGTGCAATCACAGGCACGGATGACGATGCACCAACAGGTCTCGAACTAGAACAGGCTACCGTTCCTGCAGTTTAGGTATTCATGTTCGAACCACCTGAGCTAGAGACCACATCAACCAGATTTGCCAACAGCTCAAGAGTCCTGACCTCGGGAAACTGCCGACGACAATGGAAGAGGACCTCTAAATCCTTGTCACTTCCTATAACAAACGAATCGTACTTCACGTCATCTCGCAGCACTGAGATCGGAATGCGATAGAATAACTTCTCAACCCGTTTCACACCTTGTAGTCCAAGTTTTCGTATTATGGAATTCAGGAAGTCAGCAAAATTCGTAGGTTTCAAAAAAATACTGAGGGGATCCTTATCAGTAACTTAATGCCAGAACGTGTTTTTTTCTTAATTGACCCTCTATAATGCACCAACACTAAAATACTCTCCTCACTAGCCATTGCGTTTCACTCTAATGAGAGGAATTCACATTCACACCATACTTATACACGTTTGGGGCTTCATAATTCAAACCAACCAATTTTGAACTATATATATACATATTTCAAATCAACCGGGTTCAAACTATTAGATATGATTGCTGCATAATTCGAATCAGTATGATTCAAACTACATTAACGTAAGATGCATGTATAATTCGAATTAGGAATAAGTACTTTTTTCGTCCCCAAGGTCTGGGGTCGAAATCAAAATCGTCCCCAACCTTTTTTTTTTATTAAAATCATCCTCAACGTTCAAAAACGCTTTAAAATCATCCTTTCCCGAATTTTTGGACCAAAATACCCTCATCATCATTCTCTTCTTCACCTTCCTCACCAACATTACCACCACAACCACCATCAATACCAACACTACCATCAACACCACCATTAACACCAACACCATCACCATCACCACCACTACCACCACCAACACCAACACCAACAAACAGCAACAACACCCTCACCCACTCCCTCACCGTAACCCCCCCACCCCTCACCCCCTCCCTCACCGTAACCCTCCCCACCCCTCACCCCCTCACCCCGTCATCGTAACCCCCCACCCCCTCACCCCACTCCCTCACCGTAACCTCCAACTCCCTTCCTCATGCCCTTCTCTTCATGGTCATCATCATCATCATCAACAGATTTCATCAACAACAACAAATTTCATCAAAAATTTAGAAATTCAAATTTCAGCAACAACAAATTTCATCAACAACAACAAATTTCATCAAAAATCCAGTTCACAGAAGAAGAAAAAGAAGAAGAAGAAGAAGAAGAAGGAGAAGGCAGAAAGCAAAAGCAGAAAAGCAGAAGCGGCGGCGGGATGGACGCGGGGCAGGGGCGGGATGGACGCGGGGCGGCGGGGGTGAGGGTGTGATGGAGTGATGGAGTGAGGGTTTGGGGGTGGGTGTAGGAGGAAGGGAAATTGGGGTCAGGGGAAGAGGAGAGAGACGAAGAAATGGGTGTGGGTGGGGGTGGGGTTTTATTTTTTTTAATATTATTTTTAATTTTTATTAATAGTTAAGGGTAATTTGGTCCAAAAAATAGAAAAGGACGATTTTAAAGTGTTTTTGAACGTTGAGGATGATTTTAATAAAAAAAAAAGTTTGGGGACGATTTTGATTTTGACCCCAGACTTTGGGGACGAAAAAAGTAATTATCCCTTCGAATTACCTGGGACATAATGCATGCATAATTCAATTACACTTCCAACCTTAATTCGAATTATTGGTTTCCAAAATAAATTTGAATTGGGTTAATTCAAAGGAAAAGTCTAGGGGGCCAGCACTATTTTAATAATCTGGCCAGCACTTAACCATCAAAAGAAAAGTGAGTGATCTCTCACCATTAGATATAATCTCACACCATTAAAAATACTATCGATGGCCAATTGATGGTTATAAAACACAAAACTTGCTGGCCCCTAGCACTCCTCTAATTCAAATGCATTACACTTCCAAACTTAATTCGAATTATTGGTTTCCAAAATAAATGAGTTGAGTTAATTCGAATTACTATTAGTTTTTTAGTTCTTAGTTTGAATTGACCAATAATTGGTTTCGAAACTAATTGACCAATAATTCGAATTACTATTGGTTTATTAGCTCTTAGTTTGAATTATGCTTGGTGATCCATGTCACGAATAATTTAGCTTTGACTTTTGGCCCATTTGATTTAATTTGGGTTTTTGTTCTAATTAAAATACTATATCAACAAAATTAGGACAAATCACTATATTAAGTCAATGGGAGAAAAAAATTACAGAAATCTGCCAAACCAAAAATTGGTTCATGAATCAATTAAGAGTCATTTATATATAGTTCGAATCAGCCTAATTTGAACTCTAATTACATGTAATTCGAATCACACTGATTCGAACTACTCACACACGCACACACCTACTAATTCGAATAAACCTGATTCGAATTACACCCACAGTAATTCGAATCAGGATGATTCGAATTACACTCATACACGCTGCACATAGTAATTCGAATTGGCCAGATTCGAATTACTCATGATTTAATTTTGCCCATTTTTTTTATTAAAAAATTAATAATTGATTAAAAAAATTAATAATTTAAAAATAAAAAATATATATTTTATTTCATACATTAAAAAAGCTAATAAAATATTTAATTACGACTTCTTTAAAATATTAATGAGCTTTCAATTCGAATTTTATACAATACTCTTTTGCCCATTTTTGGGCAAAACACTCAATTAAGCCAAGGGGAAAAATTTACGCAAATAAAAGGCATTTTAAGTCATTTTAAGCCATCTTCTATGCAAAATAATTTTTTTTTAAAAAAAGTTTAAAAAATGTTAGGAGTACTATAAAAGTTTATAATATTCTAGTAATTTAGGTAAATACTGGTTATAACTATATTTTTTTTAATTTCTAAATTATTATTGACTATGTAGAGTATTTCTTTAGTGTCCTACATTACAAATTTTTATAGTACTCCTAACATCTTTTAAACTATTTTTTTAATTATTTTATATAAAAAAAAATATTTTTTTGTGGTATAATTTAAATAAATTTATTTAAAAAATTTTAAGAAAAATATTCATGAACTAATGAACTATTGAACTATTAAAAATGAAGAAAAAAATATTGTATAAAATTTAAATTAATAGTTCATTAATATTTTAAAAAAATCTTATTAACTTTTTTTTAATGTATGAAATAAAATATATATTTTTTAAAATTTTTTAATCAATTATTAATTTTTTAATAAAAAAATGAGCATTACTGTGTGTAAGAGATTCGAATTACCGTAATTCGAATTCTTTCGAATCTGGCCTATGAAATTCGAATCAGTGAAATTCGAATCAGTTGGGAGTAATTCATTCGAATCTGGTCAGTTGTAATTACTGTTGGGTGTGTGCGTCAGAGTTCGAACTAGGCCACAAAATTATCATTTAATTTTATAAATTAAATATAAAAACTATTTCTTTAAAATATGTATGAACTCTACACACATACATTAAATTTTTTTTAGTAAATACAAATATAAGTAATTTTAAACGATGACTTAGTAGGAAAAAAAGCTAAATCATTTAATTAATTAAGAATTACGGAAAAATTTTAGACTTAATTTGGTGGGGTGCGCCAGGCCCATGCAACAGTGTAAGGCTTGGGCGACGCTTGACAGGCCCAGTAGCAAGCTACCGTGATGGCCCATCCCCCTCAAAAAATAAATTTAATATCGTGTGGGCCAATGGCCCACATATCAGATATTAAACTGATAAGAACAGATACTACACTTGATCTTAGCCAAAAGGCCGAGAAAGGTATGCTTATTAACGTTGCTTACTTAGCCTTTTATATTCAGTTTGCGCAACACTGCTTCCTTGACCCATCGATGTGAGACTCTATCATTAAACTAACTTCAAAACTTATTTCATTCATATACACATACATATGTGTGAACCGAAGAAGAATCTACAACATCGTTCATTCTTTTGGATCTGAAATTTATGCAATGAAGAAAATCAAGATATTTGGTGAGGCACTTGTAACTAAAAACACCTCATTATGAAGCCTTGATTGATCTGAGGAAGAAGAAATTATCCATGAAGATAGAACTTTATATCCAAGAACACTAAATTAATATTTATAGACCCCGTGGCGCTTGAACGTGCTGCAGTTACTTTTTTCTTATGTTTTGGTCATAATGGGAGGCAAAAGGGTAAACTAAATTAAACTTTTCCTTCATGTTAACTGAAATGAAATGTGAGTAAAGTTTCACGAATAAACTCTCTATATATGGATTGAGCAAACAAAATTATAACAAGAAGTGTACTTTCATGGACAACATAAATATATATTCATTTTCAAAAATAAATTGGTCACTAAAATAAATTAAATTATGCTTACAAAGTTAAATAATAAAGTTGCACTCAAATTATGATATAGAATTACATTTCGCATATGGAAGAATTACATTTTGCATATGCGAGAGTTACGTTAGATTCGGTATTGTCATTGTTTTCAAAAGTTTTTTTTTTTAATGGTAGATTTGGTATTGTCGTTATTTCAAAACTTATTTATAAATTATTTTTAATATAGTCAAAACTCAGAAAGATTGGTCAGCACCTAGGGAAGGCCAGGATTGGTCGCTGACGACGGAAAGGAGTGCTCAGAAGCGTCAGTCAGCCGCTCCCCTTTCCCGGTAGAAGATCGTTCGAGGAGAATCATATGAGACAAGTCACCATCGAAGCGGTCATGAAGGCTGGCATCAACTCCGGCGACCTTAGCGTCTCTGTCCTCGCCGGAATGGCAGCTACAGCAAGTGGTATAGGTAGAAGTTCTTCGTGCGCGATGACTATGATTAGGCGTGGTTGGGATTTTTGGGAGGGAGTTGGTTTTTGCTTTTTTGTTTGAATTTTGTGGGTGATCTCGAGTCTATTCCCGGATCGGGTCGGGTCTCCAGGCCCTGCCCATCACAAAAAACGTTATCAATGGGATTTTTAGTAAAAATATGTTTTAGAATAGATTACTTAGTTGTCTCATTTATATTCTAAAAATTTAATAAAGGTAATTATTTAAATTAGTTTATAAAGTTTTTAAAATTGGACATTTTAGTCCTTTAAATTTAAAAATATACAAAATAATTTTTAACATTTACTTCTATTAGACAATATCATTTCCTTTCATTAGTCACTAATAATAACTATTGACATAGAATGTTAACTAGCACACTTAGTAGTTAAGTGTCTATATATACGAGTTAGACAAATCAATATCCATAATGAAGTATAAAACAGTCTCCAAAAAATTTAAAATATCTCAAAATAATTTCTGAACATTTTTCAAAATTTTAAAGTAGTCTTTTTAGAATTTTTATATATAATTATTTTTAAAGTAATAAATTTTAATTTCTCAAAACTTTTGGTCTATTTATCTCAAATTTGATTATTTATATACACAAAAATTTTCTATGTAATTTCAAAATAAATTATAAATTAATTTTGAAAAGGCACTATTTTTTTTCAAAATTTTTTTTTAAAACAAATGGACCCGTATTTATTTTTTACTATGCAAGATACTAGTTTAATTTAATTTAATTTGTAGATATCATATTCTATTGTCATTTTTTAATAATAAAGAAGAGAATAAGTTAATGTTGTTTAAAGAGATAAGAGAGCTCTCAGTTAACATAAAATTTTTCACATAAACAATCGAGAATATTTGTATAAATACTTATGAAGATAACACTTTGAAACTTGTATACAATGCAAAATAAGTCATCTATGAAGTTAAATTTGTAAATTTTAGTCAACCACAAAATCAATGTGGATCATTTACAAAATTCCAATATGAAGCTCTTAATACTTCGAAACACATGAAGAATAAATGTCTTAACAAATTTAAGTGTTTTATTCATATTTTTTAGAAAAATTTTGGATTCACTAGTTGTAATATCGCACAAAGTCTTGTAGTTCAGTTGTTTGTGGTACCATAATTAATAATTATATCAAAAAAAAGATTTTTTTTAACTTAAAAATATTTTTTTAAGTTTATTTGGTGTCAATATTTTAGGAGTTTAGGTATATAATGGCCTCTATCATGCAATGACCTCTTAAATTTAGTTGTTATTATTATGGTTTCTACATCATCTCAGTGTAGGTATTATAAGTTAATTATTAAATAATATTATTTTTTATGATATTTTAGTGTTAATAAATAAAATTATTTTATAGTATATATATATATATATATATATATATATATATTATTTATTATATATTTTTTAATAATATTTTATTAATTTGATTAATAAAAATATTATAAGTGTTGCCTTTTGAAAAAGATTAAAAATATTATAATAGACCTTTTTTAATTTTTTTTTAAATTTTTAAGAAACTGTTTTGAAATTTTATAAATTTTTCGAGTAAGGTTTTATATTTTACTTGGAATTGATTTGTCTAACTCACACATGAATATTTATCAATTATGTATGCGAGTTAATGTTTTATGTCAGTAATTACCGTTAATGATTAATAAAAAAAGACAATATTGTCTAATGAAAGTAAATATTTAAAAAATTTTATATATTTTAAAACTACAAAATTATAGCATTCGCTTTTAAAAATTTTAATGATCGATTTGAATAATTATTTTTTGATAAATATAATTAAAAATTTAATTATTTATTTTTATTTTTATTAATTTTGAGGATAAAATTATTTTAACGGGAATATTGTTACTATAAATCCACTAATTAGACGTATAAAAATTAATTAATTAATTAAGATTATAAATATAAAAAAACTATTATTATTATTATTTTTTTTTTTTGAACAAATGGAGCTCAACACAATAAAGTAGAGCAAAAGAAAGCATAAAAAGGACGACAGAAGCACAAACGGTATAATCCGTAGTCATCTCCGGCATTGCCATCAACAACCAAACGGATCAACTCCACACCATTCCCTGTAACTCAAAAACGATCTAATCTTTACTCCTTCAACACTTGTCTCTAAGTTCTGAAACATTCTGCTATTCCGCTCCAACCAAATGTTCCAAGTAACCGCAAAGAAGCCTACCAGCCATTTCTTTTGCTCAGACTTGCATCTTCGTACACTAGTCCAACTCTCAAAGAACTCTTTAACGGTCCCCGGAATGGCCCAAGCTCTATCAGCATACTTTAACCAAGCACACCACACCTGCCACGTAAACTCACAGGCAAAAAAGAGATGATGCACAAATTCTATATCCTTTTTACACAAAACACATATATTGTCATTATGGTTAATAATGCCGAGCCTACTTAGCCTCTCCTTGGTGTTGACCCTGCCTATTAGAACAAACCATGCAAAAAGTTCAATTCTTGGAGGCACCAAGCCTCTCCAAATGGAGCTAGTGAAGCTATAATCCATGATGTCCTGTGAGAGAGTCTCTTGCTGCAACACATGCACAAAGGAATTAGTAGAAAAAACACCTTTTTTTTGTCAAACTTCTAAATAACTGAATCCTCTCTATCACTCGACAATCTCACAACACGAAGTCGATCATGAAGCTGGGTGAGTAACTCTAACTCCCATTGGAACAGTTCTCTCCTCCACTGGAGGTTCCATACCCACTCTAACCCATCCCAGAACCCACAGTCCCCTATTACACACCCTTGTTGATTTGAAACAGAGAAGAGTCTCGGAAAACTATCTCTCAATGAACCACCTTGTAACCAAGTATCCTCCCAAAAACGAGTTCTTCTACCATTACCCACCTCCATAGACAAACCACTAATCATCATATCTCTGACACGTTGCTCCTTTATATTAAGCTGGCAGATATCTTTCCACGGGCCCCCTCTTGATGGCAAAGTTTGGTTTGACAGCACTACAGTTGGGTCCAACTGATTACAAGAGCATACAACTTTATTCCACAGTGGGCATTCCTCCTTTGAGAAGCGCCACCACCACTTAAACAGAAGCGCCGCATTTCTAAGTAAAGCATCTCCCACCCCCAAGCCACCTAGCTTTTTTGGAGCTTGAACTACCTCCCATTTCACCAGGGGTAAACCGTTATTCCCATCCTCTTTACACCACAAGAATCTTCTCTGCAGTCCAATTATCTTTTCTGCAACCGCCTTTGGCATCTTATACAAGCTTAAGTAGTAAATCGGTAGGCTATTGAGAACAGATTTTATGAGGACCAACTTACCCGCTTTATTAAGAGATCTAGCTTTCCATAAACTCAGCTTCTCTTCCACCTTGTCTATGATTGGTTTCCAAGTCCTTACCAGCCGAGGATTAGCACCAAGAGAAATTCCTAAGTACCTGACAGGTAACACAGCTTCGGCACATCCCAACAAACCACACACATTCGTCACCCATTCCTTCTCACAGTTGATTGGAATTATGCTCGACTTATCAAAGTTGATACTCAGGCCAGACATTAACTCAAAGAACCTCAATAGCCTCTTATAATTCACAAGCGTCTCCGTGTCCTGTGGACAAAACAATATCGTATCATCTGCAAACTGAAGATGCGACAGTTCTATATTGTCCCTTCCCACCAACAGTGGGAAAATTCTTCCATTTCTTACCGCCTCACCCACCATCCTGTGTAGCACATCAACAACAAGAACAAATAGGAAAGGCGATAGGGGGTCTCCTTGTCTGAGTCCTCTCTCCATCTTGAAAGGCTTGGATGGTGAACCATTGATCAACACCGACATAGACGTTGTAGTCACACATTCTTTCACCCAAGTCCTCCATGTAATACCAAACCCCATCTTCTGCAGCACTATATCCACAAAACTCCATCTCACTCTGTCGTATGCTTTCTAGAAGTCTAGTTTAACAATAGCCGCATGCTTCTTTCTCAACTTCAGCCATTGGACCGTTTCACAAGCAATGAGAGCACCATCATGTATTTTGCGGCCCTTAACAAACGCAGACTGGGTCTCCTCCACTAACTATGGCATCACTAACCGCATTCTTCTTACCAGCACCTTGGATATCACCTTATAAACACAGCCAACCATACTAATCGGTCTAAGGTCTTTGATTTCCTTAGCCCCCACAAATTTTGGAGCTAGCGCCACCCACGTGACATTAGCATCTGTTGGTAACCTAGCAGTCTGAAAGAAGCCCAATACAGCTGCAGTAAACTCCTGACCAATCTCCCCCCAACACTTCTTTATGAAGTTCATATTATTATTATTATTATTATTATTATTATTATTATTATTATTATTATTATTATACAAAACAAAAAATTAAGGATAAATTATTATAATAAACCAATTAGCTTTTAAAATTATCCAAATCTCCCAAAACGAAAAAGGCTACCTGAATGTCTCAAGTTGCATTTCTATATAAATCGAATTGATTAAATTCGATTTGTGCAAAATGGTACTAAATCGAATCCATTAGATTCGAATTGCATGCAAACGCAAATTGTTTATAAATCGAAGCTAATGGCTTCGAATTCTATATAAGAACTAAATCGAAACAATGAGATTCGAATTTTATTTGCATGTAAATTGAACTAATTCACTTCGATTTATTAGACACGTGAATAGCAGTTCATGGTAAATCGAAGCCAATTGTTTCGATTTAATAGTTTATGTCAATTCAAACCCATAGATTCGATTTACAAGCAACATCTCCCTCAATAATTTTTAATAAGCATAATTAATAATAATTATGTTTAATAAATAATTTTTTAATTTTAAAATATTATAATAAATATAAATATATAACTTTTAAATAAATTTATATATTTATTAATATATAAAGTTATATTAAATTTTTTTATTTTAATTTGAACAAATTATATCTAATGTAAAGTGGGATAAAGTTAGATAGTCCCATGTTGAGAAAGATCACAGATTTGGAATTGGAAAGCGTATCTCCGATTGGAGAGTGAATCATTCACCATTTTTGTGGATAATTTACCAGGCAATGTTTCAAAGAATGAATTGTTTTATATGTTCAAGTAGATAGGAAGGATAAATGACATCTATTTGGCACATAAGGAGAAGTATGACCGGATCCATCTGTTTGTTTTTATCAGATATACTACAAAAGGAGGGGCATTAAAGGCCATCAAGAAGATGAATGGAATGTGATTAAGGAGTAAAGAGATCTTTGTGGGTGAGGCTAAGTATAGGAGGATTGATGTCCGAAAAAGAATCACTTGTGAGTGAGGCTAAATATAAGAGGATTGATGTTCGAGAAAAAATCACTAGGCACGATGAAGGTGCCAGGTGTCTCCTGATGCAAAATAAAAAAAATTAAAGAAAAAGATATTGAGGTGAACGAGAAAGGGATTGTCTTGAAACACTATAGAAGTGAAGAACTAGAAGCTCAGAGGAAACCGTTGGAGTTGGGATGGAATGCGGTGGTAATGATGCCACAAGGGCTACGGGAGGCAGAGCATGACAAGGATAAAAAGGTAATTGCTGTTGAGGATTTGGTTGAGTGGCATGAGAATTTTTTGAAAACACGAATGGATAATCCTTTGGTGTATCCGGCAGTTATGGTGAGTGCATAATCTATGGGATGTCAAACAATCGGTAACGAAGCAATCAAATGCCCCCACTACAATTTAAAATTTTTTTGAGTAGTATATGATAATAATATTTGTTTGCCCATATTAAATTATTGAATTTGACCCCACAATAATTTTTTACTCAATTTTTTGTACTTAATAGTCAATTTAAGAATTTCATATTAGATGTTTATTAGAATGATCAATTCTCAATTTAAATGAAATTGGTGTTCTTTCTTAAAAATAAACTCAAAAGATATTGTTTATCTTTTTCTAAAATTAGTTTTATTTTTTTCTATAACAACTACATCAACTGAAAGAATTTTTTTAACTATGAATATCACTGAGAGTTGACTTTTGATTGTGTGAGAAGAGAATTTTTAAATAATTATTTAGTGATATATATAGAAAGAGAGACATTTTGATTGTATTGTTTAAAAAAAGATTACTCCATTTTTTTAAAAAATATGGAACCTAAAAAATAAAATTCTAAATTATATATTATTATTGAAATTAATATTTTAGTATTTTAATTTATAAATTATATATTTTAAAGACTAATCATATTTTAGAATAATAAAATATAATTATAGCAATAATTATGCTATATGTACATAAAAAGTAACTACTCGAGTACTCGTATAGAATATATATTGAAATACAAAATACACATTGAAAATGAATTAAACAATAAATATATTTATACACAAATACATAATGATTAATGAATAATTTGATAACTGATTTTTATGCACATATAATATTTTTATTAAAAAATTATTAGAGCTTATCTATCTCGTGTCCTAAAGACACATATTAAAATTATAAATGGAGAATATTTTTATTGAAAATACAAATAATTTAAATTTTTAATGTATTTATTTTGCAGTTATTAAATAAAATTTTAAAACCTTCCGTTAATGGTAAACTTGTCATGTGCCCTTAGGACACATGTTACTTAAACCCAAATAATTATTATTATTTTATATATATTTTTCCCTCACTATCACAACTTTCTAAATCCTGGGTTATGGGTCAATCGTGTAGTCGAATTGATAGAATGTTGGTGAATTTGGTTTTATTGTTATCATTTGGAGCACTTGGTTAAAAAGAATGTCAGAATCTTCATAAATCAAGAAATAGGTGTGGCAGGAGTAGTCATCAGGTCGATTAGGAGTTACAAAGAGTAGAGTGATATTTGATCTTTTGGGTTATTGATGGCTTTTGCCGAAGATAATTAGAAATTAGTTTATTTTATCTGTTTAGTACTTTTTCATTGATACTCCACCTTATTGTGTTGAGCTTTTTGTTTCAAAAAAAAAGATAGAACAAATTATATATTTATGAATGACTTAGTCACTCCACATATTCTTTAAATACTCTTAATAATCTTATTATTATATATGATCAATTTTTTATTTACTTTGTCTAAAAAGGTCAACAATTCATACATAATAATCTGGGTAAAAAACAGAAATAAGACAAGGGAGGCCAGAAATTACGCAAATCCGCCAAGTTGAAAATTGCTTCATCAATCAACCAAAGCACTTCTCTATGCAATTCGAACCAGCTTAGTTCAAATTGCATTTGTATATAATTTGAACCGAATTAGCTCGAATTGTTCAGCGAAATTCTAACTAATTCGAACCAGCTTGGTTCGAACTAAAAGCATACATAATTCGAACTAGATGAGTTCGAATTATATAGGTGGAAGCTTCCCAAAGTAATTCGAACCAGGTTGGTTCGAATTACACAAACCATATTTCGAACCAGGCTGGTTCGAATTAGTGAGCACCAGACCTGTATATATATGGTTGTAAACGTGAGTTGCTCTCATTAGAGGGGGTAAGATGGCTAGTGAGGAGAGTTTTGTAGTGTTGGTTCACTACAGAGGATCGATTAAGAGGAAAACTCGTTCCGGTGTGAAGTTCACCGATAAGGATTCTCTCTGTATTATCGTGAGGCCTACGACGAGCTATGATGACCTTGTTAGCTCTATATTGCAGAAACTTGGTCTAGATGGTGTGAAGCGGGTTAAAAAATTTTTCTATCGCATTCTAATCACGGTGCTCTAGGAAACTGTGAAGTATGATTGTTTCACGATCGGGAGTGATAAGGACTTGCAGGTTATGTTTCATTGTCACCGGCAGTTTCCAGAAGTGAGGACACCAGAACTATTGGCAAAGTTGGCTGATGTGGTATCCATCTCAGGGGGTTTGAACCGAAATACCACCACTTTAGCCACGGCAGCCGGTTCTAGCTCCAGATCTGCCGTTGCTTCTTCTTCCGTCCCTGCGTACGAGCCACCCGTCCAACCTGTCGCCTCCCCTTCATTCGCTGTTGATCTCAATGGCAATATAGGGGATGAGGTCGGAACAGGGGAATTTCTGCCGACCTCTTTACAGTGTGTTGCACCGCCTGGGGTTGGAGAGGGATTGTTGGGTGATCCAGAGGACGATGATGTCGAACCGGATATGATTGATGATGACAGTGGCGATGATATTGGAGCGAGTGAGCCTGCCGGGATGGGAGGTGGTTCTAGCTCTGGCACACAGCAGTATCCACCACATTTTTCCTCTTTGGACTTGGATGCCATGAGGCAGGAGGGGGTTTCTGGGTAGCCTGCTGGATTTGGAGCTAGACATGCGGAAGGGACTGCCGGTCTGACAGAGTTTCAGGTTGGTCAGCAATTTCAGGATAAAGATGAGGCCCTGTTAAGTGTGAAGACTTACAGCATTCGCCGAAGGGTACAGTACAAGGTAGTGGAGTCTGACTATCGCCGGTATATGGGCAAGTGTTCTGAGTTCGGGAATAGGTGCAGATGGTTGATTCGGCTGAGTCTCCGGCAGCGCAAGGGCATTTGGGAGGTCAAACGGTATAATGGACCTCATACCTATCTTGCCACCTCCATCTCCAGCGACCACATAAGTTTGGATTATCATGTGATATCGGCATTCATTATGCCAATGGTTAGGGATGATGCTTCCGTCATCATCAAGGTGCTCCTTAATGCCACGGCCGCACACTTTAGGTTTAGGCCGACGTACAGGAGGGCCTGGTTGGCGAAGCAGAAGGCTATTGCCCTCATCTATGGTGAATGGGATGAGTCGTACAACGAGATCCCCATGTGGGTGTTGGGAGTCCAGTTGACGATGCCTGGTACTGTTGCAGTCCTTAGGACGAGCCCTGTTCGAGTTGGTGGACAGCTAGACGAGTCTCAAGCTTATTTTCACAGACTGTTCTGGACGTTTCCACCGTGTATCAAGGCATTCCGTCATTGCAAGCCGCTGGTTAGTATTGACGGCACCCATCTGTATGGCAAGTATGGGGGAACGTTGCTTGTCGTGATTGCACAGGACGGCAATTCCAACATACTCCCTGTTGCATTTGCACTAGTCGAGGGTGAGAATGCTGTGTCTTTGTCATTCTTTCTCTCCCACTTGCGTCAGCACGTGACACCGCAGCCGGGTCTACTGGTGATATCGGACAGGCATAACGGAATCAAGGCCGCGCTTGAGGCTCTTAACGGAGGCTGGTTACCTCCTTCTGCATACCAGGCATTCTGCATTCGACATGTGGCGGCAAATTTCACCCTAACCTTCAAGGGCAAAGACGCACGGAGGCTTCTTGTTAACGCGGCGTACGCTAAGACCGAGGTGGAGTTTGATTACTGGTTTGATATTCTGCGGTCTGAAGACTTGGCGATTGTGAGTGGGCGAATCGGATAGAGTATTCCTTGTGGACTCAGCATTGTGATGAGGGGCGGAGATTTGGGCACATGACGACGAATATCTCCGAGTGTGTGAACTCAATCCTCAAAGGTGTCAGAAACCTTCCTGTGTGCTCGCTGGTGAAGGCAACATATGGAAGGCTTGCCGAACTGTTTGTTCGCAAGGGGAGAGAGGCTGAGGCTCAGTTGGGAACCGGACAAGAATTTAGTCAGTACTTGGTGAAGTGTATTGAGGCCAACTTGAAGACGGCGAGGTGCTTCACGGTGACTTTGTACGACAGGGATAACTCCGAGTTCACCGTAGCAGAGACCACTCCGACTGGTTCTTTCTCATTGGGTAGCTACAGAGTATCGCTTGCGTCTCAGACATGTGACTGCGGATACTTCCAGGCACTTCATTTCCCGTGTCCGCACGCATTGGCATGTTGTGCCTACTCACGGGTTACCTGGACCGCTTACGTCCACCGGGTGTATCGTCTTAGTACGGTGTTCAATGTGTATCGGATGGGATTCACACCACCCATTCCGGAGGGTTTCTGACCACCATATGACGGGTCGACTGTGATCCCGGATCCTAACAAGAGGCGTGCGAGAGAGGGTCGTCCGAGGTCCACTAGGATACGGACCAATATGGACGAAGCAGATCCGAACCGGCCAAAGAGATGTGGCCTCTGTCGTCAACCCGGACACACACGTCAGAGTTGCCCACAGGTCGGAGGAGCAGCACACACAGCGGGCCATGAGTAGGTTTATTCTTAGGTTTGGTACTTAGTTTATTTAACTTTCGAGTTTAGATTCCATTGTTACGCCTTTCTGAACTTGTAGTTGATAAGTCATTTAATTTGTTAATGTTAATGAGTTGTACTATGCATGGTGCATGAATTAATGAATATTTTCTGTTTCCGGAGTTTTGACCGAAAAGTCCGTTGAATGTAAACGGTAATACAAAAATTTACATATTAAATAGATACATGATGCGGAAACTAAACAGCCGTTTTCAAAGTACAATATCATTATTCGGAACAACAAACTGAAACATAAATAACCTTCCTACATGTTCGATCGTAAGAGTACATCAACTACAAAAGTAAACCTGGCTAACATACAACAATGAACATGAACAAACAACATACATGAGACATGAATCATCTAAACAGATGCGAGCCGGTGAAGCAACGACGGGGTACCCGTGTCCTCTGACCTCTGCGGATAAGCGGCTCCTCGTCCTCGATCTCATCCTCCTCATCATCTGGGACAGGCTGTGCAGGTGGCCTAAGCTGGACGGGGGCCGCAGACGGCTCGGCAACTGAATGTGACGCAGCAGTGAATGTGGAAGGAGGGGTACCCCCAATGCAAAATGGTCAGCAACAGGTATCGTTGGAGGCTCGTGCAGATCGACATCTAAAGGTGCCTGTGTGCCGGAGCTCTGACCACGCCTACGGGCTGCCACATCCTCCTGCATGATGGCAGTAATCTCGTCTAGAAAGTGTGACCCGCCGAAGTCCGCATCAAGCCCATCTAATGCAAGGAAGTCTAAAAACATCGTCCCCAGACTAAGCCATGGCGTACTCTCCTGAAGGGTCTGGTCATGGGCTGGTACTCCAACGAAGTAATCTCCAAGCGGCCCTGAACCAAGTCAACCATCACTAGAGTCAGCCCCGTCACCCATGTCTGACCCATACCACTTGCCTCCATGTCCGCCATCATGGGGACTAACACCACCAACTGCAACATGCCCTGCAGCAACCCTCCCCGCGGGCCCGTGCTGATCGTCGTCATCGTCACCATGATCACCATGCTCGTCTGCCGCAGCACGCCCTCTCCGTCTCCCTCCATGCCCTCGTCGTCCACCTCCACGTCGACCACCCCCGTCAGCCTCGTCCATAGCCTAGTCCAGCCACCTCCACTCACGCTGGCTCCGTCGTGTTCCCACACGAGCTCTCCTCTCGACCCGATGCTTGTCCGGCACGTCGTCAACACGATCCATGTCAGGAACTCACCTAGCACCCGTCTGTGACGCCTCCACAGGAATAGGAACGGCCCTCAGATCTCCCAAATACATCTCTGGATACAAGAACCTCTTTCTATGCTGACCCCACCACTCCAGGAACTCATGTGACGGTCCAGGGTCTGCAACAACATCGAACCTGAGCACGTGGTCCGCACGAGTCTCCCAATGGAGATGCCATGACTGCAAAGCGTACGGGAACCAACGATCACCGCCTCTGCCATCCTTCAACATCAGAAAGTCGATGTTCAGGGCGGGATGCGGACGGGGCTGGACTCCGCCGAACTGCGGTAGAACCCTATCTATCTGATACCACTCTATGACGGCAAAGTATATCAATGACGTCACAGACCGCCACAACGCCGTATGCCAAGGCTCCAACGCCTCCGGATGCACAACCTGCAGTACCTCGGGGAAGTTATACGGCATCCAGATAAACTGCACAAAGAACTAAACATTGTCAGGCTAACTCATGCAACAAATTCATAAAGTTTGGTTTACTAGACAAACTTAGGCAGTAGTATACTCACATCCCTGTCCTGTAACATGTCTATCCTCAGTCTCCACTTCTGCACTCTAGGACCCTTCTCACTACCGGAAGGGTTGTAACCTGACCACCTACATCTCACATGGGTGTTACGGCTAATTAAAAGTGTGACAGATTTGTAATACATTAGAAGCGTACATGGATTTAACTATGTTAAATTGAAATAGAGAAGCATGACTAAAGTACCTCGAGGCCAACGGCTAGCTGCATGTATCATGCCCAGCAGGCCTAAACCTAGGAAAGCGCTAGAAGATCCAAGACTGAAGTAGCTGAAGTGGGCCTGCTAACTTGACCACATGTCTGTTCGCCACTCGGCACATGCACCGGTACAATCATGCCAGTGCTGCAGACCCCCAATTGTAGGTCCCCATCTCCTCAAGCCTAGCTACGTAGGGAAGCCATCTGATGTGAATGCGGTTCCCGGACTTGTCAGCAAACAGCTGAGTGCCCAACAACATCATGATGTAGGCACGTGCAAAGCGTCGCATAGTCTCCTCATCGGCTCCCTCAGGGCACTCTCCAAAAGTCTCCTGGAACCAGGTGCAGTTTACTGCGAACTTCTGAACCTGGCTCGGAGGAGGAATCACTCCAAGCAACTCCTGGAACCACACCCAAGCTAGACAGCCCCCTGGATGTATATCTGGAAATCTGTAAGGCAACCGCTGACATAACGCCCGTCTACTGGCAACCCCAACTGGTACGCCACGTCCTGAAGTGTGATCGTGCACTCTCCGAACGGCATATGGAAGGTGTGCGTCTCTGGACGCCACCGCTCGACGAAGGCACTGACAAGGGGGCTCATCTAACCGGAACCATCTATCGTTCAGCCTCGCAAGATGGTATAATCCGGCCATCTGCAAGTACGGAACATACCGCTCATCGAGTCGCATGCCCTGCTGCCGCCGCATGCTCCTGATGCATCGCTGTGGCTGCGCATTACATGCACCGCATTATTAGAACCACGTAGAACACCAGTGACAAAAATAACCAACAACAGAAACCACTAATGAAAACCACTAACAGAATCTACATGCAAAACCAATATAACAAACTAGCTGCAAAACCACATGCCCAAACCGCTAACATAAACCGCATACTAATCCACTTACGAAAACCACATGCAAAACCACTATCATAAACCGCACACAAAATCACATAATAAACCACTTCTAATACCACCAAAATAAACCGCCAACATAAACCATCAACAAAACCGCAAACAAAACCACTAACAAAAACCACTAACATAAACCGCACACAAAATCACATAATAAACCACTTCTAATACCACCAAAATAAACCGCCAACATAAACCATCAACAAAATCGCAAACAAAATCACTAACAAAAACCACTAACATAAACCACCAAGTAAACTACCAACTAAAACCGCATGCTAAACAACTAACAAAAACCACTAACATAAACCACCAACTAAACTACCAACTAAAACCGCATGCTAAACAACTAACAAAAACCACTAACATAAACCACCGACTAAACCACCAACTAAACCGTATACAAAACCTCTCAAATAAACCACTAGCAATACCACTAGGATAAACCGCTACTAAAACCGCATGCAAAATCACTAACTTAGATAAACCACTACCACAAAATTTTCTATCAACTAACCTCGTCATTGATGACCCCGGCTATATGAGCAACTCCGTCCAACCGATATAGCCTTTCCGGATCGTCCCCCATCGGCTGAGTATTCTGTTCGAGTCTTTGTCGGATCAAATCTGGGTCGTTTTCTCTGGGATTTGGTGGGGTATGAGAATAGAAACGTGGTTCGAATGAGGCTGATTCGAACTCCTTATATAGCGGAGACCTGTGTAATTCGAACCAGCCCAATTCGAATTACTATTCGAGGCAACTAGGTTCGAATTACATTCATCACTTGTTCCATCATTATTCGAGCTACCTTGGTTCGAATTATATAGTAATGTGCTTTGGCTCATTCTTGAAGCAATTTCCAGTTTGGCGAATTTGGGTAATTTCTGGCATCCCTTAGCTTATTTCTGTTTTTTACCCTAATAATCTTATTATTGAAAGTACTTAAAAAAAATACTAAAATATATTATTTTATATGTTATTTTTAATTTAATAAATAAATATTAATTTTAAAAAAATCTCATAATTAAATATTTTATTTATTTTGTCCAGAAAAGTATATTTACCTAAGTCTTTTATAGTACTAACATCTCTTAAGTCATTTTTTTAAAATTATTTTGCATGAAATAAAATATTTTCTTGTGGTATAATATAAATAAATTTATTAAAAAATATATTTACTCAATTTTCAAATACAATACTTTTCTAATCAATAATAATTTAAAAATTAAAAAATATTTTATTCCATGCCTTAAAAAAAATAAACTAACAAAATATTTAATTACGAAATTTTTTTAAATTAATATTTATTTATTAAATTAAAATTAACATATAAAATAATATATTTTAGTATTTTTTTTAGGTACTCTCAATAATAAGATTATTATGTATGAATTATTGATTCTTTTTGGACAAAGTAAATAAAAAATTGATCATATATAATAATAATAATAATAATAATAATAATAATAATAATAATAATAATAATAATAATAATATTGAGAATATTTAAAAAAAGTATTAAAAGAATATGTTGAGTGACTAAGTCATTAATAAATATATAATTTGTTTTAATTAAAATAAAAAAATTTAATATAATTTTATATATTAATAAATATATAAATTTATTTAAAATTTATATATTTATATTTATTATAATATTTTAAAATTAAAAAATTATTTATTAAATATAATGATTATTAGTTATGCTTATTGAAAATTATTGAGGGAGATGTTGCTTGTAAATCGTGGGTTTCGATTTACATAAACCATTAAATTGGCTTTGATTTAGTATGGTAAATCGTGGGTTTCGATTTACATAAACCATTAAATTGGCTTTGATTTAGTATGGTCTGCTGTTTACGTGTGTAAATCGAACTGAATTGGTTCGATTTACATGCAAAGAAAAATCGAATCTCATTGTTTCGATTTAGTGCTTGTATAGAATTCGAAGCCATTAGCTTCGATGATAGATAATTTGCGTTTGCATGTAATTTGAATCTAACGGGTTCGATTTAGTACCATTTTATATAAATCGAATTTAATCAATTCAATTTATATAAAAATACAACTTGGGACATTCAGGTAACCTTTTTCATTTTGGGAATTTGAGTAATTTTTTTTTGAAGTAAAAAAGCTCAAAACAAGGTGAAATAAAAGAAAAGAAACAAAAACTCATAACGCTAAAAATAACAACCCCTAGCCATCTCCGCCATTGCCATCAACGATCACAGGGTTCACCACCAATCCACTCATCATAACTTGTAAAGGATATATTAATAAGGTGTTTGCTATAGTGCCTAAAAAGTATGGCCTAATTACTAAAATAGGTAAGATAATTAATTTTAAATTTAAAAGTATAAAATTTAAAAATTTTTAAATATTTTAAAGTTACTATAAAAAGTAATTTAGGCAAAAGTTAGGCACCAAACAAAAGGCACCATAGAATTGGCCTATTAATAATATTCACCACACTTGAACCTTGATTTTTGAAGATTCTATCATTTCTTTCTAGCCAAATTGTTCAGATGACCGCACAAAAATCAACTAACCACCGCTTCCATTCCATCTTTCTTGTTGATATATCCGTTCAACTTTTATAGTGTTGCTTGAGCGTACCTGGAATAGTCCACATCCTTTCAAGAGTGAACAATCAAGCACACCACATCTGCCAAGTGAGCTCACAACTAATGAACTAGTGAAAAGCAGTTTCAACATATTTATGACATAAAACACACATGTTATCATTCTGGTCAATAACACCTAATCTCCACAGTCTTTTCCTTGTATTCACCCTACCAACCAGTGCAAATCAAGTAAACAACTCAACCCTTGGTGGGACAAATTCTCTCCAAATAGTACTAGTAAAGCTATAGCTTGTGATATCTGCCAGAAGTACCTCTGCCTGCAATACCTCCACAAAGGAGATAGTAGAATAACCACCTTTTTTTTTTTATCAAATTTCCAAATCACTCTGTCCTCTCTCTCAGTTGTTAGTTTCACTGATTGTATAACCGCATGAAACTGGTTTACTAGTTCTATCTCCCACTGAAATAACTCTCATCGCCACTAGAAATTCTAAATCCACTCTAACCCATCCCAGAACCCACAATCTCCGATGACAGATCCTTGAAGATTTGAGACCAAAAAAAATCTTTAAAAAGTAACTTTCAGAACACCACAAGGTAACCAGCTATCCTCCCAGAAGTGGATTATCCTGTCATCCCCTAGTTCCATAGCCAAGCCTCTGATCATCTTCTCTCTCACTTGTGACTCCCTGATTTATAGTTGACAAATATCCTTCTAAGGACCCCCTCTTGTAGGTACAAGCTTATCACAAATCATTTTAGAAGGATTCATGTTATTACAAGAACATACAATTTTCTTCCAAAGTGGACAATCCTCTTTCGAAAATCTCCACCACCACTTGAACAGAAGCGCTGTATTCCAAATTACTGCGTCACCAACTCCCAAACCTCCTGCCTTTTTAGGGCCTGTATAACTTTTCATTTCACTAGAGGCATCTCGTCCCTCCCCTCCTCCTTGCTCCACAAAAAGCGTCTCTGTAAGGATATTATTTTGTCTGCTACTGCCTTCGACATTTTGTACAAGTTGAGATAGTAAATAGGCAGGCTATTAAGAATAGATTTAATGAGAACCAACTTACCCGCTTTATTCAGAGACTTTGCTTTTCATAGACTTAACTTTTCCTCTACCTTATCAATTACTGATTTTCATGTCTTGACCAGCCTCAAATTCGCTTCCAGAGAAATGCCAAGATATCTGACAGGTAAATACGCCTCTTTACACCCCAACAATCGACACTTCTGTCGTGCCCAACTTTGCTCACAATCAACTGGGATTAAGCTGTACTTGTCAAAATTGATACTCAAATCTGACATCATCTCAAAGCAGCGCAGCAACCGCTTATAGTTTCTGATCGTGTCTTTTTCAGAAGGGCAAAAAAATATAGTATCATCTGCAAACTGCAAATGTGACAATTCAATGTTATCCCTTCCAACCAACAATGGAGTAATACGTCCATTCCACACCACATCTCTAATCATCCTATGTAGAACATCCACAACAAGAACAAATAGAAAGGGAGAAAGAGGATCCCCTTGTCGTAAACCCCTTTCCATTTTGAAGGGCTTAGAGGGAGAGCCATTTATTAGGATCGACATAGACTCAGAACACACACACACTCCTTTATCCACTCCCTCCATCTACGGCCAAACCTCATCTTATGCAAAACAATATTCACAAAACTCCACTTGACTCGATCATAAGCCTTTTGGAAGTCTAGTTTACTAATTGCCGAGCTCTTTTTCCTCAACTTCAGACACGCACAGTTTCACATGCAATCAAAGCTCCATTATGTATCTTTCTATCCTGCACAAACGCACTATGTGTTTCTCCTACCAACCCTGGCATTATCTTCCGCATCCTCCGTACCAGGATCTTTGATATAACCTTATAAACACAACCCACCATACTAATTTGCCTAAAGTCTTCGATATCTTTAGCTCCGACAAACTTTAGTGCCAAAGCCACCCAAGTAGAGGCGGAGCTACATTGTAGGAAAGGAGGGCAATGCCCCCTTAATTTTAATTTTTTACATGTAACTTATATGTAAATTTCAGTTTAGTCACCCTTAAAATTTTATTTTAGTCTTATTTTAGTGTGTAAATATTTTTTGTCCCTCTCTAATATTTTATCTAACTCTATCCTTAACCCAAGTAACATTTACATTCCTAGGTAAAATATCTGACTGAAAAAATTCCATCACAACTGCATTGAACTCCTCACCAACATTCTCCCGACACTTTTTAATAAAATTCATATTATACCTATCACTACATAATGTCTTAGTTGACTCGTAATCTCAAACTACATCTTTAATTTTGGGAGTCATTTAGTTTATTAACATAGCTTACCCAAGAATTAACGTATTATATTGAATTTGGTTGAATTTAGAGTAACAAAAGATGTCGTATTACAAAGGGTATCTGGTCAGCACTCTGATTCTCAATAAAATGACGAATACCCAAATCCAAGTTTGTTTACTCCAAGTGCTGGACTTTTTTGTATGGTTCTTTTTAATCAATAAAAGCATGCCTTGTTTTATGATTATCTCCCTTTTCATTTCGACACAGATACGTCTATGACTTGGCTTTCCTAATCCACATTTGTCGTATTAGGCACATCCATGTAACACAAATCCACGCCAGCCATACAACATTACACATTTATACTATTTATTTATACTATTAACGATCTTTCTTTCTACAAGATACCATAGACATTTCTCTTTTGTTGACTACTGCGTAGGTTACATCAAGGAAACATGACAAACAAATATCAAAGGCTGAAAGAATATTTATGAAGTATATATGGATGCATTGAGAATTTTTTCCGTGGATACAAATTCCTAGTTAAATGTTTCAAAATCACGTACAGTCAAGTCAACTTTTCCTAACTTATAATAATAATTAGAATTTAGCTAACTCACTTAAAAATTAAAATGATTATAATAAACTAAGATTAAACAAATTAAATTCCAAATTTAAATTTAAATTAAAATATTTAGCTAATATGTCTTAAAAATACATGATAAATATATTATTAATAAAATATTTTAAAATTTTTTATTTAATAAATACATTAAAAATTTATATTTTTATATTTTTAATAAAAATATTCTCAATTTATAATATTAACATGTATCTTTAACATATAAAATAGACAACCCAAATTTAAATTATGACGACTCATTTATTGATTTTATTCTGAATCGTTGAGAAATAACTTTTTATTAATGACCTGAGCAGATTTTCTAAGTACATAGAAAAAAAGTGTAAGGTCCTTTATATGAATTTTAATTTTCAATAAAGCATATAATCACTTTTGTATTTTTATGTACTAGTAGTAAACTATTACCGAAACTTGTGCATGTGTATGATGATCTTCTGCAAAGTTATTCTCTGCCACATGTGACATTTGGACCCATGATGTTTCCAACTATAAATTAAATGTCTCTAAAAATCAAAGATTTTCTATGAAAATATAATTGAGTTCACAAGTAAGTGAGTAACCAAGTCATCAGACACAAGAAAGGGAAATGGAGAGAGAAGAACACCAAAAGGCGTCTCTCCATTCTCCTTTGGTTCAAGATTGGGGAGAGCAGGACAAAACAAAATCAATAGAAAAGAGTGAGGTACTTGAAGAAGTGAAGAAGCAGCTATGGCTATCAGGGCCTTTGGTATCTGTGAGCTTGCTCAATTATTGCCTGCAAGTCATATCTGTCATGTTTGTTGGTCATCTCGGCGAGTTGCCGCTTTCCGGCGCTTCAATGGCCACTTCTTTTGCCTCTGTCACAGGTTTTAGCTTATTGGTTAGTCTTCTTTCCCTTTCATCTTTGATATCATGATATATTCAATTGGATCCTATGTTTTTATTGGTTGATCATAAATTGATTCAATATGAAGCAGAAACATTGTCAAGTGTTACAAACTTAGTCTATCAAGTACTGTTACAAAATGGTACATTAGCAAATTAAGGTTAAATTACTCTGTCCTTTCCTGTAATTTCACCAAATTTGTAATAAGTCTCTGTAATTTAAAGGAAAAGTTTATGGGCCAGCAACTTTGTTAAAATCTGGCCAGCGTGCAACCAGCAAAGAAAAGTGAGTCATTGGATGAAATCTCATACTAATTTCACACCATTAAAACCATCATTGATGGATGGCTACAAATCACAAAAGTTACTGTCTCCTAGCATTCCTTTAATTTAAAAGCTTTCAATCGAGTTTCTATGCCGTTTTGTCCCGGGCTAAGTTGAACGCCCTTTCCTTTCTGATAACTCTTAATATTTTTAGCACGGCAAAGACCTAACTACAAAATTTAAATAGCATAAGGCTAAGGATTAATTTTTAAACTAAAGGACTTATTTGTAATTACAAATCTATTAAAACTATATAGACTGATAGAGGAATTTAAGGTAATATTTTATCTAAATTGATAGTTATATGTAAACGGATGAAATTTGCGGATGGTAATGAAGATAGAGAATGGATCATAGTTGGTTTTGTGTTTTAAACAGGTGGGAATGGCTAGTGCCTTGGACACCTTATGTGGGCAATCATATGGAGCAAAACAGCACAGAATGTTAGGCATACACATGCAGAGAGCAATGCTGATTCTCATGATTGTCAGCGTTCCGCTCGCGGTTATTTGGATCAACACAAGATCAATTCTGATGTTTCTTGGCCAAGATCCTGAGATTTCTACAGAAGCAGGAAGCTATGCTCAGTTAATGGTTCCAAGCCTGTTTGCTTATGGCCTTCTTCAGTGCCTAAACAGATTCTTGCAAACACAGAACATAGTGTTTCCAATGGTGTTCTGCTCTGGAATCACTACTTTGCTACATGTCCTTATTTGTTGGATTATGGTGTTCAAATCTGGATTGGGGAGTAGAGGAGCTGCCATAGCAAATTCTATATCTTATTGGATCAATGTTTTATTGCTCTCACTTTATGTCAAGCTTTCTCCTTCTTGTGCAAGGACTTGGTCAGGGTTTTCTAAAGAGGCATTTCAAAATATTCCCTCATTTCTTAGGCTTGCAATTCCTTCAGCTGTTATGGTTTGGTAAAATATCCAACTCTTTAGAATTTGTGTACATTCATAACTCAATGTAGTTCAATTAAGGAACCAACTTTTTTAGGTTAACATCAGTCAACATTTTTTAATCATAAAATTTAAATTTTAAATTTTATATCTTAAATTCTAACTCTAAATCTTAAATTCTCTAAACACAAAGATTAAAAAAAATAATTTACAATAAAAAGAAAAAAAGTTGACTAATGTTGACTATTTAAAAGTTGATTCCTTATAATTTTTTTAAGGAAAAAATACAAGAACTAACTTCTAGTTAGCAAACATTAGTCGACTTTAGTATTTAGGTTTATAATTTAGAATTATGATTAAGTATTTATGATTTATGATTTAGAATTTAAGATAGATATAATAATTTTAAAATAATTGACTGAGATAGACCGGAAAAAGTTAGTTTTCTAACAATACACTTTTAAATCAAAACCAAATGCATTTTTTGTTACCTTTTCAAAACATTAAAGTTTTGACTCTTGATGAGATCTTATTGACTCCAATTTTTTGTTACCATTGTTATGGTGAACAGCTTGGAAATGTGGTCATTTGAAATGATGGTTCTCCTTTCCGGTCTTCTTCCAAATCCACAATTGGAGACATCAGTTCTTTCTATTTGGTTGGTTTCTCATTTCAGATACTTTTCTCAATCATACTACAGTACTACACATAACTTGCATTAACTATTGTAACAATTATTGTTTTGACCACCCCATTGTTTGTTTTCTTAGCTTGAATACAGCAGCAGCAGTTTGGATGATACCCTTTGGACTCAGTGGAGCTGTAAGGTTAGTATTTCTTATGAAATCTCACAGTCACATGATAATTGCAACTTACTAATATTCAAATACTCATCTTTCAACTTACTAATATACTGTTACAGATATAACTCTTCGTTTGCCTCTTCCTATCAGCTTAAGCTTTTTAGTTTCGTGACATATTATGTATTCCTGGTAATGGTTGTGTGATTGTTTCAGCACTCGCGTCTCGAATGAACTTGGAGCTGGTAATCCCAGGACTGCACGCTTAGCAGTGTGTGTTGTGTTAGTAATGGCCATCATTGAGGGACTCATAGTTGGATTAGTACTAATATTAATTCGCCACGTTTGGGGCTATGCGTATAGTAACGAAGGCGAAGTGGTCGATTATGTTGCAGTTATGCTGCCAATTCTTGCAACATCCAACTTTCTTGATGGGCTCCAATGTGTTCTTTCAGGTTTTTTTCTCATTCTTTTGGCCAAATCTTGTTGATACAAGTCAATGACTCCCAACATTTTTTAAGAGAAAATTGCAAGAAAGAAGTAATATTCTGCACCATGTGCTAGTTTACATTTTCACTTAGGATTTTTTTATTTTTTTCTTTTTAATCCGAGGCATATTTCAGTAATGAAACAGGACAAGGAAGTTTTGATTTGAAACAACCAATTCTAGAAAGGAAGATGTAAACTACAGTGATTTTGTATTTTAATAAACATGACTATGCTACGTGTACACCAAAATCAGCCACCAGTATAAAATACATGTTGGAATATGAATACACATTGAAAATAAATTATATCACACATGTATTTATACACAAATACATTGGTGGCTAATTTTAATGGCTGATTTTGGTATACGAAATCATTTTTGTAATACACAAGATGATAACACCAACTACAATCCTAGGACTTGATCTTCTTTTGATTCTGTAATCAATTTTGCATAAAATATATGAATGGCATCACATTCTATTCCCTATGAAAAAAGAAAATGGAAATTAATGGATCTAATTTTTTCTAAAAAGGAAGTCTTGAAAAGAAACTTACAGTGAAATGTTAATTAAGAATGCAACTTTAGTGAGACTGTGCTCTATCAGCATTCCCTTTTTTTTGTACATCCTTAGATGAATGCATCTAAATAGAAGATATCAAGATAAATGATCCAATGATATACCAAAAAATGATAATGATAGATAAAATCATAAAGAGAGGTGAAAACTCAAATGTTTTTATATGAAGTTGATATTTGAGAACTTTAGATGATTTGACAAATTTGACTAAATTATCATCTAACAGTTTTCAACTATCAACTTCACATAAAAACAACTGCACGTGAGTCTTTACCTAGAAGAGAATCGACAGAGTCTATGATAACTGCCTGAGTTAGGAGAATGATTCATTGTGCCAACTTGTATAATTGCAGGCACTGCTAGAGGATGTGGTTGGCAGAAAATTGGCGCATATGTGAATCTGGGATCATACTACTTAGTTGGGATTCCATCAGCTATTCTCTTGGCTTTTACGTTTCATATTGGCGGCAAGGTGAAAAAAAAATTAAAAAAAAAAAAACCCAAGTTTCATTCCTTTGTCACACATATGTATAATCAGTTAATCACCTGATTTTTATTATACTGTGTAGGGGTTATGGCTAGGGATCATATGTGCACTAATTGTTCAAGTACTTTCTCTACTGACCATTACTATAAGAACTGATTGGGACCAAGAGGTTAAGTAGTTTTTCATCCTTTCATTTTTTATTTATTTATTTTATGATGGGTGCTGATGTGGCTATATAACTATTTGTTATAGGCAAAGAAGGCTACAGATAGAGTCTTTGATTCAATCACACCAGACAGTATAGTCTCATGAAGCTGCAATAATGTCATATCCACGCACACTCTCTGTAGGTTCTATTTTTTGGAAGAAAGCAAAGCAAACTTTGTTACCATTCTTAGAAAAGAAAATTCTAGCTTCACTATGCAATTATATATGGTTGAGTTGGAAAAAAATTCTCCAAAGTGAAAGATTAATAAAATAATCAAATAAATTATTAGATTTTATTTTCTTATATATCAACCTTCTCACTCTAGAGAATTTTATTCCAATGGATTAATGGTTTGTAGTTTTGGCTAAAAACAAGGGTTATATACATCTATGACCTATTATATTTAGCAACGTTCTTGATTTTCTTCATTGCTCCAGAATTGAAAAAAAAAAAAAAAAAAGACACAGATGAAGATAAGGGCAAAGTTAGAATTTAAAAAAAAAATTAAATGATAAAATTAAAATTAAAATTTATTCAAATATTGTCAGAAACAGAATTGAATTAAATGTTTAGTTTTAAAAAAAGTTTTAGGGATAAAAAACATTTTATCCTAGAAAAGATAGGTAATTCACACAAATAAATTAAGTGGCCCTCAATATTACACCAATGTTCGAAATGAGATTGCATGTCCGAAATGGTTTCTATGTATATCGAATGAATGAAACTCGATTTAAACTAACTCTATGTATATCGAATTCAATTTAGCTGAAGCAGTAGTAAATCGAAGTTAGCAAATTCGATTAACTAAAGGAGAATCATACACCATGTCATTCGAAACAAGTTGTTTCGATTTACTGAACGTGTTGTCCCCTAATTCGTTCATTCATTTTGTATTCATATATTGTTATAATTTTTAATTATACAAATAAAATAACACGATTTAGTTAATATGTTCTTAATGACTCGCATCATTTGATAGAAAATATGAGTCTATAAAAAATACATTGCATTTTATAAAGTTTAAAAAATTTTCATTATAGTTTAAATGAGTCTATAAAATTTTTTTGTTACGTATCTATTATATAATAAAAATTTTTAAACTTTATAAAAATGCAGTGTATTTTTTATAGATTCATATTTTCCAGCAAATGATGCAAGTCATTAAGAACATATGTTAATTAAATCATTTTTTTATTTGTATAATTAAAAATTATAACAATATTTGAATACAAAATGAATGAATGAATTAGGTAAATCCAATTGGTTAAATTTAAATTGTATGGTTGGCTCGTTTTCAAGGTAAATCGAATCATAGACCCGATTTATTTAGGGGGCAAATCTTGTTTTGATTTCTCATGGTATTTCTTAGCCCGACAGGTCAAAAACTAATTCGCCGCGATATTGAGCTCCATTTAAGGGTTTGTCGCTGGCCAATGAGTTGCTGCATGCACAAGACGGAATTCAAACCCCTAATGAGTTGCTGCATGCATAAGACGGAATTCAAACTCCCAACACTTGTTTAAGCGGGTTAGTGAGCTAACCACTAGACCAATCTAGTTTAGGGGGCAAATCTTTTTTCAGGAAGTTGGTGTAATATTGAGGGTTATTTAATTTGTTTTTGTGAATTACCCAAAAAGAAATACCAAAAATTTGACACACACCAAAAAAAGGAACTGCTCGGCAAACACTATGCAAAGGAAGAGAAAAAAAAAATACCAACTTGCAGACCAAATATTCAATGAAACAAGGACAATATCAAGTATATACTAAAACATCTAGAATTGAATCACTCCTTAAAGTATTACATATCAATACAAAAAGTGTGTGAAACAACAATAGTTTCATTTATGTTGAATATAACAAATTAGTGTTTTCCATTCAGATAAAGCAAGGGCTCAAGAAAATGCCCTCACATTCAAGGCCTTCCGTGGACAAAAGAATTAAGAACTAAAATACAGAGAGATTATGGTTATTATAAAACAATCATTTTTTCCCCTATAATAGTTATTTTGTCTTTGAACTACAATAGTGAGATGCTAATCTTCTGTGTTGCCACTACTACTTCTTCACTCTCGGAAACATCTACACATCGGTAGTAGCTTCATATGGAGTAGGCAGATTCGAGGAAGAACAACACAATCAAAAGATTCACATTCGCCGCATGTCCTCAAATTCATCGGACCACTCGTTATGTTGGTCAAGTTGGATTAGTCATTCTGGTTGCCGAATTCCAAATCTAATTTTCTTTTTAAATGCGATCTGTCAGCACTGCGTAGCAAAATCAAGAACTAAATTAACATGATTTACAAACAGAATTTTAATATTTGGTAAGGTTATCAATATGCAAACTTGTATATTTTATTGTCAAATTGGCCATTATTGGAAACTGTGGCTATATGAAAAGATGAGTTGGTTCAATATCCTCATTTTACCTTGTAATTGTAGGTCTATTAGGAGGTTTTAATCCGAAGAGAGAAAAATCTAGTGACATCGGTGCTGGCCCATTCTTTCCTGTATTATCAGCTACTGTTTGCCGGAAATTACCGGCATTGTCATCAAACTTATCTTCCTGCAAAGAATTTCCTTCAAATCCATCACGCCCCGGCATAATTCTCCTCGACTTTCTCGGAGGTGATAACACAGTAGGACCATCCTGTGAATCGACATCTGAAGCTTTAGATTCCTTCTTAGGGGCAGGTCGTGGAAGCTTCTCTGGAACTGTAGGCAGAGGTGCGGAAGAGAAATACCTGAAGAGGAATAGCAGAGATTCAATGCGGGAGAAAGGAATAAAAAATAGCATCCCCCCCCCCCTTTCTGAATGGAATGCCGAAGCAACATACCTATGTTCTAATGCCTGCTGAGCTGAAATTCTAGCATTCGGATCATATGTAAACATCTTTGACAACAAATCTAAAGCATCATCACTTGCCATTGGAAATAAAGAACGCAAAGGTGGAGCAGGAACATGTTGGTATTCAACATAGTCAGGAAGATATACCATATCAGGCCACTGAGCAGGTGATGGGGTTCCAAATGCTGCAAAAATCTTCCCTAATTGATCAATATCACTTGAACCCTACAAAATGTGAACAACAGTCAATAAAACACCAGAAGAATAAAGTCTCAGCACTCAAACAAATGAATAACCAATGCAATAGATAGCATCTAAACTGCTAGAAATTATAAAACAAATACAGCTACACAAAAACATATCAGGGCCAGGGCAGGTTTAATATGGAAGAGGAAAAAAAAAATCGATGGCTAATAATGTCAACACCTCTGAAGTGTTCATCTGGCTCTATAAACAGATTTGAAGGGTGGATTAGATAAATGAAATAAATGGTTTCATTCACAAAGTCAACAAAGAAAAGGAGTTTGGGGGGATTAAATGGTTAAAATTCCAAATAAATGGTCATTTATTTTCGTTGGTGGTTTTTTTTTTGGGGGGGCGGGGGGAGATCTTGTCTATTTCAGAATTAAAACCACTTTCCACAATTTGCCACAGTTATAATTATATCCATGTGTAACTTAGTCACCATGACAATCTTGATTACCTGGAGGAAGGGACGACGAAGAAGTAGTTCAGCAAAAATACAAGCTGCAGCCCAAACATCTACCCCTGCCCCATACTGCTTGGTACCAAATAATAACTCGGGTGCTCTGTACCACCGAGCAAATACCTACTCATGTATTAGCAAGTGTCAACGGTGTAGATCAACTAACAGTGCAAAATGCAAAACACAAAGATTAAACATTCGTGTTCAGTAATATGCAGAAGCCAACTTCTAGAAGAGACTATTTCAAATAATAACTCGGGTGCTCTGTACCACCGAGCAAATACCTACTCATGTATTAGCAAGTGTCAACGGTGTAGATCAACTAACAGTGCAAAATGCAAAACACAAAGATTAAACATTCGTGTTCAGTAATATGCAGAAGCCAACTTCTAGAAGAGACTATTCAACTGAAAGGGAGGAAAGACTTCTAAGTCCTAAGTAAGCTGCAAGTGGTTCAACAGATTGTAATATACTCCCGAGTCATTATAATACGTGGTTATCATAGAGAACCACAGTCCACACACACTCAACCTCGGCGGAGTTCTATTTCAATCTCAAGTATGTACTACAAAATTTTCTTTTCTTCCTTGTTCTCATTAGGCTTGGCACAGGATCAGGAAACAACAACAAATATTTGAAGCTAAAACCTAGTAAGTCAACAACAACAACCAAGCCTTGTACCAAATGTGTGGCTTAGGCAATACCATAATATCCTCTTGTAAGCCATGTCTACATGGAACCATTAAAACTTAATTCTTTATAATGGTTTTCCAGCATTTCCCTCTGCCTCTAACTATTGGGCTACCATTCACCTGATCTAGTTTCCTTACTGGGAGTTTTAATTTTATAGACCTTCTTCTTTACACATTAGACATTACCAAACCATTTAATGCAAGATACATTACGCTTTCCACAATAGGGAGTAGGGACATTTACAATTTTCTCACAATGTTTTCATTCCTAATCATATCTTGTCTAATGTGTCCACTTATCCAATGCAACATCATCATTATCCGCAACATTGAGCTAACATTTTTATTGGCCTTTTATCACTACCATCTGGTCTTTAGACAAATTGTTGGTCTTATAGCCATGCAATAAAGATTTCTCTTAAGCTTAAATGGTATTCTTTTATCACAAATAACACCGGAGGCACTCTCCATTTCATCCACTTAGTTTGTTAGACATCCATTGTGTGAGAAAAACTGACAATAAAAGAATTTAGGGTACCATGGTACGTCCATGTTTAGTCTTTCAGACTGCAATCCAACAATCAAACTTGTAGGAAAGTTTGCTCACTTTATTGGAAAGGAACCTAATGAGCACTCGCAGCCTAATCCGAATGCTTATCAAAATAAATGAGTTCATTTCTGGACGCCCTCTAAATCAAAGCGCTAGCTCCCACATACCTAGAAGAATTCTACAGAACAAAGCAAACCTGATGTGTGAACCTGCGATCTGGGCTTCCAAATATCCGTGCTAAGCCAAAATCTGCAAGTTTTAGCTGTCCATTAGACCCTATCAACAAGTTATTTGGTTTCATATCCCTGAAAGCATAGAAGTAAACTTGCTCAGCAGTCAGAACATAATGCAAATAACAAAGGGATATTGATAATTTCAGCAACTCTACCTATGCAAAACCCATTTCTTGTGGCAAACTGCAAGACCTTTTAGTGTCATCTGAAGGTAAGATTTTATATCCCCCGGCGAAAGAAAAATATTTCTGTCCCGTATCACAGCTTCAAGGTCAGTCTCCATGAACTCAAACACAAGATGCAAGTTCCCTTTGTGTGGGAATGCATCAATCAACTCAATAATATTTGGATCTTTGAGCTCTTTGAGCAATTTTATTTCTCGAAGTGCTGTAAAATTCACCCCTTCTTTCTGCTTACCAAGCCGAATCTTCTTAATCGCAACCGTCTGCCCCGTCTGTCCAAGCAAAGAACACATCTTTATTACAACCACTAGAGCAATATCATCAAGGAATATACTCAAGCATGAAAATTATGAAGCTAAATTTATATCCTATAACTTACTTTCTTTAACATTGAAACTAGTCTTCCAAGTTTCATATTTTAGTTACAGACTCAATTCTCAAAAACCCAGAAAATATACCCAAAAAAAAAGAAGCATTTTTTCACAAGATTCTGTTGACAATTGAAATACACACATGTAGAAACCAGAACAAGTACACAGTATAATTAGAAAAAGTTGGGGGGCACCTACCTGTGTATCAATGGCTTTGTAAACGACTCCATAGGTACCTTCACCAAGAACCTCACGCTTGAGATACCTATCAGCTACTTTCTTGGATGGATCAAGCTCTGCCATTTTCTTCCGAAATTTTGATACTGTGATGTTACCAATCAATTATTGACTGCTGAAATTCAGCTCAAAGAATTGGGAAATTTACCATTTTTCCATGTGAAAAAAAACGGTTAGGGTTTAGTCTTTCAACAGAAAGATTGAGACTTCACGCAAGTGGAGTATTACGGGACCAATTAGGGTTTATAAAAGGGGTTGGGATTTGGAATGCTTCATCAAAAAGGAGAGATTTGTGCTCTAATCTGAGTGTGGGGGTAGAGAGAGAAAGCGGAACAGGGAGCGTATGCTCCAATGAGAGAGAGAGAGAGAGAGAGAGAGAAACGCAACGGCTAGAATTATAGAAGCCCACAACCTTAATAACACTGTTTTCCTCTTTTTCTTTTCTGGGTTCACAAAATTGCTTTTGGTGTTATTATTTTTTGTATTTTTTATTACAAATTTAAGTAGGTCTAACGCTTATCATAGTATCAAGGTTGGAGTATGTTTATTATTCACAATATGAGTCAAACTTAATTAGTCAATTAAGTCTCAATGTAATTAAGAATTTAAGATTTTTGAAAAGGAAGATTGAAAAACTAAATAATAATGGTGAATAATTATAGAGTTAACAATTTAACATGGATAAAGATTTGGGTGTTTATTCTAAGAATCTAATCCTCCATATTCTATTAGTATTAGATTAAATGTTGTTTGATCAATAATGTTAATGTTGACCACTGAAAATTGTGGTCCATGGCATGAGTTAACTTTTTTTTTTGTTATCATGAGGTTGGGTTCGGTCCTTTTATTATTAGCCATTAATTGATGTGATCCACTTGGGTTTCCACATGCATTATTTTGGTTTCGGCTTTTTGTTATTAATTACAGACTTTTATTTTCCCCGAAAATCATCAAATTTGCCTTCACTTCTCAGCTTTCGTGATGTTCGCCATAACCATCGATATGCATGTGGTGAATAAAATAATTTTATAGTAAACACTATGGCATATAACTTTATTATGTGTGGATGATACAGGTTGTATAAATTTTCAAAAGAATCACGCTAATTTTAGAAAAGTAATATCTAATATTTAATTAATTAAGAATATAATCTTATCCGTTTAATAGGGCATATATGTTTAAACTTTAAAACAACTCACTTTTCAAGTAAGCTCCTCTTCCACTTTAACAACGCTCCGCGGCTTGAATCTACGTTTTTTTTTTTTTTTTTTTTTCGAATTTCTTGAATCTACGTTGAATATTTGATTGATGCAACTCAAAGCCCAATTTTTTATTTGTACTAGGCCCACTAAAGGGTTATTAATCCATTAGTTAGGATTTAAAATTATAACAAAAATATCAACCAACTTGGGTTGGTCGAGTGGTCAACTCATTTATCCACTTAAGCAAGTAACGGGGATTTGAATCTCGCCTTGTGCATGCAGCAACCTTTTGACCTGTCGAGTTGGTTGTAAATACTGTGGAAAATCCAAAAAAAAATAATAAAAAAAGATCATTGGTTGTAAACTATATTGGATATTCACTTTTTAAACAATTCATTTTAGAATAAAGAATAGAAAAAGATCATTTTTTTTTAAATAAAGTAAGTTCAACACACTGAAGTGGAGCAACAGTAGAAATAATAAGTACTTAAAAAATTACATAAAACTTTTTAACTTCCAGCCATGCCATCAACCCCTACGGAACACTCGTAGTCCATTCGTTGTAGCTCAGAATCGTCTTTCTTATTACGACCTCCACATCTGTGTTCTGCTTATTGAAGATCCGCGCATTGCGTTCCACCCAAATGTTCCAAATAACTGCAAAGAACCCCGGCAGCCATTTCTTCTTATCATGTTTCCGCTTATGCCTACCGGCCCACTGCTCAAACAGTTCCTTTATGGTTCCAGGCATAGACCACACCTCCCCAATATACCTCAAACAACTACACCACACCTTCCATGTTAGCTCACACCTAAGAAATAAATGCTCCACCGACTCTACCTCCTTATTACAAAGAACACAGATATTATCACTGGGCCTAAGAACGCCTAGTCTAATCAATCTCTCCTTTGTATTTACTCTGCCAATAAGTACAAACCACCCAAAAAGCTCAATCCTCGGCGGTACCACTCCCCTCCAAATAGAACTTGTGAAACTGTAGCTCGTTATCTCATCCGACAGAGTCTCCGATTGTAGTACCTGCACAACATATTTGGTAGAAAATACCCCTTTACCATCAAACTTCCAAACCAAATTATCATGTTTATCCTCTGACAATTTCACCTGCCTAAGCCGCTCATGAAGTTGGTGGACGAGTTCCAGCTCCCATTGGAACAACTCTCTCCGCCACTGGAAGTTCCATATCCACTCAAGTCCATCCCAAAATCCACACCCCTACCTTCGATCCTTGCTGAGTAGAAATTGAGAAAAGTCTTAGAAATGTCACCTTCAATGGACCACCTTGCAGCCAGTCATCTTTCCAAAACAGGGTACTCCTCCCATTCCCTATCTCCATCGCCATGCCAGTAAGCATTTTATCATTGGCATAGTTTTTTTCTTTTTGGAGGTCAAATTACATTAGAAAATACTCAAATTCAAAATCTCTTATTAAAAAAGAAGGATATATGACATTTGAGCAACAATTTATTAGTAAGTATAGTTAAGTTTGATCTAGAAAAAGAATTTTTAAGGAGGAATAGGCCATAGAGTATAGACAATAAAAAAAATTAAGGTATGACAAGATAACTAATTTGCTAGAGAAATGAACGGTAAGCAATTAGAATGCATATCAAGGTCCGAGAGCTGCTAAAATCATGAGGATAAATCTTAGAATTTAAACAATTTGAAATGCTATTTTATTCTCAATAATTTATAAAAGTTTTGCAAACACAAAGTAAAAGGTCATACTAGAGTATTTTAATATGGCAGCATATATGGTAAAGACACAATCAAAATATACTATCATCCAGAAAGGATTTTAGGGCAAGAATTTAGGAATTGGTAGCTCCACAATAAATTAAAATGTTCCTTTGGAAAACTATAAATAATATAATTTCATCAAGAGCGAATTTGTATAAAAGAAATGTGATTTATTTATACAACTAAAATCAAAATTCGCCATCTCTTTTATTATTTTGTTTTTATAATATTTCTTACTTACTATTAATGAAAATATATATTTTATGCATAATTGTCAGAATCAAACTGATAATTGAATAGGTTAGGCTACTGGATCACTAGGTTATTAGTTCAACTGGTAAATCATGGGTTGAATCGATTGACTCGATCTCATGTAAATAAACAATTCATAGCTTATCTAACCATCGCATATTCCAATCAAGTAAGATATAAATTAACATCTCTAAAAAAAAGTATCAATCAATAGTCAATATTTTTACAAGGCCACAAAATAGCAACTACTTAAAACAAATCAACCCTAAACAACATCAATCAACCCTAAACAGTGACAATCATAAAAAAAAAAAAGAATCAGAAACATGAGACAACAAATTGAAAGAGTTAAAAAATTGCAATTAGTAATAGCCTGATAACAAATAAAGGAACAAATTAAGCTTTCAAACCATAAAATCATTTATTTTCCAGTCTCAAATGGTTATGTTTATGATGATTTCTTTATAATATAGCAATCAGGAGCATGCCTCAAACCTCAATTGAATAAAGAAGGGGAACTGACCTCGAAAACAGGGGAAGTCGAGGCCATTGACTTCATGCTAATCCTTTTCGTTTTTGCTTGCTTGGCCATCTTCTTATTCCATCTTGAATCGCTTCTGGATCCGGTTGCAGTGAAGGCACGAGAGCTGGCAGACGTAATGAAGGCACAAGGACGACGCGACGCAAACAGAGATACAGACAACGTGATATCAGTAAAGCTGAAGGCGTAGGAGCTGGCGGAAACAGAAGAGTCGGCGACGAGATGGCAACCGTGCGGCGAGAGGGAGAAGGTCGAAGCGTCGCGTTCTCCCCTTTACCCGTTTCTAGGGTTGGCAGTGGGGTCGGTAGAGGCGATTTTTCGCCCAACCCGACCCTTGCCCCGCCCTCATTCATCTTCTTTACTATCCACCCCACTTCTATCCCCGGGTAGTAGAATACTCTATCCCTACCCTCCCCTATAAAATTAAATAACACATTAAAATTTGCATATTCATACATAAATTAAGATAAACATGTAAAATTCATATATAATTTAAGATACAAACATAAAATTCATACCATATCAAATAACATGAAATTAAAATAAAAACTAATGTCTCATCACTAGAAATTTAACACCATATATAATAAAAAAAAATACAACATTAGATATAAATAAGTTTTCAATCCTTATTCTTAACTTTCCAACTCTTTGTCATCATTAAAAGTCAAAGAGTTAAGATTTAAACTTGAAAATCAAAAGAAAAAACAATTTAAAGTATTGTGTAAAAAGTTAACGTAAATGAAGATAAGATAATATATCCGTTGCTTGTGGAATTTCTGAAGTTGGATTAGCATTATTCTCAATTTCAATCCCATTATCATTAGAAGCAACATTGTTGTTTTGTGCGTCTTCTCTAACACTACTAGTCATGAAATAATCTTAAAGGATCTATATTGAAAAAATTGAGAAAACTAAGCAAACTATATATAAATCACCTATTAAAAAAACTGAGCAAATCATTGCAACATCAACAAGCAATTAGACCCACGACACATATTAACATATATGAACCAAACAAAATCATAAAGACCCTGATTCTCAATCAACATGTATAAACTATCATAAACTCCTAACATCAGCACTGTACATATTAACATATATAAACCAAGCAAAATCACAAAGACTCTAATTCTCAATCAACACATATAAACTACTACAAACTCCCAACATCGACACTGCACATATTAACATATATAAACCAAGAAAAATAATAAAGAATTCTCAATCAATATATATAAACTATTGCAAACTCCCAACATCGGCAATTATATAAACCAAGCAAAATCACAAAGTGCAAATTCAGTGAAGTGTCATTCATAATGTAAGAGAGAGGGGGAACTTACTTACTCACAGACAGAGAGAGAGAGAGAGAGGAGGAAGACAAAGATGTGCTCAGAGGAAAGGAGCCTCGGTGATGGTGACACAAGAAGTTGCAACAACACAGCCACGGCGACTCTTTGGAAGAAGAAGAGAAAAGGGGAGTTACAGACTCATGGAGAGAGTGAACGAGTGTGGGGGAGAAAGAGAGAGAGAAAGAGGGGGACTTACAGATGATGATGGCAAGGGGCTCAACAGCAACAGCGACAAGGACCAGTGACGAGCTCAGTAGCGAAGTCAAGGGGCTCAGCCGCGGAGGAAGACATAGACACAGTTAGAGGAAATGGGCTCACTACAGCAACGGCGAGGGGCTGAACAACAACTGGCAAGGGGCTAAGCGACGGTGACCAGACTGGGCTGCGGAGAAGAAGGAGACTTTGGTTCCAGGTATGGACTCAGGGGAGGCTATGATCTGCAATGGAGGCACAAATGAGTCAAACCTTAGGGGCAAGTACACCATAAACCCGACCCCATGCCGTCTCGCTCGAACACCTGTCCTGAACAAAACCCATCCCGCACTGGGTCGGGTTAGTACCCATTCTACACTGGGTAGGGCGGGTCGGATACCCACGAATTCGGGTGCTCTTGCCAACCTTACCCGTTTCAAACTTTCAGAGTGAGAGTGGGTGGGGAGGGGGATCCTAGGCTGGGATTAGGGGGTGTTTTGGTTTTGAGTAATTACCCAAATTAGTCCTTGAGATTTTCAGTACAATACACTTTAGTCCCCTAGTTTTTGAAATACACAAAAAGCTCCCTCACTTTTAACTCTGGTAGACAAATTAGTCCCTGAACTTTTTTCTTCGTCAATGACAAATGAAAAATGCTGACATGGAGGCCTGGATTAGCACATGTGGCAGTCAGTTATCCACTTGTGCCAAGAGAACAAATTAGTCTCTTTGCCCTAAAACCCTCAAAACGCAGCGTTTTAAGAATGCTCTGTATATATGCACTACCCACCATGTATACAAAACCTTGTTCTATCTTCTTCATTTTACAGACTTCCCTAACAACTTGCAACGTTAAACCCCCACTTCATTAACCACATCATCACCATCAACCACTTTCATCCGTGTCACCTTCAAACCCCCCTGGTCACCCACATTCAACCGTGTCACCTCCGACGTCACCCACATTCAACTCAATTATCTCACGCTCTTTCAGTTCCACATAGTACTCCCTCCATATACACTTTTCGAGAGTCTCTGAGTACGTGAACCTCAGAGTTTCTGACAGCGTCACGATCGACTCCAAGAGATTCATTGGTACTTGAGCTGGCCTCCAAGAAAACATCCTCCTTATCGATCTACTCGGTCTCAACAAATCCATGTCTCCTCCTCCTCTTCCTTCTCCTCCTTTTTCTTTCTTTTAGTAATGAGCTTTTTGCTGAGCACGAGGTACATGAGCATCACAGCTCCGACGAAAGTGGCCATTGTTCCAGCGGTTATGGATTCACACTAAATGAAAATTGGAGAAGCTACTACGTGATGCGAATGGAATATATGGGCTTCAAGAAATTAGGGATTTGGGATTGAAAATTGGAATTGGCGAGGATTGAGTGTGAACGGAAAAAATTGAAACATAGGTGAAAGGGTGAAGAACTAGAATATGCATTTTTAGGAGGGAGATACTTGGTACATTGTGACCATAATGTCCTCTCTATATTTTAGAATTATCTAGAAATCATGGTGAGTAAACAATAGTGTTTTGGAGGCATGCGAAAAAGGAATCCATCTTTCACCTTCACCTGTGTTTTGAGGGTTTCAAGGCACATGGACTAATTTGTCCTCTTGGCACATGTGGACAATTGACTGCCACGTGTGCTAATCCAAACCTCCATGTTAGTTTTTTTCATTTGTTATCGATGGAAAAATAAAGTTAGGGACTGATTTATCTACCGAAATTAAAAGTGGGAGAATTTTTTTGTGTATTTTAAAAGTTGGGGGACTAAAGTATCTGATTCTAAAAATCTCAGGAACTGATTTGGGTAATTACTTTTTATTTTTTTTAAATTCAAAACGATGTCGTTTTGAAGGGAGTTTTAAAAAGAAATTGAATCGGTTCAAATTTTTTAACCCGTCGGTTCACCGATTTTTATCAAAATTGGCTGGATCAAACCAATAAACTGGTTCTTCTCTTTATCCGATTTTATACTCTACTCAGACTGATTTTATGATTAGTTTTAGGGGTGTTCGTGGTGCGGTTTGAATCGATTTTGAATCAAAAACTCATCCGATCCGAATACTAATTTTACTTACAGTGCGATTTGGATTGGATGTTTTTTTAAAGAAATCCGATCCAATTTTCAAGCAATTTGGATTGGATTGGATTTGATTTGCTGTTTTGTAAATTAAAAAAAAGTTAAATATATATAACAAGTCTCAATATTAAATTTTAAATAACCAACAATAATGAGTTAAGTCTCAAAATAGTTCCTGAAGTTGCACTCGAGCCTAAAAGTGGTAATTGAAGTTAATAATTACTCAATTTTGTCCTCGAACTTGCACTTTGGGACTCATACTAGTCCCTAATGTGCTTTTCGTTCATCGGAACACTGAAACGACGTCGTTTTATATTTATAAAAAAAACCTGAGTCTCCCCTTTTCCTTTGCCAACCCAAGCCCATTCCCCTTCCCTTCCCCTTTTTCTCTATTGCCGCTTCTTGCGGCCTCTGTCACGGCGCCGTGCCGCATGCCCCCTTCCTCAACCTAGTCTCTTACACTCTTGTCTCCTCTCTATCTCTTTCTGCCTCTCCCTCTTCTCTTGTCTCCTCTCTGTCTCCCTCTGCCTCCCTGATCCCAAAATTAATTTTTCCATTACCGCATTTTATTTTTCTTTATACATAACCAACTATCAATTTTCACAGATGAATTAACTAAACATTTTCATTATTCATCAATACACACCATTTCAACAAACTCAATTCAAAATCATCTTCCACTAAAATCACAAAATTCATTTATCAAGTTCAAAATTTTATGCAACCAGTGACAGAATAAACTCTATTGCAGTAAAAAAAATTGAAAAAAAGAACCCATACAAGAGAAAAGACAGAGAAGAGAGACTAGGTTGAAAAGGGGGGGGGGAGTAGCGTGGCACCGTAACGGAAGCCAGCGAAAGGCAGTGGCAAAAGTCTCAGGTTAGGGAAGGAGAAGGGAAAGGGGAAGGGAAGGGCCTCAAGTTGGGGAAGGAAAAGGAAAAGGGGAAGGGAAAGAGAAAGGAGAAGGGCCTCGGGTTGGGGAAGGGGACCACTTTTTTTTTTTTAATAAATACAAAACGACGTCGTTTTCAGTGTTTCCATGAACGGAAAGTGTTTTAGGGGCTAATATGAGTTTCAGAGTGCAAATTTGAGGACAAAATTGAGTAATTATTAACTTCAAGGACCACTTTAAGGTTCGAGTGCAATTTCAAAGACCACTTTAAGGCTTAATTCAATAATAACATAATAAATCTTAACAATATCTTGAAAAATCAACAATAATATAACAATAAAAATAAAAGTATAAGTTAATTAAAATAAATAAATAAAAATATTTTGAACACAAAATAGTTATTAAATAATAATATATGAATAATATAAAAATGTATAATAAATTTAACATATTATAAACAAAATTGTAAATATAATAATAAAATGATAATATTATAACACATTGTGCGGTTTAGATTAGATTGGATCGATTTTGAAAAATAGATCCGAAATTCAATTTAATTTATGCGATTTGTAAAAAATATAATACAATCAAATCCAAACTAATACCATTTTAATCGATTTTAAATTTGAATTGAATTGGATAAATAATTTAATTTAAATTTAAACATTTTTAATTAATTCACTAATTTTTTAATGTGACTAACTAAATCAATTCGATTTTTACAACTACAATTTGATGTGTTATTTAGAAGTCAGCGGAAAACTTCAAAGATATTTTATCATTGTTGATTATTTCATTTGCGTATGCAGAGAACATTTCAACGACCAACTTTGGTTGGAAATTGGAATTAATTAGCTAGCTTGATTTTAATATATATATCTACTTTAAGTACAGCAAATTTAATTTATACTAATCAATATTTTTAATTAATAATTTAATATTATATTTTTAGGATTTTTTATTAAAATAAATATAGAAAAATCATTATTTCTCTAAATACGCATGGATTAATTTTTTTTTTTTAAAATGCGCAGCACTAAATCATGAGAAGCATCCACAAATTGAAAATAGTTTCCATCTCAACGCTGGTGTCCATAAAATAGTGGCAGGAATCAAAATATACAAGATAAATTTCTGCCACCATTTCATGGGCGCCAATATTAAAATATAGGCTATTTCTAATTCGTAGGTGATTTCCATTATTTAATGCTGCACATTTTAAAAAAGGTTTTGATTTATGCGTATTTTTTTGGTGACTTGATTTATGCATATTTTGAAAAATAAAAATGATTCTGTATTTATTTTCATAAAAAAGCCATATTATTAGTTAATACATTTTAATATTATTAACTAATTATTAATAAAAAATAAAAAATATATATTATTGCAACTATGAATACTTTTATAATTGCAATGATGGTATTGCATCTATTTATCACTTAAATCGATTAAATAACTAATATTTTTTTATTTTATATTTAAATTAATACTATTCAATTTTCTTTTTTTCAAAAAACGAAATCTAGCCATTTATCCTCTTCATTTGCTTCATTTGAGGGTATATATAAAAAATAATATTTAATTATGTTAATAATAAATTTTCAAAAATTTTATTTATATAGTTTTAGTTTCAAATTTTAAATATATGTATACTAAACAAAATTATCTTTATATATTTTTGCTATATAACCAAAATTATTTAGATTCATAAATATAATTATTTACTTAAAATTTTTCTTATTGAAAATCACTAAAATTTAAAAAGATAAATATCATCCGTTAAAGAAAACACATTTAATCTAGAGTATATATTTAAATAGGTTCCTATAAAGTTTGGGCATTAAATATTTTCGTTCTAAAAAAAATTATTACATTGAGATCTTTAAATTTTATAAAAATAAGACTTATTTTTTATAGATAAAAACATCAATGTAATAAAAAAATTTTAAAAACAAAAGTTGAAAACATCCAATAAAAAATTTCTTAGAGACTTATTTAGTATAAACTCAAATTTACCTCAATAAATAGATTCTAAATCTCCTTGCTAACAAAATAATTATATATTTATAATAAAAAAATGATTCTAATCTTACCATCTTTGACTGCTTCTCAATGAATAACTAATCCCCAAGAGAAATAATCCCTATAAAAAGTCAACGGAGAAGTGAATGACAAAGGTACATGTATCTGAAACACAATAATGGGAGAAGTGAAGCTGATTGGCACACACCAAAGCTTCCCATGTGCAAGAATAGAATGGGGTCTGAAGATAAAGGGCGTAGAATATGAGTACTTAAAAGAGGATCTGTCTAATAAGAGTGATTTGCTTATTCAGTCAAATCCTGTTCACAAGAAAGTCCCTGTTCTTATTCACAGGGGAAAGCCAATTGCTGAATCACTTGTGATTCTTGAGTACATAGATGAAACATGGAAGGACAACAACGGCCACTGTTTGCTACCACAGGACCCTTATGAGAGAGCACTCGCACGCTTCTGGGCTCGCTTTATTGATGAGAAGGTAATCTCTCACACACAAATCAATTGTTAACTAGCTATTGTGTCACTCAAAATTAATTAATTACTAAATTTGTCGTTAAATATTTGTGTATAAATAAATATATTATTTTATTTATTTTTAATGTATATTTTATATTTTAATATATATTATGTATTAATAATTGGTTTAATGATATATATTTGATATTATCTATTATAAAAAAATTATTTATTTTGTTTATTATGACATATATAATAGTTGATTTAATAGATGATTTTCATTTATCATACAATATTTCTTATATATGGATTTTCTTTTTCAATGATTTTTTCTCTAATTAATAAGAAAAAGAAGTTTTTACTTGAATGAAATTTGATTGCTTGCTTCTTAAATAAAAATATATAATTAATTAATGGATAAAATATATTTTTTTATCTAGAATTTGACAAAAGTTTTAAAAATACCTCTAAGTTTTATTTTATTTCAAAAGTTTTTTATTTGCATCAAATATACTCTTGACGGCTAATTTTTCAAAAAATTTAAGACCGATTCAACAACAATTTCATAAGAATAATTCCTCAACACAAGCAAATCAAGCATGCTTTTTATGCATTATTGTTAGATTGATCTTAAATTTTTTGAAAATTTAGTCGTTGAGGATCTATTTGATGCAAATAAAAAACTTTTGGGATAAAATTGAAACAAAATAAAACTTAGGGATATTTTTAAAATTTTTGCCAAACTTCATAAACAAAAAATATACTTTATCCTTAATTAATTATATACTATTAAAGTAATTAAATCATAAATCAGTAGATGTTTATAATGTTTTATTTCCAGTTTTTCATTTAGAGCAAACCAGAGACGTCCTCCAAAACATAAGCTCTGAAGAAATCAATAACTAGTCATTTTCTTTCCCCTTCTGTATATAATGGCAAACCAAATAATTTAATGTCAAATTTTGATATTACAATATATATGGATAGGGGTGGCAATGGGGCGGGTAGGGGCGGGTTTTTATTCTACCCGATCTTGCCCCGTCCGACAAAAAATCTGCATGAAACCCGCCCCGTCCTACTCGCCGGTAGTAAAATGTTAAATCCTAACCCGCTCCTGCGGGTATCCGCTCCGCTCCTATCCGCCATTATAATTATTAAATCCAACAAATAAAATAAAATTTTAAAAATTATATAACCACCATTTACATACATAACATAAATTAAAGTAAAAATTTATATATGATATAATATTATTAATCATTTATTAATTATTTTATATATGTTATATATATTATATATACCGGGGCAGGTAGGGACGGGTTTACTCTAAACCTGACCCTGTCCCGCCCCGCCCAAGAATCCGCCCCGGTGCAGGAGGCGAGTAATTACCCGCCCCAAACGGATAGGAACAGGGTGGGTACCCGCGAGTTCGGGTGGTGTTGCCACCCTATATATGGATTTGCCATAAGAAATCATATATAGAACTTCCCTTATTTCTACTTCTATAATACATAAATGTCTGTTAGTATTTTAATTTTATTTTGGTAAAAACTCACGTGAATTTTAATGTGGAGTTAATGATTTAGAATTATTAAATGATAATTTAGTTAAATATGTTAAATTATCTAATAATTTTTAACTATTAATTTCACACAAAAAATATCTGTATGTGAATTTTTAACTTTTATTTTTATTTGATTGTTTGGTCACAACATCATGATGATAAATTAGGTTTAATTATTAGCTTTATTTGATTGTTTAAAGTTTGTAATTAAATCTTTATATAGATAAAACTTTTTATTATTAGCTTCTTGTTAATCGTTTTTGTATTTGATGTAATAGATCACAAAATATTTTAGAAGTGAATACTCTAATATTTTTTTGCGTTTTTTTTTTCTCAAAGATAATTACTGATAAGTACTTAATTAATAAATAATTCAGTGAAATTATAAAAATGAAGAGAATAATTAAACAAAAAATTATTAAAAATTTTGTTATATAAACTATATGATGCATGCATGACTTTAGCTTATTATGTGAAATTAATATTTGGTGTTTGTTATGATCCCTAAAGATATAGTGCTTAATTTATTAAAAAAGGTTAAATAGTAATGTTTAATTCAAAAATACAAAACTAATAAATTTTAAATATTTAATATTTATTTTAAAAGATAAGTTGGACAGATTTGACACACAAATAATAAGACACAAGAGAATTGGCCTTAATATATAAGCTTGTTATTATTTTGCTTAAAAACAGTGTGTGATAAGTGTATGGGGAGCTTGTGTGGCCCAAGAAGGAGAAGAGAAAGAGAAAGCTGTAGAAGGTGCCATTGAGACACTTTCACATCTTGAGAAGCAAATCAAAGGGAAGAAGTTCTTTGGTGGAGAGAAGATAGGGTACCTTGATATTGTAGCTGGTTGGTTATCCTATTGGCTAAGTGTTCTTGAAGAACTTGGAGAAATTGAACTTGTTAATGCTGAGAGGTTCCCATGTCTTCATGAATGGGGAAAGAATTTCATTAACACTTCACCTATCAAAGATTGCATTCCACCCAGAGAAGATGTGATTGCTTATTTCAGCTTTGGCATCAATTATGTGCGTTCCATGGCAGCCAATAAAGCATGATGGTATAAAACTTTTGAAGAAATAATGCATTGATTTGATCGTATGGTTTTGTTGATATTATGTATTGTAATAGTAGTAAAAGTTGTATGCTATGACGATGGGTAGATTATTGTTCAATTCCACCAAGGTGTGATTCAGTGTTATTAAATTTGAGAGTTGGATGGAGTATGATTGTACTAAGAAATTACAATGTCCCAGACTAATGTGCCACTTTTTCTTTCTTTGGTAATGCTGTTTACTTGTTTAATACTAAGCAATGCATAAATTCTGGTAGTTAGTTTGCGCTATCTAGCAATTTTCTACTAAAATTTAAGTATGATGAGGTGGACATACATTTACACAAAAATATGATAATTTAGAAGAAATTGAAATCACGCATCTAACTTGTTCTTATATGTAAAAAAGAGAGTAGATATCTGCAAAAAAAAAAAAAAAAATTGATGATAGAGCTGAAATTAAAAAGTCTGAATTCTAGTTTAATTTTTAAAGATTTGTTACACTTAATTGGTGTATGTGCAGAGTTGATTTTGAAAGTTTGATATAATTTTTTCACTGGGAGTACTATATATTTGATAGCATAGTGTGGTTACTTGATATGTGAGTTATTGTAAAATTCTTTTTCTAATATTGATATCAGTATTCTCTTCTCTTAGTATTCTGTGCTACTGTTCTAAATTCTCAGTACATTGTTATGGTTCATACCATTCTTAGTTCATGGTATCAAGAGTCTTGTTATTTTGATGATCCATGGTTTTAAGTATTGCAAATTCAAACTCATCTCTCTCTTCATCGTCCTCACTTGCTGTTTTCAACCTATGTTCTTTTGATAATCTAATTGGAAACAAATTCAATGAAAAGAATCATAAGACCTAGCAGCAACAAGCATTAGCAGCTATCTTTGGACAAGATCTTTAAGATCATCTAGATCTAGAAAAAGTTTTATTACAGTTTTAAAATGATGAAGATCTTTCAACAATTTACAGAAGATTGAGACAAGAGGATTATAACATCATCTCTTGGTTACTTCCTTCAATGGATGAGTCTTTCAAGAGTAATGTTAGAATATAATAGGATCAATTAGCATTCATTAGAATTATTTAGTATATTTGAATATTTATTATAGAATATTAAGTCTTTATTATTACGATTCTCTTAGTACCTATAAATACCCTTTTATATTGTATCATTCCAAATAACTTGAATACACTCAATACTACATAAATCCTTTCTCCAGATTAGTCTCTTGTTTCTAACATAGTATCAGAGCCATGGTATCCTCCTTGAGGAGGATAGGTTGTTTTTCTTGGGTTGAAATCACCGTATTTTTTTTTTCTTTCTCTTTTGTCAATACTTTAATATTTTTTCACCTCACTGATTAGCTCATTCACTACTTACTTATTCTCAAAGAGAAAGCATATGTTTCCATCACCTTTCGATAATTTACCATTTCTTTACACTGTAACTTTTTCAGCAGTTTTCCGACAATTTGCCATCTTTTCAACAGTTTTTTGGCCGTCGGCCACTCTTCCGCCAATTCTGTCTGTGTTTTTATATGCCATTTCCGTCAACATTTTTTGTGGCAGTTCCTTTTGCACTCCCTTCAAACAGCGGCAGTTCTGTCTTCGCTTCCTTCAGATAGCGGCAGTTTTATATTGTATCATTTCAGACAACTTGAATACACTCAATAATACACAAATTCTTTCTCCAATTTAGTCTCTTGTTTCTAACGAGTAAGATGGTTGGTTGCACATATGCTCATAATATATGGGACAAGATTGAAGATTACTTCTCCAAATCAACCAAATATCAGATCAAGCAATTGAAATCTTAATTAAAACTCACCAAGAAGCAAATTACCTCTGCATCTGATTATGTTTCGAAGATAAAGAAGATTGTGAATTCTTTGGCAACTTTGGATAGTCCTCTTACAGCTGAGGAACACATTGAGGCTCTCTTAGAAGGTCTAAACGAAGATGATCATATTCTTTGCATGAAGTAGAAAATTCTATCCTCTCTCAAGATGATATGTTGGAGAAATTTCGCAAATTAGATAATTTTCTTTCTCAAGCTCATGTGGCACAGGCTGTTTTACTCTCTACAAATTTTTCTAGAAGAGGATTTGGTGGCCATATAGGACGTGGAGGAATATTCTCACGAGGTAGAGGATCATTTTTTTAGTAATTCTCATCCTCAATGCCAGGTATGTGGACGTTTGAGACATATTGCATGAAGCTGTTTCCAATGCTTTAATCAAGATCAACCACCTCCCTCTCAAGCTTCTCGTTTTTCACCTTCTTCATCATCATTCTCTTCTGAGCATCATCATCATCCAATACATCTACTATCCAGTCTACACCCCCACCACCACCACCCTCTTTTCATAATCCCTTAGCATACATGGCCATACCTTCTTCCGTTTTTGATCCTTTACGGTATCTAGACCAGAATCTGTTTCTTTTTCTCCCATTCTATATTTTGTCTCTATTGATGATTTTCAGACTTGGCATAAATATTTAGGTCATGGTAATTCAACTATTGTAAAAGTTGTCTTAAATAAATGTTTTCAGTTTCAGAATCTAATAATACTAGCATTCCTTCAATTTGTGATAACTGTGCATGTGCCAAAATGCACAAATTATTTTTTTTCTCCTTCCACTACTATATATGAGAAACCATTATAGCTAGTATATAGTGATGTTTAGGGCCTTCTCCAATGATTTCACATCTAGGCTATAGCTACTATGTCATTTTTATTGATGCATATTCAAGATATACTTGCCTTTCCCTTTTGGTTAACAAATCTAAAGTTTTTCATGCTTTTGTGCAATATAAAGCATAAATTAAGAACTTTACAAGATATACTATGAAATACTTGTAGATAATAAAAAGAAATACGTATCAAATGCTTTTACATCTTTTTTACAACAATATAGCATAGAGTATAGATTCTCTTGCCCATATGTTCATGAACAGAATGGCAGCGCTAAGAGGAAGCATCGCCACCTCGCAAAAATGGCTTTAGTCTCTAGTTATGCTCTCTACTACTAAAATGCCCTTAATTTACTGGGATGAGGCTATTTTAACTTCAGCTTTTCTAATTAATAGACTGCCTACAACTATCTTGGATGGCAAGTCATCGTTTGAGATTTTGTTTAAACAACCTCCAGATTATAATTATTTGAAGGTCTTTGGTAGTTTCTGTTATCCACACTTGAGACCATATAACAACAATAAATTCAATTACAGATCACATCAATGCATTTTTATCGATTATGAACAAAATTACAAGGGATATAAGTGCTTATCCCCTTTTGGAAAATTTTATATATTCAGAAATGTGCTTTTTGATGAACATATTTTCTTCTTTACTACTTTATTTTCTTTACTTATTACATCTTCTAATGGTGATTTATCAAGGTGGTGTCTCTGGTGGCTATGGTTTCGGTGGCTAATGGTAGCTATAGGTTGACCAACGAATGAAGAACTGACAGCTGGAGTGTGGTATATTGTCCTTAAGCCTTGTATTAATTTGCTAACTACGGTAAATCGTGGTTCGTTACCGCATGGCTAATAGTGTAAATAAGTGATGTGCCAAGGGATATAAATGTCATTTAGTGGAATGGCCTGTCGGTGATTGAGGGCGTGGCCAGCAACCATCGGAAATAGACGAGATGTGCGGTAGATATTGTTAGAGAAAATCAGTGCGGTGAAAGAAGGCCACGTGGTTTCGGTATTGAATCTTGTGGGCTTAATCACTTTAGCAGCAGCATCTCCGTTCTTCAAGGACATCAAGCACGTGAAGCATATGAATGATGGAGACAGCAAAGCTTTTCATTTGAAGAGAATACCAAGCGCTGCAAATAAAGCTCGAGGGTTGCAGCAAGGAGGCTTGAGCACCTCGTCAGCGCAGTAGCGGTCAAAAATACCAACAAAGCCAAAAAACTCGAGTGTGCACCAGAAATCAAGCGGTGGCGACAAGTAGCATAGATACGTGCAGCAGCACCTTCTGCTGAGGCGGACTATGTTGGATCCAGGTGCATCAGCGGTGGCGGGATGAAATGGCCAGATATATTCTTGTAGCAAGTGTAGAGGAAAGTCCGACAAAGAAGGTGGAGCATATCCATGATAGTTCAGTAGAGAAATGGGTTGGGATTAGGTAAGTTTTCTCATTTCGGGTTGAAACCCGATCTGTTTCAGTAAGGACCAGCTTGTTAGCTAAAAGCCAAAAACAAAAAAGACAAGAAAAAACCGATTACCCACATCTAACAATTACCGTCCTGATTATGAAAGTTACTATTTTTCCAAATTTTCTCGTGAGAGTCAAACCACCACGTGTCATGTTATTACAGGTTTATCACTCTTAGCCACCATAGCCATGACTTTTCCCAAGCCATCACAGATGACACCATTTATCAATTGTTGTTTTTTTATTAGAATGTTCCTAAACTTTGCACTAATGCTAACTCTCAAATATCTCAACAAAATGTTCATGAATATGTCACCTACCCCTCTTTTACTAACTCTATGCCTTTTATTAATAGAAGTTTAGTCTCAAATAGCCCTCACCCTACAATTAATTTTAATGAAGCCTCACACACTGCCTCATACCTCTTCATTCCAATATTAACACTACTAACATATCTTCTGAGGCCACATCTAGCTCAGTGTCTCCAAATTCTATTCCAAATTATAGAATTGAAACACAACTCCCCCTCCCCCTACTTCTACTAATCCCTTACCAAAAAATTAACATCCTATGGTTATTAGAGCAAAGCCTGGCATAATTAAGCCAAAAGCTCTAATTACAACTAAGTCAGACAATAAAATTGAGCTAGAATTATCTAACACAGCAGTTGTAGCTCTTACTATCCCTCATTAAAAATAGGCAATGGAGGAAGAATATAGGGCTTTGATGAGGAATCAGATTTGACCATTGGTGCAACCACCAAAAGATGTTAAAATCATAGGTTGCAAGTGAGTGTTTGCTGTCAAGAAATTGCCAAATGGTAAGATTCAGAAGTTCAAAGCAAGATTGGTGGAACAAGACTTTTATCAAAGTGTAGGTTTTGATTTTGATTAGGTATTTAGTCCTGTGATTAGGCCAGCTACTATGAGGTTAATACTTAGCATTGCTCTCTAGAGATTGGGTGGTAAGACAATTCGACTTTAACAATGCTTTTCTCAATGAAATTTGCATGTGACTATCTTTATAGCACAACCTATTGAATTTGAAACTAACTCAGATAGTTAAATTTGCATGTTGAACAAGTCTCTTTATGGACTTAAACAAGTCCCAAGAGAGTGGTTTCTCAAATTGAGCACCACTCTTCAATCTTTTAGTTTTCAAGGTTCCAAATCTAGCATGTCTCTCTGTATTAAGTGTGGTGTTAAATCTATTATTTTTATCCTATGATATGTTGATGATATAATAATTACAGGAAATAATTCCATTGAGATTGATATGATGATAAAAAAAATTTTGATAAAATTTTTTCATTGAAAGACTTAAGTGAATTGTGATATTTTCTTGGAATTGAAGTGTTGAGAACAAGTAGTGGTCATCTATATTTAACACAAACTAAATACATTAATGATCTTCTCTCAAAAGTAGGCATGCAAGATGTTGCACCAATGCTAACACCTATGCTCTCATCACTTCAACTAACTAGTAGTGGCTCAAAATCTTTTGAAGATCCCAAGTTATATAGATCTGTTGTTGGCTCTCTTCATTATACAACTATAACTCACCTTGATTTAGCTTTTGCAGTGTGTAAAGTGAGCCAATATATGCATGATCCCAGGCTGTCTCATTGGAAGGCAGTGAAACGAATTTTGCAATATCTTCAAGGGACAAAAGAATATGGATTAATCTTTCACAAGTGTTAAGATTTCAGTTATATAGATTTTCAGACTCAGACTGGTCTTCGGATCTTGAGGATCGAAGGTCTGTGTCTGGCTTTTGCATTTTTCTTGGAACTAATCTTCTTTCTTGGTCTTATAGGAAGCAAACCACCATTAGTAGATCCTTACCAGAAGCTAAATTCAGGAGCTTAGCAAATTATGAAGCTGAAATTGTTTGGTTTAGTAATATGCTAGCAGAATTAAAAGTAGCTTTGGCAACCTCCCTACAATATTTTGTGACAATCTTAGCACCGTTCTTCTAACAGCAAATCCAATTTTGCATGACAAGACCAAAAATTTTCAAATTGATATCCAATCCATCAGGGACAAATTCAAGTAGCAAGCACTTCAAGTGGTGCATATCGTTGGGAATGAGCAAATTGCTGATGCTTTGACTAAGCCATTTTCAACTGTGCTTTCGAAAGATTGAGGTGCAAATTGAGAGTTGTCCATAGACCAAATCTCATTTTGAGGGAGGATATTGATGATAGAGCTGAAATTAAGAAGTTTGAGTCCTAGTTTAATTTTTGAAAGTTTGTTACACTTAATTGGTGTGTGTGCAAAGTTAGTTTTCGAAGTTTGTTATAACTTAGTACTATATATTTGGTAGCATACTGTAGTTACTTGATATGCGAGTCATTGTAAAATTCTTTCTCTAATATTGATATTAGTGTTCTCTTCTTCTCTTAGTATTCTCTGATACTCTTCTAAATTCTCAGTGCATTGTTATGGTTCATACCATTCTTGGTTCACGAAGTTCAAAAATCAGGTTCACTTTTGACACACCATGTGGAAAGACAAAGGTGCCCATCCAATTATTTTCCTTTTTGATGTTCCAACTCATCGGAATCATATCAATAAATAAAGAAAGTTGCCTAAATTGTTTTGGGCAATGATAGAGTCAGGTGTATGCTTTCTCATGCAAAGTTGCCTAAATCCTTTTGGGTGAAGCAATGAGGACTGCGATAGATTTGATCAACCTTTGTCCTTTAACTCCACTAAATAGTGATGTTCCAGAGAAAGTTTAGAGAGAGAAAGATGTCTCCTATAGTCATTTGCGAGTGTTTGGCTGTAGGTCTTTTGTTCAAATTCCAAGAGATGAAAGGTCTAAACTTGATGAAAAGTCAAAGCAGTGTATCTTCATGGGTTATGGTTACGAAGACTTTGGTTACAGATTATGGGACCCGGTGAACAAGAAGATAATTAGAAGTCGAGATGTGATTTTTCTTGAAGACCAAAGTATTGAAGACCTTGAGAAGACAGATAAGTCAACAATAACTGTTAGACGTTTTGCTGATGATGAACCTGGTCCTTCAACTAGACCTGTTGATGGGGGAGATGTATAAGTTGATCATGATGGTGATGATTTTCATGATGAACCTACACCTCAATCTAAGGTGCCAGATGTAGAAGTTCCACCAGATGTTGAAGTCCCATCTGAACTACCAGTTGAGCCTGAATTGAGAAGATCTACTAGAGAGCGTCATCCTTCTCAAAAATACTCTCCTCATGAATATGTGATGAACACTGAGATTGGGAAGGCAGAGAGCTTCCAGGAAGCTATGTCTAATGAGCATAAAGAAGATTGGTTGAAGGCCATGCAAGAAGAAATGAAATCCTTGCATGAGAATTATACGTTTGAATTGGTGATGCTACGGAAAGGTAAGAGAGCATTCAAGAATAAATGGGTGTTCAAACTGAAAGCGGATGAAAATGTCTTACGGCTAAGGTACAAAGCTTGATTGGTTGTGAAAGGTTTTGAGCAAAAGAAAGGTATTAATTTTGAGGAGATTTTCTCTCTAGTTGTGAAGATATCCTCTATTCGAGTTATGCTTGGATTAGTGGCTAGCTTGAATTTAGAGGTTGAGCAGCTTGATGTGAAGACTGCATTCCTTCACGGTGACATAGATAAAGAAATTTATATGGAGCAACCAAAGAGTTTTGAGGTTAAAGAAAAGGAGCATTTTGTATACAAGTTGAAGAAGAACTTATATGGGCTGAAGCAAGCGCCAAGACAGTGGTACACGAACTTTAATTCCTTCATGGAAGGTCATAGGTATAGTAAGACTTCTTCTGATCATTGTGTGTATGTTAAGAAATTCTCTGATGGTGATTTTATAATTCTCTTGCTTTATGTTGATGACATGTTGATTGTTGGTCATGACACTAAGAAGATTGAAAGTCTTAAGAAAGACTTGAACATATCTTTTGCTATGAAAGATCTAGGTCTTGCAAAGAAAATTCTTGGCATGAGTATCACTCGTGACAGGAAGAATGAAAAACTGTGGTTGTCACAGCAGAAGTACATTGAGAAGGTTTTAGAAAGGTTTACCATGAGTAATTCCAAACCTGTTAGTACTCCACTTGCTAGTCATTTCAAGCCGAGTTCACGGCAATGTCCTACAAGTGAGGAAGAAAAAGCAAAAATGAAGAAGATTCCATATGCATTTGCAGTTGGCAGTTTGATGTATGCTATGGTTTGCATCAAGCCGGATATTGCTCATGCCGTTGGAGTTGTTAGTCGGTTTCTCTCTAATCCTGACAAGAAACACTGACAAGCAGTGAAGTGGATTCTCAGATACCTTAATGGTACTTCCAGAGTTTGTTTATACTTTGGGGGTGACCAACTTGTGTTGGATGGTTACACAGATGCGGATATGGCTGGAGATCTTGATTCAAGAAAGTCTACTTCTAGTTATATGATGACTTTTGTAGGGGAAGTTGTGTCATGCCAATCTTGACTTCAAAAATGTGTTGCTTTGTCTACTACAGAGGCAGAATACATTGCTGTTGTTGAAGCTTCTAAGGAACTCTTGTGGATGAAGAAGTTTCTATAAGAGTTAGGCATCAATCAAGAGAAGTTTGTGTTATTCTATGACAGTCAGAGTGCTATCCATCGCAGCAAGAATCCGATGTTTCATTCCAGATTGAAGCACATAGAGGTGAGGTATCATTGGATACGTCAAGCGCTTGAGATGAGTCATATGAACTTGAGAAGATCCATACTGATAATAATGGTTCAGATATGATGACTAATAGTTTACCTGTAGTGAAGTTTAATTCCTGCAAAGAGAAGACGGGCTTGGTGGAGCAGCCTACCCCACTTGAATTGATGAGGAAAATATTTATTGGTGGGTCCCCAATCTTAAGTAGGGCCCACACAACTTAAAACAAAATAAATAAGTAAATAAAGAAAGTGGCAAACGCCATGAGAGAGAAAGAAGATTCTCTTTTTGAATGAAAAGAAAAACGAAGCCCTGCTTCGACATCGAGGGAGAAGAAGAAAATTTGGGGGAAAAGGGCAAGTCATTTTTTATGCGATTGAACCCGTAAATTTGCTCCATTTCTTATGAAATTTTAGTATGTTATTATTGGTGTAGAGATGAACATTAGGATATAACTTGTTAGTTGTATTGCCTTCTCTTTTGTCTGATTTGAGATATCCACTTTGTGGAAGATTTATATTGATTCCATCAATTTTGATGATGTATTTTGTTGATTGTTGAGATGCTCTAATACTACTAGAAAGACTGTTTATGTACCCATTATTTTGATAGTGGAAATTTTTACTACACTAGGTTCTATGAATTTTTTGTCCCTCTTTTTGGGGGAGTTTTTCCATGTTAAAATTCTGATGTCTGATTATTTAAATTCTGCCATTATATTTGTTATTTGGAGTATCTTTGGTATTGTCTATTTAATCGCACAGGTTGTGAAAAAATTATTTTTGGTACTTCTACGGTTAGACATATTCTTATTTAAATCTTTATTGAGTTTTTTCAACATTTATTAAGTAAAATCTCTTTTCGGCTTTTATTCTTTTTCAATTTAGACTACTCACATCTTATCGATTGAAAAATGACAATTTACTCCTTATTCTTCTTTTTCATTAAACACACCAGCTCTTTTATAAAAATAATTAAGAGGCAGATTGTTATTTTCATTATATTCACATTTGAACAGAAAAATATTGAAGAATAAACTGAACTTAATGCACATATATGAGTAGCATGTTGAGTTCAGGATGTAATGAAAAGTGATTGGTAAACTGTTTGAACTTGAAGCCGAAAGTACATAATCTACCCACAAGCATAGTACACGTAAAGATAATTAGAGTTTGACTTTGTCTAGATTAATTTCAAATTTAAACACGAAACTAAAGAATAAAATGTATAAAGATAGAATAATGGCCTTGACATGCTCTTCCAAACCTACATAATAAATTCTTAAAATGTTGATTTTTTTATTAAATTACAATAATTAAATTGTACCCTTCATCAACTAAATTGCACTCTATAATAAAAGTAGGTAAACCAATAATAGAATTGGTGTGAATGGTAAACACCTCGAATTCGCTTAAACGGGTCTCGAGTTTAAGGCTGTCCATTTTAATTAAGCTACTTTTGGAAAAATAACTTAAACAATAAATGACTATATCAAAAGTAACTTATAAGTTATTTTGTGTTTAGATTTTTAGTTTTAAAAGTGCTTATTTTATAAAAATGTGATAAAAGGTAGCAGTATTATGAGAGAAGTCTTTTTTTTTAACTTCTCTATAAGCTCTTAAATAACTTCTTAGAAAGCTGCAATTTGGTTTTGAAAATTATACCATACATTAATACTAATACTTTTTATAAGTCAAAAGTTCAAAAAGTTACTTTTGAAACTTCTCAAACGGACCTTTAGTCTATACAACTATTCTCATTGGAAGACTCATCCACGGGAGCCAGATGCACAATTTGAATTGAGTTTGGATCTAAAACTCCAAACACTAGGCGGACCAAAAAAAAAAAAAAAGAAAGGTAAGCCAGATAACAAAGGAAAAAGACTTCATACTTTTCCAATCTTCATCCTCATTTATTACCTCTTTAAGGTCCAGAAAACACACTATGCATACTCTTGTGAGGCCAACATTTAAGTGTACACGTTAATACATTATGGGCCACACTACACTCTTGGTTCTTAATTGTGAAAGAATTTCTCTTTAAAAACATCCTATGATGACTTCTTTGGTAACAAATGGTTACTTGCTTATATACATGGTTGCACCGTGACCATGCAAATCACTTGTAGCAACTTAATTAATCCAACCATTATGTTGGCAACTTCTCAATGAAACTTGACATTGATGGAAGAAGATTTTTAGCTGCAGCTCTAACCTAAATCTAGCTTAAATCTAAACACTTTTTCCTAGATTATATATATTTCTAGGCTAATCATTGAGAAAACTAAAAGATCAAAGAGAAATAATGAGCACAGTTATGTGCATAATTTGAACATAATTAACTTTGAATTATATAACTACTCTACATAATTAAGTTAATCATTTCAACAGCTATATTTGCCTATAAGTATGGAACAAGTATAGGGTGGCAGCCTCCTCTACTTGTGCCACGTCACCCGATCATTTCCAACTTTATCAAATTCAGGCTATTTTTTTTTTTTGCATGGAAGTGAGATGAATCATAAACTCAAACATTATAATTGTTTGCGTTTTTAAAATTGTGGAAAGTCAACAAATCAAAAGTGAATCTGATATTTGTACTTCAAATTTTTTAATTTTTTTGAAACAAAATATTAGACAGTCTAATTTCAGAAAATTGGAATGTTCGATTTTTATATTTCTGTACCTCCCAGAAATTAGAGAGTCTGATCTTTTAACATCCCAACAGTTCATAATCCAAAAAAACACTATTTTCAATCTAATATAAAAAATAAAAAGTGTCAAACTCAATGACGAGACAAGAAATGTTTATATGACTCATTTTTTTTAATACTCGTTATATACTCATCATTCCATTCTCACAAGTCATCTTATGATTAAGAGAATCAGAAATACATAATGAATACAAGAAAAATAAGTCATTCTATGACTGTTCTTTATTCTAAATGGCGCAGAATGGTACATTAAGAAGCCTTTTTCATATTGATATCTTTGAATGTTGTTTGTCATTACACGTTTCCCCCACCTAGGTAGTATAAGATTGTCACATATGGCAGTTAACATTTACTTCTAACAAAGGGAAAAGCAATCAGCATTCAATTTGTTGGGACCACCTACACAGTTACACCTAATTTTCAATTTTTGTATGTTCTTGCTCCACAAGGTACAATGCAATGCCATCGTTCATGTTTAATCCACCACAAACATATTCCATCAGAATTTTCTTGGTTCAGAAAGAACCAGCAACTTGAGTATTTTCCTCTGCATTAAATAGCTTAGTCTTTTCCCACCTCAATTTAACTAACTTCTTTCTTCCTCTTCCAGTTCCAAACACTTTTGTCATTCATCATATCAAGATTTTGTTGCAACAACAAACAACTTCTTCTTGTTCTTCATTCACTAGAGATATGGAAACTGGTAATTATTCTTACTCTCCCAAAAGAAATTCCAATGCTAGGCTTCTTGAAGAGTTAGAGGCTCTAAGCAAATCCCTTTACCAATCACACACAGCTAGAAGAACAGCTTCCCTTGCTTTGCCAAGAGATTCAGCTCCTCCTCCTGTCAAATCTGTTGAAGATGACAATGCCAGTGCTAAAATTGATATCCAAAGCAGTAACAAACCTCGCACACGCAGGTTGTCCTTGTCGCCGTGGAGATCAAGGCCGAAGCGAGAGGATAACAAGGCACCCCCCTCAAAGCCACAACAAACAGAGAATTTGGTTGAGAAGAGAGGGATTTGGAGCTGGAAGCCTATGAGGGCTCTTTCTCACATTACAATGCAGAAACTAAGTTGTTTGTTTTCTGTTGAAGTTGTAACTGCTCAAAACCTTCCTTCATCAATGAATGGACTAAGGCTTTCTGTCTGTGTTAGAAAGAAGGAAACAAAAGATGGTGCTGTCCAAACAATGCCATCAAGGGTTGTTCAAGGAGCTGCAGATTTTGAAGAGACTCTTTTCATCAGGTGCCATGTTTATTGCAACCATGGCAGTGGAAAGCAGCTTAAGTTCGAGCCGAGGCCATTTTATATATACCTTGTTGCGGTTGATGCTAAAGAGCTTAACTTTGGAAGAACCTCGGTGGACTTGAGCCGGTTGGTTCAAGAATCCATTGAGAAAAGCTGGCAAGGCACCCGGGTTCGGCAATGGGAGACAAGCTTTTCCTTGTGTGGCAAGGCAAAAGGAGGTGAGCTGGTTCTGAAATTCGGTTTCCAAATCATGGAGAAAGATGGTGCAGGGATTGCAATTTACAATCAGGACGAGAACTTGAATTCCAAGTCCAGCAGGTTCATAAGCCTGGCATCTTCGTTTCGCAAACAATCCAAGAGATCCTTCAGTGTTCCTAGTGCAAGAATAACAAGCAGAAATGATGCTTGGACTCCTTCAGATATAAGGTCAATAGGGGATTTTCATGGATTGCATGATTTGAGTCTTGATGACACAATTTCGGTCCAGGATTCCTCAGCTTCTGTCCAAAAACTTGATGATGGCAAGGAGAAGGTAGATGATTTCCATCTTCTGGATTTTGATATCGTTGATAAAGGTGTTGAGGTTCAAAAGCAGAAAAAAGGTGATGGAGAAGAATCTGAGAGGTCTGTGGAAGTGAAATCAGCTTCAAGTGAGGTGGTCAAGGAGATAGTACATGACCAATTGCACCTCACTAGATTAACCGAGCTTGATTCGATTGCACAGCAGTTAAAGGCTCTTGAGACCATGATAGGGGAGGATATCAACTTGATAAAAGCAAGGGATACAGACTCACAAAGATTGGATTCTGATGAAGAAACAGTGACAAGAGAGTTTCTTCAGATTCTTGAGGATAAAGTGACCAGAAGATACAAAATAAACCAATCTGAAATTCCACCTTTCCAACTTGAAGGGCATGCACGTGAACATGGAAATGAAGATTCTTCTGAGAAGGAGGAATCCAAAGTTTATCTTCCTCATCTTGGCAAGGGCTTGGGTTGTGTGATTCAAACAAAAGATGGGGGCTACTTGGCATCCATGAATCCTTTGGACAGTGTTGTGGCCAGAAATGATACTCCAAAGCTAGCAATGCAGATGTCAAAGCCTTTTGTGTTGCAATCACATCAATTCTCAATGGGGTTAGAGTTGTTTCAGAAACTGGTTGCCAATGGTATTGAAGATTTCAGCTCTGAAGTTCTCTCCTTGATGCCAATAGATGAAATGATAGGCAAAAGTGCAGAACAGGTTGCTTTTGAAGGCATTGCTTCTGCCATCATACAAGGTAGGAACAAGGAAGGAGCGAGTTCAAGTGCTGCACGCATAGTTTCTGCCCTGAATAGTATGGCGAATGCTATGAGTTCAGGAAGGAAGGAAAGGATTTCAACAGGGCTTTGGAATATAGATGAAAATCCACTCACTGCAGAGCAAATCCTTGCATTCACAATGCAGAAGATTGAGTCCATGGCGATTGAGGCGCTGAAAATTCAAGCCGATATGGCCGAGGAAGAAGCTCCATTTGATGTTTCTGTGACCACCTCAAAGGAAGAAAACAATGACAAAGATCTGTTGAGTTCTGCTATTTCACTTGAGGACTGGGTCAAAGATCAAAGCTACAATGAAACCAGTGCAAGTTCTTACAAAGAAGCATCACATATCACACTGATATTTGTTGTCCAATTGAGGGATCCAAAAAGGCGCTATGAGGCGGTTGGGGGTCCTATGATGGTACTAGTTCATGCAACTGCAGACACAAAGAGGAATGAATATAATTATGATCATGAAGATGGTGAGGAGCAAAAGTTTAAGGTAACTAACATGGATGTTGGGGGCTTCAAGGTTAGGAGTGGTGTAAAGAATTATGCATGGGACGGACAGAAGCAAAGACTAACTGCAATGCAATGGCTGGTGGAATATGGATTGGGAAAGGCAGGGAAGAAAATCAAGAATAATGCATTGATCAAAGGACAAGATTCTCTGTGGAGCATTTCATCAAACATCATGGGTGACATGTGGCTCAACACCATGAGGAACCCAGATATCAAACTTGTGGTGAACCAATAAGCATGTCAAATCAAATCTTTGTCCGAAAGTTTTGCAGATCTTCCAAGAGGAGTGGCTTGAGCTTGCAGATAAAGGAATACTAGAACTATGCAAGTTTCATTCGTCCTTATGATTTTCAATATTAGTGAAACCCTTTTATTAGGCCTGTCAATGTGTTAGTTATTTGGTTAGATTTCTGTTGATTCAAAAGCATGCACTTATTTATGTATTATTTAGATGGATTAAGGCAATTAAGAATCTCGATGTAAAATTTGTTGTATATGGTTTTTGATAACCACTGTTAGTAGAATCTAATTCTCAGTTTACAATTTAGAAAATTACAAGGACTTTTTTTAAAAAAATAATAATCGTAGAAAGTTACAATGGAAACACCAAACAGGACGAGATAAAAAAAAACAACAATATTGGAAAAGATATGGGGAAAAAATAGTTAATATTAAATATTGTTCGAGTTTTTCACTTTTTCAATAAATTATTTTTTGAAAATATCATTTCAAAATATTTATTTATAGGATCAAATTTTATAACAATAGCCACTTCTGCATGTAACATGGCCTGAAAGGAGGTGTTAGTGTTACTTAAGTCCTGAGAAGTGGGAACACAAACTTGTGTCATAAGTCATAACTCGTAAGCTGCGATCATTAAAAGATACTCCGCAAATTTTAGTTGAAACAACCTTAATATTATCAACTTAAAGTTTATTGATCTATTACTCAAAATTGTAATTTTAATTTTAGTTTTAATAATTAATTAGAGGATCGTAGTCACTTCAAAAAAATTTGGTGACTTGAGTGTTAAAGATTTTACGTGTGCTAATATATCTTTACTTGGTAAATTGGTATGGCAACTTTTTCATTGTCAGGGCAAACTTTGGGTTGCTCTATTGATAACGAAGTATTTGAGAAATGAAGAAATTTTAGATGGCCTTTTTTCTTGTAATACTTCTCATGTTTGGAAGAGTATTTCAAAGGCTTTTGGTACTCTTAAAGATGCTTTCTCTTGATGTGTTGGATCACTTGATCAAATTTTTTTGTTTGACAAGTAGGGTATTGAGGGTCCAATTGCTTAAGATTTCTATTTTGTTCATATATCTTACTCAGATTTAACTATTAGAGACATTTGAAAAGATAGCCAATAGAATCTCCATGATGTTTTCTCTAACATTCCAGAAGATGTCAGACATCGTTTGAATGCTTATAATCCAAATTTGAATGATGGGGAGAGTTCGGGTTGGTCATGGAGTGTGACATCTTCTACACTCTACTCAACTAGGAGTGGATACAGTTGGATAGCCAAAAGAAAGTTTGATTGGAATGAATGTGATAATTGGTTGTGGGTATGGTGACTACATATTCCTGAGAAGTACAAGTTCTTGATTTGGGTCAGTCTTCATAATGCTATTCCTTCGGCAGAATTTCAATTGGATCATGGCTTAACTTTATCTAGCACTTGTCATCCGTGTCAAAGTGGTTCTAAATCCATGCTTCATTGTCTTCGGAAGTGTCGTAGTGCCAAAGAAGTCTGGAATCTTTTAAGCCTATATTCAGATAACTCAAATTTACGTGATTGGCTCTATAGAGGTGCAAAGATGCATATGTTTTTCTTTTCTTCTCGACCATCTGGTGGATTTGAAGGAGTATGAATCATGACTTATTTAATACAGATGACTCTTGGAGTGCTAGTAAAGTGATGAGTTTGATTTGTAGTTCAATAAGGGAGTTCCACACCATTTTTGCTATGCATCAATTTTTGTCTCCTCCTTCACTTTGTTTACATTGGGTTTCATTCTGTTAAATTGAATTGTGATGCTAGTTGTTTTGCTCCTTTTGGCTATGCTGGTTTTGGTTGTATCGTTCACAATTCTGATGGATGTTGGTTGAAATGTTACATTGGAAAAGTCGAAGTGTGCAGTGTTCTTTTTACTGAATTGTATGTGATTTGGAGAGGTTTACTTCTAGTTTGGAATAGTGGATTTCATGAGGTTATTTGTAAAACAAACTGTTTAGAAACCCTTTTCTTGGTAAACCAAAAAATGCTTGTAATGATATTCCGGAATGGAATTTGGCAAAACATATATAGAAAGTTATGAATTGAAATTGGAATTGAAAAATCTCTATTCTTTTAATTCAGAAAAATGTGAATAGTGTTACAAATTGTATCGCTAAAGCAACTGCTTTAGTCACAAGAAAAAACCAAACTGCCTCCTATTTAAGTAATTTCTAGCCTTTATTTTTTTTTTTTTGTTTTTAACTTATTTAAATAAAAAAAAAATTTAAGGTTTATAGTGATGGAATATTCTTAGAACAACATATCTGAAATGTGTTGTGAAGCACATCTAATCGTTGAGTGAAGAAACAGTTGGAATTTATAACAACACAAATACAAAAGTCTATTAGTAATTAGTATAGAAATTGTTTCACAAAAAAGGCTCAAGTAAAGTTCATGGTTCTAAAAACCAAATCAAATTGGCTAATTCAATCCGGTTAATAAAAAGCCAACCACTAAATTGGTCTAATTTATAGTAAAAACTGGTTGTCAACAAACCAGAAAAAATAATAAACCAATTATTCTAAAATAAAACAACTAATTTTTTAAAAGATACATATATTTTATTATATGCGTTCAACTTTAGTTAAACTTTCAAACTATTAAACTCCTAATTTACTGATTCGATAACCAATTTGGTTTTCAAAAAGTTCGTAAAATCTCTAAATTACTCAATATTTCACATCTCGTGTTCCACCAAGCAAGGGAAAAAACCAACTTTTAGGCTAAATGTGTGTAAATTTTACTTATTTTAGATCCACCAATTTATAATCGTAAGTTCCCCAGCATATCTGAAGAAAAAACAACTATATCTCAATAATGTTTTCAAAAACATGTCTCTAAAATATACAGGTCACAGCATAGAGAATTGATAATATCAGATTTCCACAGCTAATCGGTGGATCAATTTCAAAATAACAAAGCAGCTAAAGGCCTTGCAAGGCCACATAAGAAGAATACACAAGCAAAACAGCACCAACATAGAACTCTTCTAGAACTCAGTACCCAAATAAATCAAAAGAAATACCCAAATGAGTATTATATTTCAAACTTGATGCCTCACTGCTGCCACAGCATTTGTCTTTGCACAAATTATGTCCTGCTCACACAGTGACAAAGATCTGTTGGAAACATGGAATGCAAGTGTCAAACTAAATTAAGAAAAGAATTAGGATAAAGTATACCTTTTGTCCTTAACGTTTGCAATTTTTTTCAAAAATACCTCTAATGTTTAATTTCATTCAATTTTCTTTTTACCGTTTTCGATTTGTGTCAAAGCTATCCCTCGATGTTTTCAATTTTGTCAACATTTTAGATGGTGTTAGCCAAGAGTAATTTTGACACGTATCAAAAATATTAGGGGCAAAATTGAATGAAAGTAAATGTTATGAGCATTTTTGAAAAAAATCACAGACATTATAAGTAGCATATTTTACCCAAAAGAACTAGCACACACACACATGATAGTGAAACACAGAGAACATCTAAAATCAACAACGTTGACCATTAAAATCAAAAGAAGCTTGACAAGAGAAACAAAAATAATAAAGCAGTATGCAGTTAAAATATCTTTTACCTTAAGTCAAAATTGTCACAAACTTACAGGGCAGTAACCTTCCCCACTGCAACAGTTTTCCCTGCACGATAAACGAAAAGGGTTTCAACATATGTTGATACCAGTTTGCGACACAAGACAGCATTCTTAAATATTACCTTCACTGCGAAGAGTAAATCTCCCAAGCTGTGGAAAATCAGAGAACTTCTCAATGCATATCATGCTATTAACCTGTAAAAAAGAAAAGAAAAAAACTATCCAAATCAGATTAAGATTAAAATAGATTGAAAATGTAATGCAATTAGACTAAAATTAACAAATTAATCCCTCTCTATTAATACTCAACAATCATAACCCAAGATTGTTGGGCAGTTACCTTCAAAGTCCTTGGAAGCCCAAGTATAAATATGATAATATTACAAACATCTATCCAATTTTACAAAGACATAAATGCACCTGAATTCGGCACACAACATTAGCCCCGTTCTTCACAAAGAGGACCTTCTTTTTCATAGGCTTCCTTGTTTTTGGATCAATTTGATGTAAGAGCTCAATAATCTCACATTCTTCAACAACAGAGTGGATATGCAAAACAGCCTTATACCCCGCAGTAAAAATAGCCTGGACATTATATAACATACATAAGCTCTTGGAAACTTTGCTAGTATTCAAATGCAAAGACAGAGAGAAAGCGAATAAATACATTGTCCAGCAATTCAAGGATTGCCAATTGAGCAACAAACTCAGTAACAGCTGGTATTGAATTTGCTGAAAGAAAGAGAAAAACCACACAGACATGCTAATTAGCAAATGTGCAACAGGATATGGTCAAAGCAAACAATCTAAAAGCAAAGAAACTAAATAAAATTATTAGACATTTGTGGACAGGAATAGCTCCTTTCTCAGTATTCTAGAATAAATAATTTATAATGTAACCAATTACCAATATTATCCTAGCCTCTTCAATTTGAGTAATCATGCCAAAAGCCTCAATAAAATTGAAGAACGAAATCAATTAACTTCTTGAAAAGAATTGAAATGCAGCACATTAGCAGATTACTATTGGTATATAACAGCTCATCACGTGACACATTACTCTACCGCTAGCATTTTCAATTTCACATGGAAGACAAAAACAACAAATGAACACCATGAAAGTTGAGACAAACCTTTGCACATATACTCAAACTATTAGTAAAATTATATTTCCTAGATCAGCTTTTTTCCCCACTAAAATTTCTTGTCAAATGTATTCTGAAGCATCACATCTTTCAAAGTTTACAAAAGCTTACCAACACTTGATAGGACAAACCCACTTGATATGTCGTCTTCTTCAACACCAGATAATCTAATCCTTAAATTTTCACCAGGTCCAGCACGTTTGACCTTATCCTCATCAATATATATAGCAACAACTTTTACTTGAGCCTACAAAATTATATGCAGTAGTCCATAAAAGGGGATAAGACAATGAAAAAGAAAAAGAAGAGAGAGAAAAGCAGAAGACGACGATGAAAAAGAACAAAGGCTCAGAGTAACTTAAAAACTATCACAAATACAAATCCAAAATATAAACTACCTTATTTGGCATAACCAACAAGGAATCTCCCTCACGAACGGTACCAGATTCCACTTTTCCCATAACAACAGTTCCCATGTCTTTGAATTTGTCAATTATAGGCATCCTGTGCCAATAAGAAATTCTCCCTTATTAGAACAAACTAAGTAAAATTATTATATTTGACATTTGAGAGAGAAAGTGAAGCAATACAACACAATGTTAGGCCACAGATTACCTAAAAGGGCCTTTGGGGTCTCGCTCAGGAACTTCAACAGCATCAAGTGCTTCAAATAAGCATGGGCCATTCCACCATGGGCAGATCTTTTTATCCACTCTTGTCTTCATATTTGTACCGACCAACCCAGATATTGGTAGAAAAATGACATCTGGTAAAAGATACAGACTTAGTAGAGGAATTTCACTTATGCCACCCATCAAACAAGATAAAATGAGAAAATATATAAGAACTTGTTTGTAAAGAGGCTTTTAGCACTTCCACTTTCATATACGAAACTTCCCCAAACCTACTCCAAAGAAATGGCCTACGGAACAGGTGAAATAAAAAACTATGCAGCACAAACCGAACACCCACAAAACTTGATCCTCCTTCTTAATACAAAACATGCTACCTTCCACTTCCAACCTTAACATCATCCTGACCGTATCTAACATGTCAAACCATGTCCAACATGTCAACATTTTTTCCCAAAAAAGCTACTAACACTTCAGCCATCTTCGATACACCTCCACTAGCATGCAGCAAGACATGAGCAGTCACCACTCTAAATGAGAACCAGAATTTCTTAGTGAAACATGACAAACATGTTTTAAATATTTGCAATCATGTTCATCGTTGTATAAAGCTGTTAAGCAACATAATTCACACACTTTAACTTATAGCAGCATCCCAGAATCGAATACAGGCCCAAAAACGAGGAAAAACTAAGTACCAGCATACCTTTTTTCACATTGTATCCTGATTGTTTTAGAAATGGTGTCATTTTGGACTCAATTTCATCATACCTAGTGTCAAACCAGTGTGATGAATCTCATTAAAATTGTAGACAGAAGTTCAGAATCAAACACTAGATATGTGCATGTGTGTGCGTGTGCGTGTGTGTGTGTGTGTGTGTGCGTGTGCGTGAGAGAGAGAGAGAGAGAGAACCTTTCTTTTGACCATTCCACAGTCGGCTCATCCATTTTATTGACAACAACAAGCAATTTAGCCACCCCCAACGTTTTTGCGAGCTGGACATGTTCACGAGTTTGTCCACCTCTCTCGTATCCTGTTTCAAATTCTCCCTTTCGAGCTGAAATTACCTGATTGATAAGGCATGGAGAAACACAAAGATATCATCAAATGCTTGTCAAGAAGCACCTATTGCAAGTTAAAAAAGAAAGTGCCATACATCATAGATAAACTCACCAACACTCCAATATCGGCCTGAGATGCACCACTGATCATGTTAGGTACATAACTTTTGTGACCCTGCAGGAACATTGTAATTCATATAAACAATGTACTTCATACTAAATATTACATATTCATTAACAAATTTTTGTTTGCATCAGAAAAAAGGATATGACACGGTAGATCATGAATAGACTTGAAGTTAATGGATCATGCAATAACAATACTTACAGGTGCATCCAAAATTGTAAACCTTGTTGTCTCTGTTTCAAAATGTGCTCTTCCAACTTCAACTGTCTTTCCCTACAATCAACACATATATCCAAATTACTGCATTCACATAACTATAATTAACATGCAAAAATGAAGGCCAATCATTTGGGATACTCTTAATTTTATCACTTATATATTCATACCTTTACCCTCTCCTCCTCATTTGTGTCCATAATATAAGCCATATACCTAGCAAATAAATTTCAGCATTAATCATTAAAAATATATACAAGGACACAGACCTTGGAAGCCGCAAAATTTTGAAAAAGGTATATATATGCAGAAAATTGAAAGAATCCAAGCCTTTTTTTTTAAGTGTTAATTGCAACACAAACATCAATTTCTCTTTAAATGCCAGTCCTTCTCATTGTCAGTTCTTCTCATAATGACTACATCTCTAAACAGATTATAATCTATAAAACTTCAATTACTAGCAACTAGTAAAAAAGTTACAAACCAACAGAAGACTTGCCAAAAGATCAGTATAGTCAAACTTGATTAGAAGAGTGCAATAACTATGATAGAATAGTCATCCAACAAATTCAAGATGACTTCAAAATTAAAAAAATAGCTTGTAACAAATTTCTCTTCTATTTTTAAAAATTAACCTTAAATTTCACATACATATTTGTAGTTATGCTGTTGAAAAATAAATAAAACCATCATAAGGGAAGATCAAAGAAAGGCTCAAGGTCCACACTTGTCATGGACATAAAACTGACAGAAACATAATATATAAAACTCCTTAGATAATTACAGAAAAAGAAGTGATCAAAGGCAAATGCATTTTAAAAAAATGAAAAAGGTGATCAAGCAGCACAATTAATTTCAGCAGGAGGCAATTGGACTGGCTAGCATGATTATAGCCCCAAATAAGTTTATGCTACCTGACCCAATTTCAACAAAGCGGCAAAAGATATATTTACAACATCTTCCATCAATAAATCAGTGAAAGTTTACCAGCTTTCTCTACTTTTGTCTTTAGCTTCTTTCTCATATTTTTGGATAGTTCTTTCATCAACCTGGCCACTTAGAAACAATATCTGACCTCCTGTTGTAGACTTACCAGCATCTGGAACAAGAAGCAAGTCAAAACACTTACAACACTTATGTAACTTCTCTAATAGTATATGATCTAACATTTTAAGCCTCTCTAAGGATCCCTTATGTTAGAGTATGCAAGCCGAAAAACTCAATTATTTATTTCCTTTCTAGCCAAACCATTGCAGTTTATAAATTGAACAATTTCTGTTTTATCCAATTATAATAAGCAAAACACCTTTCAGATCAAATCAATATCCTATGAAAACAAACTGTATCTTTATTCGCTCAACTGTCCAAGCACGAGATGCAATTTTTATCCTATATCACTAATAATCCATAATTCAGCTTGTTTAGACATTCTAATGTATAAACCATGTGCTATTTGTGCGAATAAGCCAATATTCGCCAAAGAAGTCATTTACCAAAACTGACGCTACATCATTGGTTCAACACCGGATTACAAATGTGCACTGTACTGTTTAAGAAAATTTCAATTTTCTGCAGATTTAATTGATTTGATTCCAACTATTTGATTCAGTTATTAAGCTTGCCAAACAAACCCGTTAGGGCCTACGAAATATTCACACTTTAACATCACATACCTCAGTCTAGCTTTACTTTTCAAGTGTTTAAATTAAAAAAATTTATAGCTAGCCAATTTTACCATCATGAGACCCTCATGATGCAAGATTGTGACAGTAGAGCTTATACGCCATTTTATTAAAGAGAGTTTGATAGGTGAGACAATTGAACACAAGGTTAATAACTTAATATCTACAAAGCCTATAATTCATACGATACACATGGATGACAATACACTTAAATGATTGATAGCTGACGAATAGATGATACTGTAGAAAACCAAACATGGGAACTCCTGATTAAAAAATAATGACATAGGAAGGAACTTTTATAATCCATCAACTTACCTACATGACCAATAAACACAACATTTAAGTGCCTTTTTTTCATCATCTCCGCCTCATCATCTTCATCCTGTGTAGGAGGAATTTCCTTCTCTTTTGCTAAAAATCAAGGTCATGCAATCAGCCCCCAAAAAAGATAAAGAAAAAAAGAGAACACTGCCAATTCTCATCATTATTGGAAATGAGCTGTCTAATTTTGAAAAGGAAATTTAAATTCATATGCAGCTATAAGAAAGAAATTTAAAATTCTCTTTCTACCTTTTGGTTCAACATCGATAGGTTCTGCTTGAACTTCTGGTTTTGGATCTGCAATCACCAAGGAAAAACTTCTCTATAAAATTGCAATGCTCAATAATCAATATACAGTAATGTAAATAAAAATAACGTAGAGCTAATGCAATTGGAATTCCTCCTTGCTTAAGAAGTGAGTATAATTTTATTGTTATAAAATACAAAATTGTTTCAACTTTCAATATTATTCTCAAATGTGAGTCTGTTCATTTGTGTCATCTACCGAATGACATTGAATGATTTTCTTCTAATATAATCAAATATTAGGTAGTAGATAAAATAATGTGCAAACTATGTATGTAATCTGCTAATTGGAATTATGAATGAGATCATTCATTCAAAATTGGAATTACTAAATTCTTTACCACCAACCTTCATCCATATGTTCAGATTTATCAACTTCTTCTGGCTTCACATCCTCTGGCGTTACTGATCCATTAGTCTCTTCTGCATGAACCAAAGATTAGTTTTTTTTTTTTTCTGGTGGGGAGGGGGGGGGGGGTGATATAACAAATAAGAACTAAAACACTCTTGTATAGTTGAAAACCATTAAAAGATTGCAAGGATATTTAGTTACCCGCAGAATCAAGTTGTAAAGAACGAATGTCCTCCTCGATATCTAGCATTCAAACAAAATTCACATGAGCATTAACATCAATTGCCCGATTTTCTTTAAAGGAAAAAAAATAGTACAATTGCTTTGGCTTAGTTTAGGAAAAACATTCAATTTTTATTACCGTCGAAACAAACTACAGACTACTACTTCACCATCTAAGTCAAAATTACTAAAAGCACAATGCAAGACTACAAATTGGAACCTCACAACCCCAGTCTCAATGTAATCACAGATCAATGTAGGTTTTGTTTTTGCTAACTTTTAAAGCTAAAACTGCCATTTATTTTTATTTTAAATACAAATTAAGCTAAACCAACGCCTCTCTAAAGCAATTCTAAAAGAGCACAATGGCAAAAATAATAATAATAAATTAAAAATTAAAACACAAAAAGAACAAATTGAAGGAATCCATAACTCAAAGTGAGCATATTTCTATTATATGGATTGAACAATGACGCGGCACAGATCATAATTCTCAAATCGAAAAACAAAGAAAAAAAGACGGATTGGAGGATCCGAAGCATAATAAAATGAAGAATTGGAGAGAATGAGAAACATGTATTGGAGGTGAATTGTAAAGACGTACCCATTGATGAAGAAAAGAGAGAGCGAGAAAGTGAAGAGAAACAAGGGTTGCAGAGGGTTTGGGGAAGCTCGCAGGTGAAAGAGGAAGGCGGCGCGTTGTGTGAAAGTGAAAATACGAGTGAGTGAGTGTGTTAGTGTGTGTGTGTTTGGATTGGAATAACCTCACCCAGCGTGCATCAATCACTCGTGTTTCAATTTTCAAAGGGGTTCGGCTTCTGTAGGACCGAAAATCGGTCGAACCGACTCAAGTTTCATTTATACATTAACATTCGCTTGATCATACACAAAACTACAAAAGTGTCATTATGGGAAAAACATTCTAGAACAGGGGTGATAATATGCAGAGTTAAACTCCAAAGTGGTCTTTGAGATTCACGATTTTACTAATTTAATTTTTGACTTATCAATTGCACCAGTTATATTTCCGATTCTGTTAAAATTGTACCAGGGTCGTCTCTGCCCACATCTCCGGGCAAATTAACCGCCGTCGGCAGTGACATGGCGCTGAGTAGCCACGCTGGCGTAGATAACGGCTAGCTGAGGTGGCAATTGAAACTGTTTGACCCAATGTGATCCCTGTACCTAGTTATAACCATAATTTCTAGGATGACCTCGTTATCCCTCTTCATCTTCTTGTCTCTGCCCAGCAACGTTCTTCTCCTGCTTCGTTGTTGTCACTCGTTGAACTGAAACGAAAATCATGATTGGGTGTGCGAGCCAGGGTCAAGGAAGCTCTACACGATCGACAGCGAGAACGCGGAGTCAGAATAGACTGTCGCGAGTGCCAGAGCGCTGTGGGTGCGGCTGTCGGCCCGTGCTTCGTTGGTCCAGAACAAATACCAACCCAGATAATCCCTTCTTTGGTTGTCCGAATTACAATGTGAGATTTTGGTAAGAAAAATTGTTTAGTGATTTTCTTTTCTTTACTTTTTATCATATCTCATATTCAGACTAGGGGCAAAACATGGTGTGGATTTTTTCTCTGGGCTGATGATGTAGAAGAAGAAGAGGAACATGAAGGAAGAGTGGATGCAACTGCAATTGACAATGAGCAAGTGAGAGTCAATTTAGCCTAGAGAATTAGAAAATTGGAAGCTGAAGTGAGAACCCAAAAATGTATGATACAATTCTTAGACATAGTGGTGTTTTTCACTGTAGTTGTTGTATTGGTTATGACTTTGAAGTTCTGACAATGTTGTATGTAATGTGTTCATGGATGAATGAAAGCAAGAGTTGATTTTTTATCTTCAGTTATATGCCCTATTTTTAATAGACTAGTTATTATAAAGAGAAATAATTACAGATCATCTGACATCATAATAGCATAATGCATAATGCCTAATGCATAATTACAAAAGTAGCAAAGATAAACATATAAAAGTAGCAAAGATAAACATATTTGAGTAGCAAACATTAAAGGAACAAAAGAAGTGCCATAACTAAGATATCAAGGCTGGCAATACAAAAGTTTTCACAATTATTCTAAACAAAGCTACTATCTATTAACTGCCTTTAACAAAACAAAGAAGTACTGTCCTAAACATCCTAGTGTGAAAGTCATCAATTGTTCTTTTTCCTTGGTGCTTTGAAACCGGGAGTTGGATCCACACCAATGGATTGAGGTGGTGGTGAGCTCCTCCTTTTGGTGGGCAACTTCTCTGACCTTGATGGTGCAGGTGCAGCAGATCCTGCTATGTCCTACAGCAGAAAAACAGTTCAACACATGAGCCTAGATAACAAAAAAAATATATTTTGTTATGTTGTGACGTCAAGAAGTGTATTACCTGTGATCCTTTGTAGTTTGGTTGTGATATCTCAATCTCCACAGCAGGAGGTTTATCAACTAGTGCAGCAGCAGTATGAGGTTGAGGGCTAGCCTCAGAAGTAGAAGCAGCAGCATTTGATTTGGCTTTATCTGCAGCAACCTTTGCAGCTGCAACAGCTACTTCATCCAGTCTCTTCTTTGAGCATCCTCTCTTAGTATGCCCTTTTACCCCCACAATACCTACATGTGAATGGCTTCAAATGCCTTTTCAAACGTCCACTTGGTTTGACTTTCTTGTTACCATTGTTGCCCTCATCAGCATCTTTTCTCCTTTTCTTTGTCAGAGCTCCAGGCCTCCTCCTAATGTTAGGGGCCTGTGGCTGAGTGTACATGGATTTTTTCCACAATGATTGGCCAAGAAGAGGGTTAATGTGATGGGCATAAGTCTTGTTGTATGCCTCCATAGTACACAGTTGGTGACAAAAGTCTTCTGGCCTCTTGTTTACCCTTGCAAGGGCAGCCCAGGCATGAACACATGAAATGCATATAGTTAGTAACACAAATGTAGAGTAAGACAATCACAATCATCAAAGTACACAAATATTAATAATTAAGTTAAAGAGATTGATAAAGGTCACTGGTCAGCATCTAGAATTAGCAAGTGCATAGTCTTTTTCCAAGATCCACCACCATATTTCTTGGATGGCCATGAACCTCAAATTTTTCATAATCTTCATCATCGGTCCAGATAGGCATCCAGTTCTTTAATTCTTTTCTGATTTTATCTAGGCGACTTTGAATTACAGGGGGGAGTATGCCAACATGATTTTCCAGTTTTACCTTATTCTTCGCAATAGTTCTCATCACAAACATTCTCATCTCCTCAAGTAATGTGATGATGGGTTTGCTTCTGGCCTCTTTGATTCTTGCGTTGAAAATCTCACAGGCGTTGTTGCAAATGTTATCCAGTTTTGTCCTATGGCTGAACTGGAACTTTGTCCATGACTCTCTAGGCCATTTGTTGAGATATGCCCAAGCCTCCTCGTACACCCTCTTAATCTTGTTCAGATTATCAATGAAATCCTAGAATGTTGTTGATCTGGCACATTTCCAAAGCAGTCTCCTCAACTCAAGGTCCTTCCATTATTTGTTGAAGTTCCTCCAGAGGTGCCAAACGCAGAAACGGTGGTGAACTCTTGGCATCACCTCCTGGACAGCATGAATTAAACCCTGCAAGACAATATTACACTATGTATTATAACCAAAAAGTGATGTACACACTTTTATCGTGCCACATAATAGTCCCTGAGTTTACATTAATGACCCTAATATAGTCCCTGACTTTTCCATTTTAATACAATTTAGTCCCTTCATTTAATACAATTTTATGCATACAAAATCCAAAGGACATATATAAGATACAAATTTAACAACCATTATTCCAAGATCAGTTCACTTACATCCAGAGACTCAGATCGTTAAAAACACATGAAAGGTAACATTACCTTCTGCATATCAGAAATAAAGCATCATCCGTTATTCTTGTAGTCTCCAAGATCAGCATGAAGCAGCTCCAGGAACCATTTCCAAGTGTCTGTATTCTCTATTTCAACTATAGCCTAGGCAATCATGTAAATGTGATGATTGGCATCTTGTGCCACAGCAGCCAAGATCTGACCTCCAAATTGTGTCTTCAGAAATGCCCCATCAAGCCCAATCAAGGGGCGACAACTGATGAAGGAAAAATTGTTGGTATAGATTTTCACAATAAATTCTCGTTGCAAGTATAACTCAAACCAACAAACAATCCTCAATCAAAAATTTGTTTGTCACAAGTACAAACCCCAATAAAAATAACCGAAGTATTTAAACCTCGGATCGTCTCTCAAGGAATTGCAGGGAAGTGTTCTTGTTATTGGTTATGGTACAAGTATTTTTGGGGTTTTGAATAAGAAACAAGAAATGTGAATGGCAAGAAAGTAAATGGAACTCAAATGATAAAAAAAGGTCTTGGCAAGGAATGATGGTTAAGGATCTTTATCCTTGTTACTAACCACAACATAATAATTGCAAGGATCAATCTCATTAAGTCATCCTCTAACAAGTGAAGGAAAGTCAAATGAGCTACATCAATCCTAATCCATAAGTCCTAGCAACCTCACTAATTAACTTAGTGGAAGCTAGAGTCAATGGACACCAATCATCAATCACTTAGACATTAGCAACTCAAGTTCACCTAAGTTACCATCCCAAACTAAGAACATAAAAATCTACTCTAACATCCCTCTAAACATTTAATCAAACACTTGGAAGGCATAAAAGAGAAGCATAATAAAATGACGAGAAATATAAAATCTAACACTACCAAATGCAAGGAATTAACAATAACAAAGCAATTAAACAATAAAAGAAATCAAACATAAATTGCATTAAAGGAAAATAAAAGGAACAAGAGTGCATCAACAACAAGGTAAACAAATACAAAGAGTAAAATACTAAATTAGAAAAGCAAAGGTAAAGGAACAAGAAATTAGAAAGGAAAAGTAAATCAAAGCATGAATTAAATCTAGATCTAAAGAAATCCTAATCTACATCTAACCTAATTCTAGAGAGAAGAGAGAGCTTCTCTCTCTAGAAACTAACTAAAGCATGATGAAGACTAGACTCCTTGCTCCCCCCCCCCCCCAATTGACTCTTCTTGAATTTTGCATGAAATAGTCTCTGGAATCAGTTTGATTTGGGCCTAGGAAGCTCAGAAATTGCCCTCAGCGTTTTCACTTTAATGAGGTCACGTGCGAGCTTCGACGCGTACGCATGGGTCACGCGTACGCGTCATGTCACGCGTACGCGTCGCCGTGCGACTTCATATCCACGCGTGCACGTCTGTTACACGTGCGCGTCGATGTATGCACTCCAAATCCTTATTTTTCCATGAATTCTCCACTTTGTATGCTTTTCTCTTCACTCCTTTGTTCCATTCCTAGCCTTTTTAATCTAAATTCACTAACAAACACATCAAGACATCTAGTGGAATCAAAGGTGTATTAAAATTAACCAATTAAGGGCCTAAAAAGCATGTTTTTACACTTCAGCACAAATTAAGGGAGAATTACGAAACCATGCTATTTCATTGAATAAATGTGAGAAAAGTTGATAAAATCCCCTAAATTAAGCACAAGATAAACCACCAAATTGGGGTTTATCAAATCTCTCCACACTTAAACCAAGCATGTCCTCATGCTAAATCAAGAAAGAGACAAAGGGTATCATCAATTATTAAATGCAAACTAACTAGATGCATTCTACCTACATGCAATCTATCTTAATGGATGCAATTACTTTGTCAAAATAAATCAATCCCCAAGAAAACATATATACGCATAGGGGCTAAAGGTATTAACAACCAAGTCAAATCCATAATTGAAATGAATTATTGAAAGATTTTACAAACTTGCAAGGAAAGGGATGATCATAGGTGAGAACATGTAATTGAGCAATCGAACCCTCACCGGATGTGTATCCGCTCTCGTCACTCAAGTGTATAGGGTTGATTCACTCAATTCTCCCATAATCATTCTCTCCAAGATTTGTTTTTCTTCTAACAATCAACAATTATTTCATGCATGCATACAAATATTATGAGGTCTTTCCACAGGGTTGTAATGGGGCTAGGGTCAAGGTAGGATTGTATATGGTTAAGTAGACTAAAAATTTGAAAATTGTCTGAAATATGTTGTTTTTATGTTGGCTAATCTATCTAAAATTCGTCTAAAATACATCATAATAGTTAGAAATCTAGCAGATAAATGCCTATTCGAAATATGTCACAAAATCGTCTGAAAAAATTTTGGACGAAATTTCAGACAAAATTTAAATTAGCAACAAGGCTTTTTGGGACAAAAAAAATTCGTCCCAATTTTGTTTGAAAGAAAAAATTTGTCTCTAATTTGTTCGAAATTTATTTCAATTTCGTCTCAAAATTCGTCCAAAAAAGTCCTATTTCTAGTAGTGCCCACCTAACCTATATAATAACCTATACAATTTAAATGCTAACCTAACTACCCATTCTTCACTTTTTCACACACTCATGCATTATGTTTAATTCACATTCCATATGCATTGATTATTATTGAACTTCACTTTGGGGCATTTTGTCCCCTTTTTATTGCTTTTCTTCTTTTCTTTCTTTTTCTATTTTTTTCTTTTTCTTTTTTTTTCTTTTCAAACTAAAATATACCAAAGCATCAATGCATATGGTTTAACATTCAATTAACACATGAGTATGTACCCAATTTCCATGATTTTCAACAAAACTACAAAATACACTTTTATCTCAACCAATGTCCCGAGTTTTTCTCCACTTGAATGATACACACACTCACTAGCCTAAGCTAATCAAAGATCCAAATTAAGGATATTTATTGTTTTTCGCTTCAAGGCTTGTAATGTGCTAAAATTAAGAACAAGAGGGTTAATCATAGGCTCAAAATTGGATAACAATAGAAGATAAAAGGTAGGCTATTTGGGTAAGTGAGCTCAATGAACAATGACCTCAATCATATAAGTGCATGTATACATAAAATAATGGAAATAAAGAATCAAACAAATCAAAGATTACAATCATATAGAGAGAATAATCACACACAAGAATGAAAATAAGTGGTTATATGATGTAACCACACAATTAGGCTCAAATCTCACATGCTTATGTGTTCTTAGCTCAAAAACATGTTCCACAATGTATAGTTCAAGCAAGTTTCAATGAAATTTTTTTACTCAAATCAATTGGGATGTCAATGCCCTATAGATAGATTTCTTGAAAAATTTCATTATTTTGACTAAGCTTATTATGTATATATATGCAAAAATAAGAAAATGCGACTAAAATCCTAAAAGACCTAAAAATGAAATGCACAAGTTTTGGGATTAGAAACTTGTCACCCAAAAATGCCGATTCGGTCAGACAACCTCCCCACACTTAAAAGTTTGCATCATCCTCGGTGCATTCAAAGATGAACAAGGGGGTACGGCGACTCTCCGAGTCTCAGCTGGTGGGTCAACCGGTTGCTGCATGTTCTTTCTCCTGCTTCCCTTGTTGCTTATGGTGCATCCTCCACGAAAAATAGAAACCAGATAAGAAAACAAGTAAATGCAAAAGCAAGGAAGCATATATTGTTGGAATGAGGTAATAATTACTAGAATGAAGTGAGTGACCCAATGTGCGACATGGATAAAAGTAAGTGTGCATTCTAAGTTGCGCGTTGTTTAGAACACACGCACTAACATAAAAAAAACTGTCACAGTTACACAAAAAGGAATATGCACTTCACTCATTCTAGTGTGCTTGAAATGCTCTAAACTCGTAAGTTAAGACAACCAAATAAGTAATAAAGAAGCATGAAAGCATTCAAGCAAAGACAAGCAATTATGAATTGGATAATGAATGAATATTGATTGATGTGCAAGAGAACTTAATGGACCAAGTGATATATGAAACTTACACATCAATCAATGACACACTTTGAATTTGGGCTCACCTCACCTAGTGGACATAAGATGGAAAACATGATTGCTATGCAATGTAGTAAAAGAGAACTAGAGGTGAAAAGTCAATCACATAGCAAGCATGGTCCATATAGCTTGAGAAATTCAAAATGATGTCCCTAAGTGAGCTTCCAATCCAATTTCACAAGAGAAATATTATGCCAAAATGACTAGTCTCAAATATGTGTAGAGCACATAAGTAAACAATTAATGGTCAATCATGTCATTTAGGGCATAAGCATAACATATGGATGCATATGATCCAGAATACAACGCATTAAGATAAATGCACAACATCCATCAAGAAATTGCCGAACCAAAGAAAAGGGTTTAAATCACATGGTGACCAAATCATGAAATTCAAAAAGATTTAACATTCGTTAAAGGCAATTCTCATGCACTTGATGTTCACAAAGGGTAAGCATGAAAAATTCAAAACCAAGTAATAAATTGTAACCTCAACAAGAGAATCCAACAATGAATATCCAAAAACAATTATGCTAAAATAGCATTCAATTAGTAATAAGCAGCAATATACAGCAAACAAAATTAATAATCTAACACTTATCATGAAAACAAAAATTAAAAAAAATTAAAACTAACTAAATAGCCAACTAACTAAACCAACTAGTGGTTGATGGTGTATGATAGTGTTGGATGATGGTTGAAGAAGTGAGAGAAAAGAAGAGAAGAAAGAAGAAGGAAAGAAATGGAAAGAAGATGAGAAAAGAAGAGCGGTGAAACAGGGCAATCCACACGTACGCATGGTGTGACGCGTGCGCGTGGTAAGGTGAAATGGGAGTGACATGTACACGTAGGTCACGCGTACGTGTGATGGGTTATTCAGAGCGGCGACACGTACGCGTGGGTGGATTTTGTGCTAAAGGCACAATTCCAGCCCAAAACTCGCACAACTCTCTGGAATTTGTATGGAGGTGGGAATTTTGGATCCACGCGTACGCGTGGATGACGCGCACGCGTGGATGGTCAAAAGCTTGGGATCACGCGTACGCGTGATTGACGGGCACGCGTGGGTTGGTGTTCTGTTTTTCAAATTTTTTTTCTAGGTTCTTGCACCAAACCAAGCATTCCAAACCTCCAAACAGCTACCAAAACACCATAAAACCTTATTTAACATCCTAGACTACTAACTAAACTCAACAAACCAATCAAAATATGAAATTAAACTAATTTTACCAATATTTACAAAAGAGAAAAGTGAAAAGATGTTACCATGGTGGGGTGTCTCCCACCTAGCACTTTTGTTTATTGTCCTTAAGTTGGACTTATGGAGAGCTCCTCATCAAGGTGGCTTGTGCTTGAACTCTTCCTTGAACAACCACCAATACTTGGACTTCCAATGAGCTCCATTCTTCAAAATTAATATTGCCAAGTCTTGATGGAGTTCCGCACAAGCTAAGGGCTCCCAAAATTGATCCTCATATATTCCCGAATCCCATATCTTGTTTCTACACATGTCTTCAAGTTGATTATCATTAATTCATCCCGGTGCCAAGCAAGATGAATTCTCAATAAAGTGTCAAATTCTCCTTCTAGACCCACCTAATTGAGCACTAGTCCAACCTTTGTATCTCATCTTTGATGTATCAACCAAAATGAGCCTTGATTTGCAACGCCAACCACGAAATATTCTTCTCTTACGCTTCATCCCACAAAGCACCCTAAGTTGACCATCTATTTCAAGAAAGCCATATTCGAGTGGGACAATAAAGCTAATAGAGATGACTTTTACCCACTCAAATGTAGGAGTAGATGACAACCTAGGTAAAGAGGCTTCCAAGGATCTTGACAAAACGTATTCAACTTCTGTCCTTCTTTTTCTAAGGACTTCCACCTCTTCACAAGATTTCTCAAATTCAATCCTTTGTTCATCAATTTCGTCTAACTCTTCTCCGTCACTCAAATCATAAATGGGAGGATGAGAGAAGTATACCTCCACATTGCTTTCTATCTCATCGGGAGAAGGTTTTCCAAGTTCAAAGGATTCACCACCAAGAATGTTTGATGATTGATCTTCATCACCAAGGGAACTCAATTCTCGCTCTATCCTGTCCAATTCTTCATATGGAATATGCTTTGGAGGTTGTGCACTTTCCTCCTTAATATCAACTTCAATCTTCTTGGAGGGATTTTCCTTAACTCTAGGTTCCCATGGAGGTTCCGCATCTCCTAAATCTTCAACCATTTCTTCCTCTTCTTCAATAATCATAGGTTCCTCCAATTGTTCTAACACAAAGCAACATTCCTCATTTTCCACCGGAGTTTCCAATCTCTCTTTCATGCTATGCTCTTCATTTAATTCTCCACATGTGGCCATGGGAGTACTTTGAGTGTTCAAGCATTGGGAGGCTAATCAGTTTATGAGTTCTATTACCTCCCTTTGCATTTCTCTTTGCCCTTGAAGAATGAGATCAAGGGTGTCATCTATTAGAGATTGGGGTAGATAGGAGGATTCATTATTTTAGAAGAAGGGTTCATGATAAGAAGGTGGTTCTTCTTGGTAAGGGTATAGAGGTGGTGTATATGACATGTGTGGTTCTTGGGAGTATTGATGCTGGAATTGTGGTGGCTCTATGAATTTTCTTACATAATGGTCACAAGAATGAGGTAAGAGTGATTGGTTATATGATGGATGAAGGTCGTAGGAAGGTATTTGGTGGAAAGGGACTTGTGAGTATGGTTGGTGATAGTCACAAGGAGGTCTACCATAGCCATTGGATGGATATGCATCAGGAGTGGAATTATACCTATAAGAGACCGGAGGAGGTTGTTGCCAAGAAGATTGAGCATATGCTTGAGGCTCCTCCCACCTTTGATTATTCCATCCTTGATGCATGTTCTCATTGTAATCTCCACTTCTTACAACATAGTTGTAACCACACTCATAGCCAAAAAGATGAGAATTCATGGTAGCAAGGGAAAATAAAAACAAAAACTAGTAACAAATAAAGAGAACAAACTCCTACAACTACCAAAAACTAACAAAGAAGCAAAAGGCAAACATATTCACAATATTCACATATATACAATAACCAATAACAAGGCACACATTTGCAATTCCCTTGCAACGGCGCCATTTTGATGAAGGAAAAATTGTCAGTATAGATTTTCACAATAAATTCTCGTTGTAAGTATAGCTCTAAACCAACAAACAATCCTCAATAAAAAATTTGTTTGTCACAAGTACAAACCTCAATAAAAATAACCGAAGTATTTAAACCTCGGATCGTCTCTCAAGAAATTGCAGAAAAGTGTTCTTGTTATTGGTTATGGTACAAGTATTTTTGGGGTTTTGAATAAGAAACAAGAAATGTGAATGGAAAGAAAGTAAATGGAACTCAAATGATAAAAAAAGGTCTTGGCAAGGAATGATGGTTAAGGATATTTATCCTTGTTATTAACCACAACATGATAATTGCAAGGATCAATCTCATTAAGTCATCCTCTAACAAGTGAAGGAAAGTCAAATGAGCTACATCAATCCTAATCCATAAGTCCTAGCCATCTCACTAATTAACTTAGTGGAAGCTAGAGTCAATGGACACCAATCATCAATTACTTGGACAATAGCAACTCAAGTTCACCTAAGTTATCATCCCAATCCAAGAACATAAAAATATACTCTAACATCCCTCCAAACATTTAATCAAACGCTTGGAAGGCATAAAAGGGAAGTGGTGCACGAAATTGTAAGGTCAATGTTCACATTACTCTCTTACAACTTCGCACAACTAACCAACAAGTGCACTGGGTCGTCCAAGTAATACCTTACGTGAGTAAGGGTCGAATCCCACGGAGATTGTTGGTTTGAAACAAGCTATGGTTATCTTATTATTCTTAGTCAGGATGCCAATAACAGTGTTTTTTTAGTTCAATTGTAAAAAGTGAGAGGGCATAAATATAAATACTTATTGTGCAATGATGGAAAATATGTTGGAGTTTTGAAGATGCTTTGTCTTCTGAAATTCTGCTTTCCTCTGTTTTCTGATTCACGCACGCAAGTCCTCCTATGGCAAGCTGTATGTGGTGGATCACCGTTGTCAATGGCTACCATCCATCCTTCCAGTGAAAAGGGTCCAGGTGCGCTGTCACCGCACAGCTAATCATCTGCAGGTTCTCAATCGTACCGGAATAGGATTTACTATCCTTTTGTGTCTGTCACTATGCCCAGCACTCATGAGTTTGAAGCTCGTCACAGTCATTCAATCCCTGAATCCTACTCGGAATACCACAGACAAGGTTTAGACCTTCCGGATTCTCTTGAATGCTGCCATCAATCTAGCTTATACCACGAAGATTCTGATTAAGAGATCCAAGAGATATTCATTCATTCTACGGTGAACGGAAGTGGTTGTCAGGCACGCGTTCGTGGGGGAATGATGATGATTGTCACGTTCATCACATTCATGTTGAAGTGCGAATGGATATCTTAGATAGGAACACGCATGTTTGAATGGAAAACAGAAATACTTGCATTAATTCATCAGGACACAGCAGAGCTCCTCACCCCCAACAATGGAGTTTAGAGACTCATGCTGTCAAAGAGTACAAAGTTCAGATCTAAAATGTCATGAGATACAAAATAAATCTCTAAAAGTTGTTTAAATACTAAACTAGTAACCTAGGTTTACAGAAAATGAGTAAACTATGATAGATAGTGCAAAAATCCACTTCTGGGGCCCACTTGGTGTGTGTTGGGGATGAGACTAAAGCTTCTCACGTGCCTGGGCTGTTTTAGGTGTTCAACGCCAGGCTGTAACCTGTTTCTGGTGTTGAACTCCAACTTGTAACGTGTTTCTGGCGCTGGACGCCAGACTGCAACATGGAACTGGCGTTGAACGCCAGTTTACGTCATCTATCCTTGAGCAAAGTATGGACTATTATATATTGCTGGAAAGCCCTAGATGTCTACTTTCCAACGCAATTGGAAGCGCATCAATTGGGTCCTTGTAGCTCCAGAAATTCCATTCCGAGTGCAGTGAGGTCAGGATCCAACAGCATCAGCAGTCCTTTTTCAGCCTGAATCAGATTTTTGCTCAGCTCCCTCAATTTCAGCCAAAAAATACCTGAAATTACAGAAAAACACACAAACTTATAGTAAAGTTCAGAAATATGAATTTTGCCCAGAAACTAATGAAAATAAACTAAAAACTAACTAAAACATACTAAAAACTATATGAAATTAACCCCAAAAGCGTATAAAATATCCGCTCATCACAACACCAAACTTAAAATGTTGCTTGTCCTCAAGCAACTAGATAAATAATATAGAATACAAATGAGTCAAGAAACAATAATATCTCAGAGTTTTTGAGTGAAGCTCAGATTCTAATTAAATGAGCGGGGCTAGTAGCTTTTTGCTTCCGAACAGTTTTGGCATCTCACTTTATCCATTGAAGCTCAGAATGATTGGCATCTATAGGAACTTAAAATTCAGATAGTGTTATTGATTCTCCTAGTTCAGTATGTTGATTCTTGAACACCGCTACTTTTATGAGTCTTGGCCGTGGCCCTAAGCACTTTGTTTTCCCGTATTACCACCGGATACATAAATGCCACAGACACATAATTGGGTGAACCTTTTCAGATTGTGACTCAGCTTTGCTAAAGCCCCCAATTAGAGGTGTCCAGGGTTCTTAAGCACACTCTTCTCTTTGCTTTGGACCTTGACTTTAACCGCTCAGTCTCAAGTTTTCACTTGACACCTTCACGCCACAAGCACATGGTTAGGGACAACTTAGTTTAGCCGCTTAGACCAGGATTTGATTTCCTTAGGCCCTCCTATCCACTGATGCTCAAAGCCTTGGATCCTTTTTATTACCCTTGCCTTTTGGTTTTAAGGGTTATTGGCTTTTTCTGCTTGCTTTTTTTTTTTTTTTTGCAAGCTTTGTATTCACTGCTTTTTCTTGTTTCAAGAATCATTTTTATGATTTTTCATATTACCAATAACATGTCTCATGTTTATCATTCTTTCAAGAGCCAACATATTTAACATTCAAGAACATCAAATTCCAAAGACATATGCACTGTTCAAGCATTCATTCAGAAGGCAGAAAGCATTGCCACCACATGTAAACAATTAGAATTTGTTTTATTAAAAACTCGAAAATTATTGCCTCCTTATTCTAAAGAAAATCTTCTATTTTATTCATGTTTAATGATGATGAGAAAAATAAATTATAGCTTAATTGGGGATAAAATCAAAATATAAATACTAATTACCACTATATGACTCCTAAGGTAAAACTCAAATAATAATAATAAAAAAAAGTTATCACAGGGTTAAGGTTAAGATCAGAACTCAACAACCTTGACTTTGGGAAGCGGATGCCTCTTTAGTCTGTGGGGTGCTTGGCCCTTCAAGAGATAGTTTCTGACGCTTTAGTTCTCTTAATTCAAGCCCTTGCACCTCTTGTTCTCTGAGCAGTTTGCAAAGTATGCTGTTTTGATTTTGCTGTTCTTCCTTCAATTGGTCCATGGTTTCTTGCAACTTAGTGACAGATGCCTCAATATGCTCCCAGTATTCAAATTGAGGGAGTTTTGGTAGGAATTCTTGCGCCCTCCTCTTGATGGGGTCATCCTGCATTTGTTGTTTTTCCATTGTGATTTTAGTGATTGGCTGCTCCACTGAGATATACTCTGTTATTCCCATCTTTACTCCAGCATCTTTGCAGAGCATAGAGATTAGGCTTGGATAAGCCAACCTGGCATCCTTGGAGTTCTTGTTGGCAAGTATGTAGAATTCAGATGGGATCAGTTGATGAACTTCTACTTCTTTTCCCAACATAATGCAATGGATCATCACTGCTCTTCTAATATTGACTTCAGAACGATTGCTGGTGGGCAATATAGAACGCCCAATGAAGTCCAGCCATCCTCTGGCAACTGGTTTGAGATCTTCTCTCTTGAGTTGATTTGGGACACCCTTCGTGCTGGTGGTCCACCTGGCTCCAGAGATGCATATATCCTCTAGAATCTTATCCAGGCCCTTGTTTGTTCTCATCATTCTCCTATTGAAGGAGTCTGGATCATCTTTCAGCTGGGGTAGCTTAAAGATCTCCCTGATTTTGTCAGGGTGGATGTGAACAATCTTTCCTCTGACCACAGTCCTATAGTCATAGAGGGCAGCTCCAGATATTCTCTGCCTGTCTGTTTGCCACAAATTAGCGTAGAATTTCTGAACCATATTCCTTCCCACTTTCATTTCAGGATTAGCTAGGACTTCCCAGTTCCTGTTTCGAATCTGCTCTTGGATCTCCGGATATTCATCTTCTTTCAGATCGAACTTGACTTCCGGGATCACAGATCTTAGACCCATTATTTTGTAGTAATGGTCTGAATGTTCTTTGGTTAAGAACCTCCCTTGATTCCAAAGTGGTTTTGGAACACTCTCTTTCTTGCCTCTTGGAGTGGATTGTTTTCCTTTAGGAGCCATGATCTTAGTGGGTATGGTTTAGTGATCACGGATAAACACACCAAACTTAGAGGATTGCTTGTCCTCAAGCAAAAGAAAAGAAAGGAGAGGGATAGAAGGAGAGCTAGTGTTGAATGGTGGATGAGAGGAAGGAGGCCGAATGTGTTTTTAAAAGGGAGGGGGGTGGGTTTTCGAAAATAGGGAGAAAGATAAGATAGAAGATATGATTTAAAAAGAAATAAGTATGATAAGAAAAGATATAATTTAAAATTGAAGAGATATGAAAGATATTTGAAAAAGATAAATTTGGATTTTTGAAAAAGATAATATGGAGATTTTTTTAAAAAAAGATATTGATTAGTTGAAAAGATTTTAGAATGAAAAGAGATAGATTTGTTTTGAAAATTTGAAAAAGAGTTGAATTAGATTGAAAAAAAAGGATTTGTGCTTATGGATTAAGATACATTTGATATTTTTAAAGTAGGATTTTTAGAAATTAGGGATTTTAGAAATCAGGGTTTGTAACATGTTTATGCAAGAAATCATGAATTGAAACATGAAAATTAAGATTAAGATGAAAAATATGAAGAAAAAACGAATTTACCTCCTCCCCACCATCTTGGCGTTTGAACGCCCAACTGCTGCTTCTCCTGGGCGTTCAACGCCCAGTTGTTGCTTCTTTCTGGCGTTGAACGCCAAGAACTCCTTTGTCACTGGGCGTTTTTCTGAACGCCCAGGACGCTGTAAATCTGGCGTTAAACGCCCAGATGGCTATCCTTACTGGCGTTCAACGCCCAATGGATGCTTCTTTTAGGCGTTGAACGCCCAAAACAGACTTTTACTAGCGTTTTCTTGCCAGTGAGCTCTTTTTCTCTGTTTTGTGTGCAGAATCCTTCTGTAACCCTGTAAACTTATACAATTGACTCTTTACCTTAGTATCAATGAACTTTATATAAACAAATAAGATCAAGAATAGGGCAAAATGCTTAGAGGAAGTGATGCCCCATGGCTGGGTTGCCTCCCAGCAAGCGCTTCTTTATTGTCTTTAGCTGGACCTTGCTGAGTTTTTAATCTAGCCTCAGCCTTGAGCACTCTTGCTCAACATTGCCTTCAAGATAGTGCTTGATTCTCTGTCCATTAACAATGAACTTCTTATCAGAATCAATATCTTAAAGCTCCACATAACCATATGGTGATACACTTGTAATCACATATGGTCCCTTCCATCGGGACTTCAGTTTCCCGGGGAATAGCCTGAGCCTAGAGTTAAACAACAGAACCTTTTGTCCTGGTTCAAAGATTCTAGATGACAGCTTTCTGTCATGCCACCTTTTTTATTTCTCTTTATACAGCTTGACATTTTCGAAGGCAGTGAATCTGAATTCCTCTAGCTCATTCAGCTGGAGCAATCTTTTTTCTCCAGCTAGTTTGGCATCAAAGTTTAGGAATCTGGTTGCCCAGTAGGCCTTATGTTCCAGTTCCACGGGCAGGTGACAAGCCTTACCATACACAAGTTGGTACGGAGAGGTCCCTATAGGAGTCTTGAATGCTGTTCTGTAAGCCCACAGAGCATCATCCAAGCTTCGTGCCCAATCCTTTCTACGGGTACTTACAGTCCGTTCCAGGATTCTTTTAAGTTCTCTGTTAGAGACTTCAGCTTGCCCATTTGTCTGTGGATGATATGGAGTTGCCACCTTGTGGCGAATCCCATACCGGACCATGGCAGAGTAAAGCTGTTTGTTGCAGAAGTGAGTGCCCCCATCACTGATTAGTACTCTAGGGACACCAAACCTGCTGAATATATATTTCTGAAGGAACTTCAGCACTGTTTTAGTATCATTGGTGGGTGTGGCAATGGCCTCAACCCATTTTGATACATAGTCAACTGCCACTAGAATATAAGTGTTTGAGTATGATGGTGGGAAAGGCCCCATAAAATCAATACCCCATACGTCAAACAGCTAAATCTCCAGGATTTCTTGTTGAGGCATGGCGTAACTGAGAGGTAAATTACCAGCTCTCTGGCAACTGTCACAGTTACGTACAAACTCTCGGGAATCTCTGTAAAGTATAGGCCAGTAGAAACCACATTGGAGGACCTTGGTGGCTGTTCGCTCACCTCCGAAATGACCTCCATATTGTGACCCATGGCAATGCCACAAGATCCTTTGTGCTTCTTCCTTAGGCACACACCTACAGATTATGCCGTCTGCACATCTCTTAAAGAGATAGGGTTCATCCCATAAGTAGTACTTTGCATCAGTAATTAATTTTTTCTTTTGTTGCCTGCTGTACTCTTTGGGAATGAACCTTGCAGCTTTGTAGTTTGCAATGTCTGCAAACCATGGTAATTCCTGAATGGCGAACAAATGCTCATCCGGAAAGGTTTCAGAGATCTCAATAGAGGGGGAGGACGCCCCTTCCACTGGTTCTATCCGGGACAGATGGTCAGCCACTTGGTTCTCTGTCCCTTTTCTGTCTCTTATTTCTATATCAAACTCTTGCAGAAGCAACACCCATCTTATGAGTCTGGGTTTTGAATCCTGTTTTGTAAGTAGATATTTAAGAGCAGCATGATCTATGTACACAATCACCTTTGATCCTACTAAGTATGATCTAAACTTGTCAATGGCATAAACCACTGCAAGCAATTCTTTTTCTGTGGTTGTGTAATTTTTCTGGACATCATTCAGAACACGGCTAGCATAATAAATGACATGCAGAAGCTTGTCATGCCTCTGCCCCAGTACTGCACCAATGGCGTGATCACTGGCATCACACATTAATTCGAATGGCAATGTCCAGTCTAGTGCAGAGATAACTGGTGCTGTGACCAGCTTAGCTTTCAGAGTTTCAAACGCCTGTAGGCACTCTGTGTCAAACACAAATGGCGTATCAGCAGCTAGCAGGTTGCTTAGAGGTTTTGCAATTTTTGAAAAATCCTTTATAAACCTCCTATAGAATCCTGCATGCCCCAGAAAGCTTCTGATTGCCTTAACATTGACAGGTGGTAATTTTTCAATTACCTCTATTTTAGCTTGATCCACCTCTATTCTCTTGTTTGAAATTTTATGTCCAAGGACAATCCCTTCAGTCACCATAAAGTGACATTTTTCCCAGTTTAAAACCAGGTTGGTCTCTTGGCATCTTTTCAAAACCAGTGTCAGGTGATCAAGACAGGAGCTGAATGAGTCTCCATATACTGAGAAGTCATCCATGAAGACTTCCAGAAATTTTTCCACCATATCAGAGAAAATAGAGAGCATGCATCTCTGAAAGGTTGCAGGCGCATTACACAGCCCAAAAGGCATCCTTCTGTAAGCAAATACTCCAGATGGACATGTGAATGCTTTTTTATCTTGATCCTGGGGATCTGCTGCAATTTGGTTGTAGCCTGAATAACCATCCAAAAAGCAGTAATAATTATGACCTGCTAGTCTTTCTAGCATCTGGTCTATGAATGGTAAAGGAAAATGATCCTTTCTGGTGGCTGTATTGAGCCTTCTGTAATCAATACACATGCGCCACCCTGTAACTGTTCTTGTAGGAACCAGTTCATTTTTTTCATTATGAACCACTGTCATGCCTCCCTTTTTAGGGACAACTTGAAAAGGACTCACCCAGGGGCTATCAGAAATAGGATAAATAATCCCAGCCTCCAGTAATTTAGTGACCTCTTTCTGCACCACTTTCTTCATGGCTGGATTTAGCCACCTCTGTGGTTGAACCACTGGCTTCGCATCATCCTCCAATAGAATTTTGTGCATGCATCTAGCTGGGCTTATGCCCCGAAGGTCACTTATGGACCACCCAAGAGCTGCCTTGTGTGTCCTTAGCACTTGGATTAGTGCTTCCTCTTCCTGTGGATTTAAAGCAGAGCTTATGATCACTGGAAAAGTATCACCTTCTCCCAGAAATACATATTTCAGGGATGGTGGTAATGGTTTGAGCTCGGGTTTGGGAGGTTTTTCCTTTCCCTGAGGAAATTTCAGAGGCTCTTTCAATTCCTCTGAATCCTCTAGATCAGGCGGAACATCTTTAAAGATGTCTTCCAGCTCTGATTCGAGACTCTCAGCCATGTTGATCTCCTCCACCAGAGAGTCAATAAGATCAACTTTCATGCAGTCTTTTGGTGTGTCTGGATGCTGCATGGCATTGACAGCATTCAACTTAAACTCATCCTCATTGACTCTCAGGGTGACTTCCCCCTTTTGGACATCAATGAGAGTTCGTCCAGTTGCTAGGAAAGGTCTTCCTAGAATGAGAGTAGCACTCTTGTGCTCCTCCATTTCCAGCACAACAAAGTCAGTGGGAAAGGCGAATGGCCCAACCCTGACAATCATGTCCTCAATCACGCCTGATGGGTATTTGATGGAGCCATCAGCAAGTTGGAGACATATCCGGGTTGGTTTAACTTCTTCAGTTAAACCAAGCGTTCTGATGGTGGATGCAGGTATTAGGTTGATGCTTGCTCCAAGATCGCATAAAGCTGTCCTGATGCAATTTCCCTCTAATGTGCATGGTATCAGAAAGCTTCCGGGATCTTTAAGCTTTTCAGGAAAGCTTTTCAGAATGACTGCACTGCATTCTTCAGTGAGGAGAACTCTTTCAGTTTCTCTCAAATCCTTCTTATGACTCAAGATCTCTTTCATGAACTTGGCGTAAGAAGGTATTTGCTCAAGTGCTTCTGCAAACGGAATCTTTATTTCAAGAGTCCTGAGATAATCTGCAAAGCGAGCAAATTGCTTATCCTGCTCCTCTTGGCGGAGTTTTTGAGGATAAGGTATCTTGGCTTTATATTCCTCACCCTTGGTTGCTGTAGGTTTATTTCCTACAGAAGTGGTTGAAGAAGCCTTTTTGGATGGGTTGTCATCAGCACTTGTGTGTGTCTGATCCCTCTCTGGCAATTGAGTGCCAGAGTTAGAAGCTGGAGTGACGTTAGACGCCAACTCCTCATCTGTTCCTGGCGTCTGAACGCCAAAACTGTGCTTCTTTTGGGCGTTCAACGCCAGTTCCTTGCTTGTTTCTGGCATTGAACGCCAGTCCTGAGCATGGTCTGGGCGTTTAGCGCCAGCCTTCCACCCAATTTTTGGCGTTTTAACGCCAGAATTATTTTTTTCTGGGCTCTTACTGTCCTCAGATGGATTTTGGGTGGTTTGCTCATTTCTTGGCTTCCTGCTGCCTTGAGGTGGGGTATTTAATGTTTTTCCACTTCTTAATTGAACTGCTTGGCATTCTTCTGTTATTTGTTTTGACAGCTGCTGCTTTGTTTGCTTTAATTGTACTTCCATATTTATATTAGCCATCCTTGTCTCTTGTAGTCTATCATTGAATTCGGCTAACTGCTTTGTTAGAAAGTTCAATTGCTGATTGAATTCAGCAGCTTGTTTTACAGGACTGAGTTCAGCAGTTACTGTTTTAGCCTCTTCTCTCATGGAAGGGTCACTACTTAGGTACAGATGCTGATTTCTGGCAACTGTATCAATGAGCTCTTGAGCTTCTTCAATTGTCTTTCTCATGTGGATAGATCCACCAGCTGAGTAATCTAGAGACATCTGAGCTCTTTCTGCAAGTCCATAATAGAAGATGTCTAACTGAACTCACTCTGGAAACATTTTAGAGGGGCATTTTCTTAGCATCTCTCTGTATCTTTCCCAGGCATCATAAAGAGATTCATTATCTCCTTGTTTAAAGCCTTGGATGTCCAGCCTTAGCTGTGTCATTCGTTTTGGAGGAAAGTATTGATTCAGGAATTTCTCTGTCAGCTGTTTCCATGTCTTTATGCTAGCCTTAGGTTGGTTATTTAACCATCTCTTGGCTTGGTCTTTTACAGCAAATGGAAACAGTAACAATCTGTAGACATCCTGATCTACTTCCTTATCATGTACTGTGTCAGCAATTTGTAAAAATTGTGCCAGAAACTCTGTAGGTTCTTCCTGTGGAAGACCGGAATACTGGCAGCTTTGCTGCACCATGATAATGAGCTGAGGATTCAACTCAAAGCTACTGACTCCAATGGAGGGTATGCAGATACTACTCCTATATGAAGTAGTAGAGGGGTTAGCATATGACCCCAGAGTCCTTCTGGACTGTTCATTTCCACTTAGATCCATGATGGAGAAAGGGAGATGATGTAAAATAGAGAAAAAATATTTTTATTTATTTATTTAGTATTTATTTATTTTGAAAATAAAATAAATTAAATTAAAATAAATAAAAATGGGTGAAGATTTTCGAAAAATGGAGAGAGAGAAAAAATGGTTAGGAAGTTTTGAAAAAGATATGATTTGAAAAAGATTTTAAATTTTGAAATAAAAAACTGAATTTTAAAAGTAAATTTCGAAAATTTGCTTTAAAATAGAGAGAAAAGATATTTTTGAATTTAAAGAGGAGAGAGAAAAACACTAAGATAGCACAAGATTTAAAATTTTTAGATCTAATGCTCCTAGTTTTCGAAAATTTTGGAGGGAAAACACCAAGGAACACCAAACTTAAAAATTTTAAGATCAAGACACAAGGAAAACTCAAGAACACTTTGAAGACTCACAAGAACACAAGAACATGAAGAAAGAACACCAAACTTAAAATTTTTAGAAAACCAAAATAAGATTTTCGAAAACCAAAGAAAAATCAACAAGAAAACACCAAACTTAAAGTTTGGCACAAGATTTAATGTAAAAATTATTTTTGAAAAAAGAATTTTAAAAAAGAAGGTACCCAATTACCAAGAACACAAACCAACGCTCTAGCCAATTGGGCAGTAAATGTAACACTTGTTTTGAAAAAGTATTTTTAAAAACTAAGAATAAAATTTTTGAAAAATTAAAAGAAAGGATTTTAAAAAGAAAATTTTAACCAAAAACAATATTAGAAGACTCTAAACCAAAAAGAAAAATTTTTCCTAATCTAAGCAACAAAATAAACCGTCAGTTGTCCAAACTCGAACAATCCCTGGCAACGGTGCCAAAAACTTGGTGCACGAAATTGTAATGTCAATGTTCACATTACTCTCTTATAACTTCGCACAACTAACCAGCAAGTGCACTGGATCGTCCAAGTAATACCTTACGTGAGTAAGGGTCGAATCCCACAGAGATTGTTGGTTTGAAGCAAGCTATGGTTATCTTATTATTCTTAGTCAGGATGCCAATAACAGTGTTTTTTTAGTTCAATTGTAAAAAGTGAGAGGGCATAAATATAAATACTTATTGTGCAATGATGGAGAATATGTTGGAGTTTCGGAGATGCTTTGTCTTCTGAAATTTTGCTTTCCTCTGTTTTCTGATTCACGCACGCAAGTCCTCCTATGGCAAGCTGTATGTGGTGGATCACCGTTGTCAATGGCTACCATCCATCCTTCCAGTGAAAAGGGTCCAGGTGCGCTGTCACCGCACGGCTAATCATCTGCAGGTTCTCAATCATACCAGAATAGGATTTACTATCCTTTTGCGTCTGTCACTACGCCCAGCACTCATGAGTTTGAAGCTCGTCATAGTCATTCAATCCCTGAATTCTACTCGGAATACCACAGACAAGGTTTAAACCTTCCGGATTCTCTTGAATGCTGCCATCAATCTAGCTTATACCACGAAGATTCTGATTAAGAGATCCAAGAGATATTCATTCATTCTACGGTGAACGGAAATGGTTGTCAGGCACGCGTTCGTGGGGGAATGATGATGATTGTCACGTTCATCACATTCATGTTGAAGTGCGAATGTATATCTTAGATAGGAACACGCATGTTTGAATGGAAAACAGAAATACTTGCATTAATTCATCAGGACACAGCAGAGCTCCTCACCCCAACAATGGAGTTTAGAGACTCATGCCGTCAAAGAGTACAAAGTTCAGATCTAAAATGTCATGAGATACAAAATAAATCTCTAAAAGTTGTTTAAATACTAAACTAGTAACCTAGGTTTACAGAAAATGAGTAAACTATGATAGATAGTGCAGAAATCCACTTCTGGGTCCCACTTGGTGTGTGCTGGGGCTGAGACTAAAGCTTCTCACGTGCCTGGGCTGTTTTGGGCGTTCAACGCCAGGCTGTAACCTGTTTCTGGCGTTGAACTCCAACTTGTAACGTGTTTCTGGCGCTGGACGCCAGACTGCAACATGGAACTGGCGTTGAACGCCAGTTTACGTCATCTATCTTTGAGCAAAGTATGGACTATTATATATTGCTGGAAAGCTCTGGATGTCTACTTTCCAACGCAATTAAAAGCGCGTCAATTGGGCTCCTGTAGCTCCAGAAATTCCATTTCGAGTGCAGAGAGGTCAGGATCCAACAACATCAGCAGTATTTTTTCAGCCTGAATCAGATTTTTGCTCAGCTCCCTCAATTTTAGCTAGAAAATACCTGAAATTACAGAAAAACACACAAACTCATAGTAAAGTCCAGAAATATAAATTTTTCCTAGAAACTAATGAAAATAAACTAAAAACTAACTAAAACATACTAAAAACTATATGAAATTAACCCCAAAAAGCGTATAAAATATCCGCTCATCAGGAAGTATAATAAAATGACAAGAAATATAAAATCTAACACTACCAAATACAAAGAATTAATAACAACAAAGCAATTAAACAATAAAAGAAATCAAACATAAATTGCATTAAAGGAAATTAAAAGGAACAAGAGTGCATCAACAATAAGGTAAACAAATACAAAGAGTAAAATACTAAATTAGGAAAGCAAAGGTAAAGGAACAAAAAATTAGAAAGGAAAAGTAAATCAAAGCATGAATTAAACCTAGATCTAAAGAAATCATAATCTACATCTAACCTAATTCTAGAGAGAAGAGAGAGTTTCTCTCTCTAGAAACTAACTAAAGCATGATGAAGACTAGACTCCTTGCTCCCCCCTCCAATTGACTCTTCTTGAATTCCGCGTGAAATAGTCTCTGGAATTAGTTGAATTTGGGCCTGGGAAGCTCATAAATCACCCCAACATTTTCACTTTAATGAGGTCATGTGCGAGCTTCGACGCGTACGCATGGGTCACGCGTATGCGTCACTTGGCATTTTACTTCCCACGCGTACACGTCATGTCATGCGTACGCGTCGCCGTGCGACTTCATATCCACGCGTGCGCATCTTTTACGCGTGCACATCGATGTATGCACTCCAAATCCATATTTTTCCATGAATTCTCCACTTTGCATGCTTTTCTCTTCACTCCTTTGTTCATTCCTAGCCTTTTCAATCTGAATTCACTAACAAACACATCAAGGCATCTAGTGGAATCAAAGGTGATTTAAAATTAACCAATTAAGGGCCTAAAAAGTATGTTTTCACACTTAAGCACAAATCAAGGGAGAATTATGAAGCCATGCTATTTCATTGAATAAATATAAGAAAAGTTGATAAAATCCCCTAAATTAAGCATAAGATAAACTACCAAATTGGGGTTTATCAACAACATGCCTTAAATCCCATCTTGCAACCATGCAAACAGACGTACATCTTATCAAATATGACCTCTCCATCTGGTTGAGGTTCGACACAAATCTAAACCATAGATCCAGAATTCGTCTTCAGTAAAGTTTCAGCATAGTCCCTTATTTTCGCATATTGTGTCTTCTCATCCCCGTATACTACATTCCTTGCATCTGCCAGTGCCCTTGCAATGGAATTCCTATTCAGCATAAGGTCACACTTTGTCCTAAAGTACACAACAGCCTCACATTCCTTGAAATTGGGGTATTTCCTTACCTTGTTCACTAATTTACTAGCAACCCAAGCCCTATTAGCATCCCTGTTAGTGTTCTCCCTCGCACAAGTATGATCGTCGTTGAAAGTTTTAATTTTCCAACATGAGTCATCACAGTCTCTTGAGGCATACACAACTCATGCACACTCTTTCACCTTGCACACAGCCCTGTATCTAATATTGTCATTTTTCTTGAACTTAATTCTCCTCCCCTCTTGGATAGTATACTCTCCCACAGCCTTTCTGAACTCATACTTGGTGTTGAATTTCATACCCACTTGTAGTTGTAGCTCACCGAATCTTACCCCATTTCTAAAGATTGGAAATTCATCTGAGTCCTTATCAGATTGCAGCTCATCCTCAGAATTAAAAGGAGTCTTCATCTCCTCTGAGTGCCAAGAATTAGCACCATCAAACTCTGCACCTACGTCAAGTGCTTCATATACATCAACAATCCCTGGAGTTCCCACAAACCCTAAGTCCACCTCTCCATATGACACATCCTCAACCAATGCATCATCTGGTTGTATTATGTTCTCCTTTGTCTTAGCAGCAGCATATGCACCTCTCTTGATGTCTTTTAGTTTCTTATTTCTTGGTTTGGATATACTTGCATTGTCTTCACTGCTAGAGCTGTCTTCTTGGATTGGCTTAAAGGAACTATCCTCTGAACTATCATCATCACTGGAGTTATCATTTATAGTTAAGTTAACATGAAGAGCTTCCTTACCCTTATTAGCAGACCTTCTATATGTTCTAACAGCCTGAGATCTTGTAATTCTCCTAGGTAAGAACTGAGGTTTGGACTTCATTTTTTATTTGCATTTGCCTTTTGCTGTGGAGCATGCCTTGGTAGTCTCTCTCAACTTGGTTTTCAGGCTTGGGTTGGGCTTTTGAATGGGCTTTTCAGCCAGTTTGGGTTTGGAGATAGATGTTGTGTTGGGCTTTGACTTAGGCTTGGGCTTTGGATTAGAATTGGGCATCAGAATGGGTTTGTCATGAGCCCTAGTAGGATTTAGATTAGGGGTTATGTTATCATCAATGGGGTTTAGAATAGTGACAGGATTGGTTTCAGGGGGGTTAGAATAGGTTTGTTTATGGGGCTTGAGTTTGCATTCGGGATAGGATTCAGTTCTGTAGTTGGGTTCGACATGTTACCATCAGCTTTGGGACCTTCACTTGTGTTCTTCTTGCTCACCAAGTCAACCTCACAAGTATCATCAAGCCATACTACAACTTCCTTCCCTGCAATTACCTCTGGTGTGGACACCCCATGCTCAAAGTACACATCAACAACTCCATCATTCTTCTGTGCAAAAAAACACATCTCTCTTAACTCACCATCACATGTAAGAGCCCTCAGTCCACCATCTAAGCACCTCTCCAGAGGCAGCCACCAACACTGAAGTATGTTGTCATACCCAAGCTCTTTGTAATAATTCCTTACGAAGAACACATCCAATGTGTCCTCATCTAAATCTCCTAAGCAAGTTCTGTTATTTTGGTGAGTACACTAGTATTCCATCATCATTTTTTTAAATGTTCTCCCATAATGGAACATGATATCCATCAAAGTCTCCAGCTGCATTATGCAAAAAAAAAAAAAACCAAATTGAGGAATAAAACAATCAGATTCACACATGCAAAAACAAACATTGACATTCAACCACATACAAAACACCAGAAACACCCATCGACCAACCCAACTAAGATTGTATTAAAAACAGAGCATGGAAAAAATTTCTCCACTACCCACAAAAACCCTAACAAATAATGAAAAACTTTAAACTTTCATCAACCAAAATCAAATTTTCAACAAACACAAACATTGATGCATATCTTTTGTTGAAAAGCATTATTTTTTGCGAGTTCAGACGTACTTTCGTGTGCTCGCGATGAACTCCTTCTCCTTCCGTCAGCGACAACGATCGCACAAAGCTATCACAATGGCAGTGAACTCCACGGAGCCAAACATTTTCAACCTTCAAACCCTATACAGTGGCCAGAACTCAGGATTTCATGGTGCATTGTTTTGGTTTTCAGAAGACGAAGAGGAAGATGAAGTGATCACAGAGGTTTTGTTTCTAAACATACCTCAAACGACTGATGAGAACTGAAGATTGATGGTTTAGAGGTTATAGAAACTCTCGCTGTAAGTATAGTTACTAAACCAAGCAATCAACCTTTCTTACAAAAGTTGTGGTTGTCACAAGTAACAAACCCCTTTAAAAATTGTTAACCGAGTATTCAAACCTCAGGTCGTCTTCTCAAGGAATTGCAGGGAAGTATGTTCTTATTATTGGTTATGAGTTTGTAAATTGGGGTTTATTAGGAAGTAAGGTGGGAATATGTTATATGACAAGTAAAATAAAATAATAATAATAAAAATAAACTCTTGGCAAGGTATTAGAACTGGAGGTCCTATCCTTATCAATTGTGATGAAATTTGGATTTTAATCTCACTTTGTTAACCTCTAACTATGAAGGTAGATCAAGTGGATTAATTAGCTTAATCCTCAGGTCCTAGTCAATTCCGATGGAAAGACTAGAGTTATTGGAGCAACTCCCAATTTCAATCACTGCTTTATTGACAGCTCAAGCGTTACCAATTACTTAACCAAAGCCAAAAGGAAGAAAATATCTAAATTAAATAGCATCAATATAAATAAAGCAAAGCAAAATTAAATCTGAAAATTCCTCAAATTATATTAATAAAAGCAATCCAATCTAACATGAAAGATTTATGAATCAAATGGGCAACATAAGTAATTAACAAATAAAAGTATTAGAGTATCTAAAAGTAGAAGAGAAATAATAACTGAAGAACATTGAACCTGGGATTTAGAGGCACTCCTAAAACTAAGAGAAATCCTAAATCCTAATCCTAAGAGAGAGGAGAGAACCTCTCTCTCTAAAAACTACATCTACTCCTAAAATTGTGAATTGTGAAAGCCTCCTCATGAATGGATACATTCCCCCACTTTATAGCCTCTAATCTGTATTTTCTGGGCCGCAAACTGGGTCAAAAACAATCCAGAATTCGCTGGTTTCGAATTTTGCCACGCTGATTTTTCGTCACTGCGACGCGGCCGTATGGATCACGCGGTCGCGTCACCTAGAGTCAGGGAAACTATATCATATTATATATCAAATCGAAGCCCCGGACGTTAGCTTTCTAATGCAACTGGAACCGCATCATTTGGACCTATGTAGCTAAAGTTATAGCTGTTTGAGTGCGAAGAGGTCAGGCTGGACAGCTTAGCAATTTCTCCAACTTATTGTATCCCTTCCACTTTTGCATGCTTCCTTTCCATCCTCTGAGTCATTCCTGCCCTGTAATCTCTGAAATCACTTAACATACATATCAAGGCATCTAATGGTAATAAGAGAGGATTAATAATAAGCAAATATAAGATCAAAGAAGCATGTTTTTAATCATAGCACATAATTAGGAAGGCAAATGTAAAACCATGCAAATAGTATGAATAAGTGGGTAAAGAGTAGATAAAAACCACTCAATTGAGCACAAGATAAACCATAAAATAGTGGTTTATCAACCTCCCCACACTTAAACACTAGCATGTCCTCATGCTAAGCTCAAGAGAAGTTATAAAGATGAAGAGGAATGGTATGAAATGCAACCTATGAATGCAACTGCATGCTAAATGCCTTTACTTACTTGGTTAAGAGTAAATAAGTTCTCCAAGACAAATACAAACCAATTTTCACTAATTCAAATCAGACAATAAAAAGCAAGTGAACTTGTAAGAAGACAGCTCATGAAAGCAGGGAACATAGAATTTAAGCGTTGAACCCTCACTGGAAGTGTATATCACTCTAATCTTTCAAGTGTATAGGGTTATTCACTCTACTCTTCTCTAGTCATGCTTTCTAAACCTTGTTCTTCATCTAACCAATCAACAAAAATTTAATGTACCAATACAAACATCATGAGGTCTTTTCAAGGTTGTAATGGGGCTGAGGTAAAGGTAAGGATATATGTATGGCCAAGTGAGCTATAATATGAATCTTCAATTAACCTAAGCTCTCACCTAATATACATATACTCTATATACTTTTAAATTCATGCCTAGCTACCCATAATTCCCACTTTTGTATAATTCCCATACTCATGTACCAAATTTTCTTTAATTTTTATCACATGTGCATTGATCTTTTATTAACTTAACATTGGGGTAATTTTGTCCCCTTATTTATTTATTTATATATATATATATATATATATATATATATATATATATATATATATATATTGTAGAGAAATAAACATAACTTATCAATGCACATGGATTTTCTATTATTTTTCTATTTTGGTTTTTTTTCATGAGTAGGTTCCCAAATTCCTAATATTCAAATAAATTAGAAACATGTTACATTCCCTTATCAATCCATGTTCCCACAATTTCCCCACACTTATTTGATACACAATCTCTATCTTAAGCTAACCAAAGATTCAATTGGGATAATTAATTTATTTTCCGCTTAAGGCTAGTGATGTGGTAAAATATAGAACAAATAGGGATTAAAAGGCTCAAAGTGGCTGACAAGGGTGATTTAAAGGGTAGGCTTATTTGGGATAAGTGAGCTAAAATCAAACAATGGCCTCAATCCTATGCAAGCATGTAAATATACTAAATAATGGACATATAGAATGGAACAAAGCTAAGATTGCAATCATAGAGAAGTAAACACACAAGAATAAAAATTTATGGTTAAATAATGTAACCATATAAATAAGCTCAAAATCTCACAGGTTGTGTGTTCTTTAGCTCAAAAACCATGTTCCAAATACAACTTCCAAACAAGTCTAACATAAAAAAATTTTTCAATTTAAATTAGTGAAATATTATAAAAATTTCTTGAAAAAGAAAATATTACTTCAACCAAGTAGTAACTAAATGCATAAAATCAAATAAACATGCAATTAAATATGCAAATGTAACAATTAACAAAGAAAATAAAATATTGGTGTTTGAGACAGGAAAGTACTAACCCATGGAGATCGGTATCGACCTCCCCACACTTAAAGATTGCACCGTCCTCGGTGCATACTGAGATGTGCAGGTGGACGGGTTGTTTCAACTGTTGCTTTTCTCTAAGGATTGTGCAGATGGACTTGTCTGTCTCCCCATGTAAACGTCTTCCGGTTCCATTCCGGGTGGCCATCCTAAAAGAAAAAAGGGAAGACGAGTAACCCAGAAAAAAAAAGATAGGAAAATAAATAAAACATAGGTTGGTTGATGCCAAATAATGAGGGTCTCAATTACATGGTAGCTACAACATGCAAGTGAGAAAACAATAGAAGCACATGGCATACCAGTGGTGCGAAAATTTGCAACAATGGAGAAGAGAATGGGGAAGGAGAGATAATATAAATTCATGTCAATGCAAGAGTAATATAGATATAAAATATTGGCATTGATTTAAATAATATTATTCAATAAGAATGAAACAAGTCACTAAGCACTAAGAAAATACCAGAAAAGATGTAACAGTTGAATAAGAACATTTGAACACCAATAATTTTAAAAAAATAAAAAAAATATGCAATGAATGGAAGTATGCAAATAATTAAAATAAAATAGAATGGAAGTGAGAGAAAATAAGAAAGGAAGAAGAAAGAAATAAGAAAAGATAAGAAGAATAAGGATTCGGAGAAGAAAAGATAAGAAAATTGGCACTAATCTGGATAGGTTGTGCGACTCTGGCGACGCGGTCGCGTGGGTGACGCGGTCGCGTGGTGCGCGATAAGGTTGGGCGACGCGGACGTGTGGGGCACGCGATCGCGTGACTCGATTTGTGCTAGTGGCGCGAGTGCAGCTTCGCGGTCGCACAACTCTCTGTTCAAAACTCAGTATTGCCAAAATCCAGGGTGACGCGGTCGCGTGGTCGACGCGATCGCGCGGGTGGCCTTATTTCCAATATGACGCGGACGCATGGGTGACGCGTTCGCATGACAGGGCTTGTGCTACTAGCACGGGTCCAGCCCAACTCCAGCTCAACTTTCTGCCATAAACCTTTTTTACGCCGATTTCAGGTCACGCGGCCGCGTGGGTGACGCGGTCGCGTAGGAGGCCATTATTCCCATATGACGCGGTCGCGTGGGGTGATTTGTGCCATTGGCACGCCTCCAGCGCTGCTCCTGTGAAACTCTCTGTTCATATTAATATTATCTCCCATCTCCTTGCAACGCGGACGCGTCACTGATGCGGTCGCGTAGTCGCTTTTTTTTTTTAATCTGAAAAGATGCAGAATGCAGTGTTAATATGAATGTGATGCAAAACTACAGGTTTAATATAATAAAATAAAACTCAAAAACAAATAAAACTTAAATAAAAATGAAAAATGAACGATCATACCATAGTGGGTTGTCTCCCACCTAGCACTTTTAGTTAAAGTCCTTAAGTTGGACGTTTGGTGAGCTCTTCTGTTATGGTGGCTTGTGCTTGAACTCATCCAGGAATCTCCACCAATGTTTGTATCTCCAGTCACCTCCGGGGTCCCAAACTAGGCATGTAAAACCCTTAAGAAGCTTCAAACGGATTCTTAGGCTCCCGGGGTAACAAATGTCAGAGCAGATTTCAGGATCCCAAATCTTGCTTTTACACCCATCTTTATCGGGATCTGTCTTTTTCCAATTGAGTGATAAGTAATTTGAATTCTCACTGCAGCTACCAAACAGCTTCTTAGACCCGTTCAGTTGAGCTTTACACCAACCTTTGCATTTAAACTTAAAGCTTCCAACTATAATGAACCTTGTAGGACAATTCTTACCACTGGCCATCTTCCTCTTATTCTTAATGCCACAAAGAGCTCTAAGTTGACCATCCGTCTCCAGTAGCCCATATTCAAGTGGGATTAGAAAGCTAAGGGATATGAATTTTACCCACTTGAATGTTGTGAAGGATGATGGCAACTTAGGGGGAGGGGTTTCCAACAACTTTGGCAAGGTAATTTCAAGCTCCACTCCCTTGTGCTCTTCTTTGACATCTTCTACCTCTTGATCAACTTCTACAAAATCTTCAACCATGATCTGCCTTGGAGGTTGTACGCTCTTCTCAACATCAACATCAAACACCGTGGAAGGAGGCTCTGTGACTGGACTTTCCAATGGAGGTACAGCATCTCTTAAGTCTGCAAACACTTCTTCCTTTTTAATAATTGCTGCTTTGTCCAGTTGTTTAAGTATAAAATCGTACTCATCCTCGATATTTTTCTTTCTATGACAACTCCTTTCAACTATTCTTTTATCTTCAAGGGTCTCTCCTACCCTTACCCGTAGGGCCTCCTCTAGCTCTTTATGAAGTATGGATTCGCGAAGATGATTCCTTCTTTCCTGTTCCATATCAATAGCATAATTGGGATCATCTTGCTCTTGGATTGATGGATGTGGGTGCTCTTCCATGGATGGTGGTGATGGGATGGAGAGATTATTTTGTGGTTGACAAGGAAGTGCACTAGAGTTTGAGGGTTGATTGTTGAAGGTATTTGGTGGTCTGATTTGAGTGAAGAGAGCTTGTATAGTAGAGTTTAGATCAGCAAGTGCTTTCTCCATGGAGGTTTGGGGTAGATAGGAGGGTTCATTTGGTTCATAAGGTGGTTGGTATGGTGGATGAGGGTTAGGGTCATATGGAGGTGAATGGTGGAAAAGGGCTTGTGAGTATGGTGGTCCCAAGTTGTGTTGAGGAGGTTCATAGGCATATGATGGTGGTTGTTGATAGTCCATTGGAGGTGGTTGTTGCCATGAGGGTTGATCAAATCCTTGTGGCTCCTCCCATCTTTGATTGTTCCAACCTTGATGCCTGTTTTCATTGTAATTTCTTCTTCCTGCAACATAATTGTAACCAGACTCATAGCCAAAGGGGTGAGAGTTCATAGTAACAAATAAAAATTAAAAACAAAAATAAAAATAAATTTAAATTAAAAGATTATTTAAATTTTGAATTTTGAAAATTTTTAAATTTGAATTTTGAAATTTGATTTTTGAAATAAGATAAGATAAGATAAAAATTTAAAAAATAAAAATCTGAAATTTTTTTTTCGAAAAAAATTAATTAAAAATATTTTTGAATTTAATGAGGAAAGAGAAAAACAAAAAAATGACACCAAATTTCAAATTTTTAGATCAAAATGAAGAAAACAACTAAGAACAGCTTGAAGGTCAAGATGAACGCGAAGAACAACTTGAAGATCAAGATGAACACTAAGAACAAATTTTTGAAAATTTTTAATAACTAAATAAAAACCAATAACCTCTTAATTTATGAAAAAGTAAAAATAAAAACAAAAATAAAAACAAATAAACAAGCAAAAATCAAAAAAATATTTACAATAACCAATAATAAGGCACACGTTTGCAATTCCCCGGCAACGGCGCCATTTTGATGAGAACTGAAGATTGATGGTTTAGAGGTTATAGAAACTCTCGCTGTAAGTATAGTTACTAAACCAAGCAATCAACCTTTCTTACAAAAGTTGTGGTTGTCACAAGTAACAAATCCCTTTAAAAATTGTTAACCGAGTATTCAAACCTCGGGTCGTCTTCTCAAGGAATTGCAGGGAAGTATGTTCTTATTATTGGTTATGAGTTTGTAAATTGGGGTTTATTAGGAAGTAAGGTGGGAATATGTCATATGACAAGTAAAATAAAATAATAATAATAAAAATAAACTCTTGGCAAGGTATTAGAACTGGAGGTCCTATTCTTATCAATTGTGATGAAATTTGGATTTTAATCTCACTTTGTTAACCTCTAACTATGAAGGTAGATCAAGTGGATTAATTAGCTTAATCCTCAGGTCCTAGTCAATTCCGATGGAAAGACTAGAGTTATTGGAGCAACTCCCAATTTCAATCACTGCTTTATTGACAGCTCAAGCGTTACCAATTACTTAACCAAAGCCAAAAGGAAGAAAATATCTAAATTAAATAGCATCAATATAAATAAAGCAAAGCAAAATTAAATCTGAAAATTCCTCAAATTATATTAATAAAAGCAATCCAATCTAACATGAAAGATTTATGTATCAAATGGGCAACATAAGTAATTAACAAATAAAAGTATTAGAGTATCTAAAAGTAGAAGAGAAATAATAACTGAAGAACATTGAACCTGGGATTTAGAGGCACTCCTAAAACTAAGAGAAATCCTAAATCCTAATCCTAAGAGAGAGGAGAGAACCTCTCTCTCAAAACTACATCTACTCCTAAAATTGTGAATTGTGAAAGCCTCCTCATGAATGGATACATTTTCCCACTTTATAGCCTCTAATCTATATTTTCTGGGCCGCAAACTGGGTCAAAAACAATCCAGAATTCGCTGGTTTCGAATTTTGCCACGCTGATTTTTCGTCACTGCGACACGGCCGTATGGATCACGCGATCGCGTCGCCTAGCATCAGGGAAACTATATCATATTATATATCAAATCGAAGCCCCGGACGTTAGCTTTCCAACGCAACTGGAACCGCGTCATTTGGACCTCTGTAGCTAAAGTTATAGCCGTTTGAGTGCGAAGAGGTCAGGCTGGACAGCTTAGCAATTTCTCCAACTTATTGTATCCCTTCCACTTTTGCATGCTTCCTTTCCATCCTCTGAGCCATTCCTGCCCTGCAATCTCTGAAATCACTTAACACACATATCAAGGCATCTAATGGTAATAAGAGAGGATTAATAATAGGCAAATATAAGATCAAAGAAGCATGTTTTCAATCAAAGCACATAATTAGGAAGACAAATGTAAAACCATGCAAATAGTATGAATAAGTGGGTAAAGAGTATATAAAAACCACTCAATTGAGCACAAGATAAACCATAAAGTAGTGGTTTATCAATGACGCCGTTCCATCCATCCATATTTTTAGCGCCAAAATTTACACTCCAGCGTAGCAGCTCAGCGCCATGTCACTGCCGACGGTGGTTAATTTGCCCGGAGATGTGGGGAGAGACGACCCTAGTACAATTTTAACAAAATTGGGGACATAAATGGTGCAATTGGTAAGTCAGGGACTAAATTGGTGCAAATCGTGAATCTCAAGGACCACTTTGGGGTTTAACTCTAATATACATCTTGTCTGAAAATATTCAATTAGACTCAATTCGGTCGGATAGAATTATTAATTTGATCTGTAACAGATACGATAGAATGTGGGTAGAATTTTCGTGTAAGTCGGATAGGGTACGGGTTGAACCTCAACCCTACTCGACCAACTTGCACTATATATATGTATATGTATATATTATATAAAATATTTCTTAAATGGATGTTGAACCAAAGACTTCTCATTAAATTTAAAAGATCCTTAGCTACTAAAAAAAGATTATTAATTGATAATTTAATATTTTTTATATAAAAATCAATTCTATTTTAAATTATCATCAAGTTATATAATAATATTGCATCTTTTTTGTAACCGACGAGTAGAATCGGATACCCGCGGATTAATAATGGTTAGAGTTGAGATATTCTCAACCTGTGGATAAGATAGGGTTGAGTTTATATAAAAATCTCAACTCGTGAGTAAAGTTATGGTTGGATCCAAACTCTACCCTACCTATTGTCACTCCTACTTAGGGGTGACAAACGGGCCTAAACCCGTCAGGCCAGCTCGTATAACACGCCAAAAAGGCAGGCCGGGATGGGAAATTATGACTTCCAAAGAACAAAAGTCCGCCTAACCCGCACCGCTTAAACCGCGGACTTTGGCGGGCCAGGGCAGGCTTTCCCGCCCGGCTTAGTTTTTTTTTGGTAAGGGGGTATTTTTACAATTTTTTTTGTCAAAATCTAACTTCTCCCAACCCAATTTATAAGAGTATGAAGATGAAAATTGAGTATTTTGGATTATGTTTATGTTGCTTTGGAGATAATATTTATAATGATGTTTTGGATTATGTTTATTTTGTTTTAGAGACAATATTTATAATTATGTTTTGGATGAAAATTTGGTTTATAATTAGGTTTATTAGATATTTATAATTACAAAGATTTTAATATTTGTGAATATAAAAAATATAATTTTTTTTATGTCTTTAAAAATTATAAATTTATCAATATGGTTGTGAAATTATATATATTATTTAGCAGTTAATAGTAAAAAGAAAAAAAATGAAGAGCTTTGGCGGACTTAGTCTGCTAGCCCGCAGTTAGGCGGAGTGGGGTGAGATTGTAAGACCGCCTCACTAGGCAGAATAGGGGAGACTTCTCCACTTGTCACCCCTACTCCTACTCTAGAGTAGAGATTAAAGAGAGTATTGAATTTATAATTTCTGTTACTTGTAAAAGTTTGTTTGGATGAATTTTTAAAAAAAAAAATTTTTAAGTTATTTTTTAATAAATTTCTTAAATATATATATATATATATTTTAAAGAATTTAAAAAAAATAAAAATAATTTTATATTCAAATATCTCAAATAAAAAATTTTTTTTATTTATCTATTATGTTTAAATATAATAATTTAAAAATATTATTTATTTATTGATTATGTATAAAATATTTTTTTAAGAATTAAAAAAAATATAAATTATAACTTTTTAAAAAAAATTATTTTTTTAATATTTTTATTTTTATTACTAAAAATTTATCAAATATGTTAAAAAATAAAAAATATTTTTTTTGTCAATTTAATAACATCCAAACAAGTATTAAATATAAATATCTTAATTTAAAAATAATTAAATTTTTATTTTTTAATTAATTTTTTAATATAAAAGATTATCCTACTTTAAAACGTAATTAGATCAAGTTTTTGAAAAGGTTAGTAAAATAAATATGTAAAATCTAATTACTTTTGAAATAAGATTAGTATATACATCCGTATAATATATGAAAAAATATCTATTTCTTTATATTTATATCTCTAATATCTTTTTAAAATAACTATTTATAAACATATTTAATTTATATAAATAATTTCATATATTTTTTGTCATTCATACGAATACCAAATAACGACATAAAATAAAATAAAAATTTACAAAGTGCTTTGATTTAATAAAGAAAAAATACAGTATGTAATAAACAAATATCTCAACGTCTATAAGAAAATTTGCATACACATTATTTGCAAATCATTAACACTTCAATTTATATCTCCAAACCCTAGCACATCTACGAATTGTATTTTTGTGATTGTATTTAAATAGATTTAATATTATTTATATTAAATTTGTTTCCAGCCAACAAAAAATGAAAATTAATAATAGCAATAGACAATAAATGATTAAACCAATACTTAATTATTTCAAGGTTTAATTACTGTGTTGGTTCCTATAGTTTTGCGAAATTTTTAATTAAGTTTCTGTTATTTTTTTTTTTTAATTGAGTCTTTGCATCAATTATTTTTTTAATTGGGTCCTTACACTTTTTTTCCTTTTATTTAGATCCTTGCACTAATTTTTTTTTAGTTGGGTTCCTATAAAATTAAGTCAATTACTGCTAAGAGGGACCTAATTGGAAAAAAAAATTTGGTGCAGAAATCCAATTAAAAGAAAAAAATTATAGAAACCTAATTAAAAATTTTGCAAAACTATAGGAATCAACAGAATAATTAAACCTTATTTCAATTATCAAAGATTTCTCTCTATATATAATATTAATTATGCAATTCTTAATTATTCTCTCATAATTTTGAACTAAAATATTTATTCTTTGTTTGTTATTAGCGTTTATTTGGGTGTTTTTAAATTAATAAAAAAATCTTTTTTCTATAAAAAGATCGAAAAAATGTCTTTTTTTTTTTAATTTTTAGTATGTTTGATAAATTTTTAGTAATAAAAGTAAAAGTACTAGAAAAATTAAAAAATTATTTTTTTTAGAAGTTACAATTTATATTTTTTTAAAAGATCTTTTGTTCTTATAAAAATTATTTTTTACATAATAAAAAAATAAAAAATATTTTTATATTGTTATACTCAAACATAATTAATAAAAAAATCTTTTTATATAAAATATTTACATATAAAATTATTTTTACTTTTTTATAAAATCTTTTAAAAAAAGATAATTAAAAAAATATTTTTTCTTAAAAATTCACCCAAACCCTAACTCTTAAAAAGGACCACATATATATGTCCAGCGTAAAAATTAATTTGGATAAGTATAAATTTATAGTTTTTAATGTCTGTTCTTTGGTCTTATTGATTGTCACATAAAAAATATCATCAATAAAAATTGTTTCTCTAAAACTTGATTGAATTATTATTATTATTTAGAACTATATTCATTTTTAGAATTAATGCAATCAGTCCTATTCTAGTTCTCGTCAATATTTTTCATTCAATCTGTTAATTTTTTAGTCTTTTAATCTATAGTCGGATACTATTGCATAGATCATTTGACTGGTCATTTATATTCTTAAGTAGCATAATCAGAACATCAATTTTAAGTGTAAACTTATAAGATAGGAAATCATAATAATTAAGAGTATTTAAAACTTTCGAACCAAAAAAATTTAAATTATTTTTGATATTATTTTCTTTAACACAGAATATTTGAACTAAGATACACATTTTCATCTCCAATAACAATTAACATTAGTTGACTATATATCTTATAAGCAACATCTAAGGACTACACCAATATTGTTCAACCATTAAAATAAGGATGGTGTTACGATGCTGAAGACCTTTTTTTCTGTACATGATGAAAATACGTGGCTGAAATTACTTTTATACACGTGGTTTATATGCTGAGTGCAGTGGAAATAATTACTGAATTGAAGACAGAAGCATGATGAGCTTGTCACTTTAGGTGTTATAATTAATAGAAGTTAGTGCTAATGTTAACGGTGTAATTTGTAGGTGGGATAAGTATGATTTTGGTCTCCAATGTAGGGGTTGAAAATTTTTTTCGTCCCTCGTCTTTTTTTCGCTCCAAAATGGTCCACAAGGTTTAAGTTTGTTTTAAAATGGTCCTTCGGACAAAAATACCCTTCCCTCCCCTCTTCTTCCTCAACCAGTTCCTCAACCAGAAGCAGACGCGCAAACCTCCCTCCCCTCTTCTTCCTCAACCAGAAACAGAAGCAAAAGCGCAAACGCAGGCAGAAGCAAAAACAGGCAGAAGCAGAAGCAACCAAAACATCAACAATAACAATGAAATAAAAGAAAAAACAAAAACAACCAGAAGTATCATCAACAATAACAACAACAATGGAATCCTTTGAATCTGAAAAATTAAAGAAAAAGGAATAAAAAATTAAAACAGAGGGAAAGGGTTGCGATGGTGGTGGAGAGGAGGGGTTGCGGCGGTGAACGGCGACTGGGCGGTGTGAAGCTGCTGCGGCGGCGACCTTCCCCCTTCCCCCTTTTCCCTTACCCCTCTTCCCGAAACAACACCCCCTCCCGCTTCTCTTTCTCCCGCCTCCCCCCGTCTCGGCGGCGCTGTGTTTTTGTTGAGGAAGAAAGGAGCGGCGTGGAGGAGCAGTGGCGTGGAGCGGCTGCGACGGTGTGGAGCTGTTGCAGCGGCGACCTTCCCCCTTCTTCTTTCCCCCTCTTCCCGAAACAACACCCCTCCCGCTTCTCTTTCTCCCCCCTCCCCCGTCTCGGCGGCGCTGTGTATTTGCTGAGGAAGAAAGGAGCGGCTACGACGGTATGGAAGAAGAAGAAGAAGAAGAAGAAGAAGCGGGCAGTGGCGGGATCGGCAATGCGGCAGGACGGCGGTGCGGTGGTGCGGCAGGACAGCGGTGTGGCGGCGGTGCGGTGGTGCTCTCTCCCTTCCCCCTTCTTCCCTTCCCCTCTCCCCCTCTCGCCCCACCCCCCTTTCTTTCCTCCCCCGATTCTGTCTCTCCCTTTCTTTTCTTTTTTTAATTTATTTTATATTTATTTTATTTTATTATTTTTTTAATAAAGGGTAATTTGGTAATAAAAAAAATAAAATTGGTAAAAAGGACCATTTTAAAACAAACTGAAACCTTGGGGACCATTTTGGAGCGAAAAAAAGGCGAGGGACGAAAAAATTTTTAGCCCCTACGTTAGGACCAAAATCATACTTATCCCTTTGTAGGCCATTTTTGGTGGGTCTAAAAGTTTTATACAAAGTGATTATGGGTCTCTTTTTTCCTTTTAAATTCAAAAATAGAAGTGTTATCGTAGTTTTTTTTGTCCAAGAAAGAGGATTATGGATAGCAAAAAAAGTAAAGAAAAAGAAAATCTGTTGCTAAAAAATAAAACAAAAAACATTTGTTCTTGTCCCAAAAAAAAAAACATGATGATGAACATAACAGTGATGACATGAGCTGAAAAAAAGTGACAATTATAGAAAGAGTAACACTAGCAATAATAATAATAATAATAATAATAATAATAATAATAATAATAATAATAATAATAATAATAATAATTAGAGAATTATGTTTAAGATTTAATAAACATCACAAATTGTTAGACTTTTTGATTTAGGATTTAGAGTGTGTTTTGAGTGTGATAATTTTTGTGGAAGAACAAATTTTTGCTAGATGATTTTAGAAAAAAAATAAATGAATATTGTTAGGCAGAGATAGATCTATAAGTACTAATTTGTGGAGACAAGTATTTCTACTATAATTTAAATTTTTTTGAGTAGTATATGATAATAATATTTATTTATCCCATTAAATTATTGATTTGATCCCATAATAATTTGTTATTCAACTTTTGATATTTAATAGTCAATTTAAGAATTTTATATTAGATGTCTATTAGAATGATTAATTCTCAGTTTAAATGAATTGGTGTTGTTTGTGAAAAATTAATTCGAAAGAATATTATTTATCTTCTTTTGAAATTAGCTTGAACTTTTTTGGTAGCAACTGCATTAATTTAAAGAACTTTTTCAATTATGAATATTAGTAAGAGTTGGCTTCTAATTATATGAGAAATAGATTTCTAAATAATTATTTACTAATATACATAGAAAAAGAGACATTTTGATTGAATTGTTAAAAAAAAGGTTGCTCAATCTATTCTATTATATAAAAATCGGATGTCTACACTTAATGATGAAGCTGACGTGGCATGTTTCAGAGAGTGTTTCCCGATTTAATTATTTTAACTCATTCAATACAATTTATTGCACTGACTTAATTATATCAACTAATTGATTTAATTAGATATTTAAATATTAATATAATTAATATAATTTATATTACTTAATTAATTATATTACATTAATTATAATTCATTATATTAGTGAATTAGTCTTTTCATTTATAAAGTCTAAAATAAAATAAATAAATTGTTATTTATTCTAATTAAATTATTTATATACTATATATGAATTAACGTTAATTTATAAAACATAGAACTTGTGGATTGTGATAAAAATGCAAATCAGAAAAAAAAACGCATACAATTATAGAAGAATTATATCTATCCTCTTTATTTATTTTTAACCATCGTTTTAGATTTTATTTTTTTTAAAACCAGTGATAATAGAATTTTATTGATGCTAGATAAAATTATAGAAGAATCAAATCATAATTTGCATTTATTGATGCTAGATAAAATTATAAATTGTTGCTCTTTCAATCAAATCGATCATACCACATACAAAAATAAATTAAATTAAATAAATCGAATTTGCATTTCTATATAAATCGAATTGAATAAATTCGATTTAGGCAAATACGTAGTAAATTGAATTCATAAGGTTTGAATTATATGCAACTTCTGAATAATTATAATGTTATGGATATTTTATATAAAAATTAATACAAAAATAATTTAAATTCCGTACAATATTTTTTTTTGTATTTATGAGCTATAAAATGAACGAAAAAATATTGTATGAAATTTGAATTTTTTTTGTATGGATTATTGTATAAAATACTAATATCATTATAATTATTTATTTTGAAACAGAGTACAACTAAGATTTTACTAACAATTTTGAATAAAATATTTTTATAAAATTTTAAAATTTTTTATTATGAGCACTTTTTGTAATTATTATAAATAATTTTATAAAATTAACAAATGGCTTAACAGATGCTATGAGTAAACCGTCTAACAAAAAAACTGATTATAAAATCGGTCGTATATGTGATTAATCGGTGAACCGTTAGAACTGGTCGATTTTTTTAAAGGGTTTCCGGTTTATTAATAACTCCTCCAAACGGTGCCATTTTGACTTAAAAAAAAACTGAATCTCCAACGGCTTAAGCCCGTAACCCATTCCCACTCCCACACTCCTCTCCTCTCCTCTTTGAAATTGACGTAAAATTTTGAAATTGAAAGAAGAACCTTAACTCCCTAAATCGTAAGCTTGCAGCCGCCGCAGCGTCAGACTGAGAGAGAGCGTGCTGAGATAGAAGAAGAAAATATTATAGTTAAAGCAATAGCAGAAGCTGAAGGTCAAGCGCATGAAGCAATTGACTGAGGATTATAAAAGGAGAATGCTTATAGAATAGATGCAGGGTGAAAGAGATAAATGGCTTGCTACGATCAACACATCCTTTGGTCATATTGAAGGTTTGCAACTGTTAACAAACCTTTTGGGAATTATATCAGATTAAGAAACAAAAAATTGGTGCTATACATCAAATCTTATTTTCATACCCTTTTTATTCTGTATGTCTTGAAATGCCAGTATTTATGATACAGAATGATTTGCTAACATACAAAAATAAAATAATTTCATGCCTTTTTAAAACTTCTTGTGATTTACAGTACCTAATTATTGCATGTAAATACGGTGATTTCCTCTTTAGAATATATTGCTTCTTATTTTGAATTTTCAAAATTAAACCCCATTTTACCATGTAAATGAAACACAATAAATATTGGCCGTTAATTTCTATCCTAATTTTGATAATTATTTTATTTTATTGATATGATTCAGATTCTTTAATCCTGAATAGTCCAAAAACTTTCCGTCTTTTTTCTTAGTTGGATTTTGATAGAAACGTCAAGATTTTTGCAATCCTTATCAATACTGGGGCTGAACAGTGCTGTGACTCTCTATAAATATAGCATGGATGATCACCATACTTACTGTTTATCTGTACTGAAATTCATAATATTTGAGTAATTTTGTTGTGGCAGGTAGCAATGGCCGTTAATTTCTATCCTAATTTTGATAATTATTTTATTTTATTGATATGATTCAGATTCTTTAATCTTGAATAGTCCAAAAACTTTCCGTCTTTTTTCTTAGTTGGATTTTGATAGAAACGTCAAGATTTTTGCAATCCTTACTAATACTGGGGCTGAACAGTATTGTGACTCTCTATAAATATAGCATGGATGATCACCATACTTACTATTTATCTGTACTGAAATTCATAATATTTGAGTAATTTTGTTGTGGCAGGTAGCAATAGCCATTAATTTCTATCCTAATTTTGATAATTATTTTATTTTATTGATATGATTCAGATTCTTTAATCCTGAATAGTCCAAAAACTTTCCGTCTTTTTTCTTAGTTGAATTTTGATAGAAACGTCAAGATTTTTGCAATCCTTACCAATACTGGGCATGAACAGTGCTGTGACTCTCTATAAATATAGCATGGATGATCACCATACTTACTGTTTATCTGTACTGAAATTCATAATATTTGAGTAATTTTATTGTGGCAGGTAGCAATGGCCGTTAATTTCTATCCTAATTTTGATAATTATTTTATTTTATTGATATGATTCAGATTCTTTAATCCTGAATAGTCCAAAAACTTTTCGTCTTTTTTCTTAGTTGGATTTTGATAGAAACGTCAAGATTTTTGCAATCCTTACCAATACTGGGGCTGAACAGTGTTGTGACTCTCTATAATATAGCATGGATGATCACCATACTCACTGTTTATCTATACTGAAATTCATAATATTTGAGTAATTTTGTTGTGGCAGGTAGCAATGGCAGCTAGGTGAATTTATGTGCCATGTGGTGAATTTCACAATATTTTTTTTATCTTTCACTAAATATGAGGACTTTGATTTTTAGGTATGATCTCATCAAGTGTATCAATGCTGGTCCAGAGCATAAGGTGTGGAAGCTCAAAGTACATGTCATTAGACTTTGGACCGTTTCTCACTTTGCAAATTCTGGGGTGAAGGCACCTATTGAGATGATTGTCCTTGATAAAGAGGTAAAATCTTCTCTTTGCATTTGAGATTTATTTTTGTAATGACTGAGCAATAAACCTCATTTATCTATGACTCTATAAAACTAATGCATTCAGGGGGATACAATTCAATGCTCTATTAAGGGCATATTTGTTCCTATCTTCGAGGGCCTACCCGCTGAGGACAACGTGTACGTGGTCACTAATTTCGCAATTGCTTTGAATACCATCAAGTTCAAGCCTACTAGACACGAATTTAGAATCAACTTCAAGAGGAACACGAATGTGCGTCCGGTACAAGACTCTTCAGTTTTATTGAACGGATTCAATTTTGTTCCGTTCAAAAAAATTCATGCAAAGTCTAAAGAAGATGGTTATTTAGTTGGTAAGTACTTTGTTAGAGTAATCTATCACGCATGTGTTGTTTAATTCTTTGAAGTCTATATTTAACGCAAAATAATTTATCATAATTTTTGTATTACATAATATGTCTATATTTAATGTATGTCATTTGAATTGGCTGATGCGTCATTTTTTGTTATAAGTATAGTACTAAGAAAATTGTATTATTTAGTAAAATTATTCTTCAATTCATTATTGGGTTTGTTTTCTATTATTTTGTGTTTTATTTTAACACATCTAAACATAGATTTCATATACATAACAACTAAAGAATTAGTACCTTTAAAGAAATCGTTGGTAACAAGTACTAACCTATTTATTTTTTGTTTCTTCACGAACTTCAATTTCTAGGTTCTAACTATTTATTAACAATCTTTTATATTTTTATTTTTAAGAAAATTAAAAAAATCTGATATCAACATGGATGAAACTTTGGAAAAGATATGTCATTTTTTGACAAAAAATTGAGCAGATAGAGTTTTGTTAATGGAAAGATTGGCGCCTTTATTTTGTAGATGTGATAGGTCAGCTTGCCTCTAAGGGTAACTTGGTCGAGTTCACACGGGACGGGAACCCGTCAAGTTATATCATGATAGAACTTGATGATCTTGAGTAATGCTTAATATCTTTTTGATAGTGACTTTTGTTTTAAAATCTTATTTTGCAATTTTGTGCCTCTCTTTACTTTACAAGCATTGCTATTTCTTATAGGGGTGGACAGAAATTAAGGGTAACGTTGTGGCAGACTTTGACTTTTAACTTGATCAAATATTTGGAGGAACACCCATGTCTTACCTATGTGGTTATTCTCCAAATGGGCAAGATGAAATTTTATAGTGATTTGTTTATTTTACTGGTATTTGAATGCATATTTTGTGTCATCATATGCTTCTGGTATTTTCTTTAATTTGTTATGTCTTTTTGTAGGGGTCATGGGTGTTTCCAACATAAACTACAATTCGAAACTATTTATCAATATTGAGTTTTTAGCTGCCAGAAATTTCTTTACAAGGTACAGTGTATAGATTAGTAGTGTGGCCAGCAGAATATTTATACAAGGCTTTTGATTATTTAACTAATAGCAAATTTCATAAATTTTGATTTAAAAATGTAAGGATGAACAAATTGGATCCTGTTGACGGACAAAGCATAATACTGCTGGTCTATGATCAACCTGTTTCAATTGAGAAAGATTCTTTGCGTCTGTTAGTCTACAAAACAATTGCCGAGATAAAGGAGCATAATCAGGTAAAATTCTTTCTTTATTAGTCTTCCTTTTTTTTTCAATTATTATGTCTAATGTTTGTTGGATCATAATCTCAATTGTTGTGTTGTACCCTTACATCCATTGATTTTAGAATGTTGTATTTGTTACTGCTGGGACAATTAAGGAAGTTGAGACCGAGTTTGGTTGGTGGTACAAAGGATGTAAGAAGTGTCGTCGTGGCTTAAGAAAACTTGAGAAAAGATATTTCTGTCCCAATTGCGTTGAAGACTACGTGTTTTATGTGCCAAGGTATGACTCACAATATTTCTTTAACATTGACACACTACATACTCTGTCTAAGAAAATAATGGTATAAACTAATTATTTGTATTATTTCTTGATAAATTTTGTAGTTGAATTCTATCATTCATGATTCAGTTAGCCTAATAGGTTAAAGATAATTGATTTTAAATAAGCCTAACCATCTCTTTCAAAGCATAACATATAGCAAGAGTTAAACATAATTAACCAAATGAAAGGGTTTCATTGACTTAAAAGTGTCGAAGAACAATAATAATACAAATTTTGACGTACATAAAAATGTGCATCAGATTACTACAAGTCAAAGAACAGTGTGTCGAGAAACTGGTACCTCATCTAATATTCTCAGTTTACAATCCAGTGAAGATAAATGTGACATTTTTCTCACTGTAATTGACTCATATTTATCTAAATTTAATTTATATCAGTTTAATGATGAAAATTTTCTATATATTTCTCATTACTCATTCATAGGGAAGCAACTATCTATGTATAGTGTACACTGTGCCTCGCATGGAATTGGATAGGAAAATACTCCTCCTAATTATGTAAAATCTTCTACATCAGAGATAATATCTAAATCTTTAACTCTACAGACGGATCCCTCATTGACAAGAACTCCACTGTCCGTGTTAACAAATAGTACGTATAATTAATGATTGCCAAATGATTCATACACCAATATTTAACAAAAGGTATACTTCATCAAAAATCATTTATATAACATAGATTTATTACAATTCTAGCATACTCCAATGTACAAGGACCCGCCAATAATCTAACGAAAAAATATAAGGACATTTAATTCAATGTTTTATTTTACATCAATGGCCAGAAAAATTGACCGAGGGGTGAACAATGGGACTGCTCCTCCAATTTTTAAGCTTGGGGTCAAAACTACCATAGCATTGGTAGCTTACTTCCTCCTGATAGTTTGCGACCAACATTTGCCCAGCTATATATCTATGACACAGAAAATGAGATTGATAATCGAATAGGCACACTTCGGTAATTTTCATGCAACCAGTCAAATTTTTTAGTTATTTCTTATCTGTGAGAGAAAATAACATAAATTTTATTGTTTTTTTTTTGTAGCTCCAATAAAGCTATAAATGAGCGGAATAGGAAAATTGTTGCAATATTAAGAAATATGCTAGACAAATATAATAGTTTGGCAAAGAATTTTCGCTATGTAAGAGATAGGTACCAACAGGAAAATTATACAAACATAAAGTTTAAGTTGATTAGTAAAAGAACTAAAGATAGCATGACATACGACTTGCCATCTGCATCTGAAGTGGCTGCATTGATTGTTGGCGATGTCGAACAACTTAGCAAAGATAGAGATATTATTATAGAGAGTCAATCTAGAAGCTCCAGCGGATTGATGTTTTTCATCCATCTTATTTAGCCTTGCAATATCCATTGTTGTTTCCGTATAGGGAGGATGGATTTCGTTTGGGTATTACAACATTAGATTCTATCTCTGCTAGGCCTACAAAGAAAAACAAAATCACTTTGCGACAATTCTTTGCTTTTCGACTACAAAAAAGGACAGGTGAATCTCCGTTAATTCTGAGATCAAAGAGATTATTCCAACAGTTTCTGGTAGATGCCTACACAATGGTGGAATCAGAGAAGTTAAAATTCTTTAGGTGTAAACAACCACAGTTGAGGGTTGATAAATACAAATGTCTGCATGAAAGTCTTATAATCGGAGATGTAGATGCTGCAAGGCTTGGCAAAAGAATCATTCTTCCTAGTACTTTTACCGGTGGACCTAGGTATATGATGAATAATTGTAAAGATGCATTTGCAATTTGCAGATATGCAGGATACCCTAGCTATTTTATCACCATGACCTGTAACCCTGAATGGGATGAGATAAAAAGAGAAGTGACTTCCATTGGATTGAAGGCAGAAGACCGTCCTGATATATTGTGTTGAGTTTTCAAGATCAAGCTTGATGGTTTGATTGATGACCTAAAAGAGAAAAAAATCTTTGGCAAAATTTTAGGATGTAAGTCTGTGTTTATGCAACGCTTTATTAAAATCTTATGTTGTAATGCTTTGCTCATTTGTCTTTTTCAATTTTCAGACGTTTGCACTGTAGGGTTTCAAAAGAGAGGGCTTCCACATGCACATATCCTTTTATTCATGAGTAACGAGTTCAAGCCACAAACACCAGATGACATAGATAAACATATAACAGCTGAGATTCCTGATAAAAATGAAAGGCCAAATCTACATGGAGCTGTTCAAAATTACATGGTACATGGTCCATGTGGTCCGTACAACAAGAATTCACCTTGCATGAAGAATGGATCCTGTTCAAAGTTCTATCCTAAAGAGTTTAGACAGCGAACACTCATTGATGAGGCCAGATTTCCCAAATAAAGGCGTACTGATAACGGTCGAACAGTGAAGAAAAGGAAATGTGTACTAGACAATAAGTTCATTGTTCCGTATAATCCAGAATTGTTGCTCAAGTTCGGGTGCCACATAAATGTGGAATACACATGTCAAACAAGTTCTATTAAGTATCTGTTTAAGTATATACACAAGGGTAATGACTGCGTAACAGCTACTCTATACAATGCTGGTGATATGTCAGAAGCCACACAAGTTGTTGACGAAATTAGGAATTACTACAATTGTAGGTACATTTTGGCATGTGAGGCAGTCTGGCATCTATTTGGATACGAAATCCAAGAGAAAGAACCATTTGTGATTAGACTTCCATTCCATTTGGAGGATGAGCAACCTTTGATTTATGGTGAAACTTCTAATGTGAATGATATCGTCGAAAGAGCAATATCTCATAAGTCTATATTTTTGGGATGGATGGCGGCGAACATGTCATATCCCTATGCTCGAAGTCTGACTTATCCCGAGTTTCCAACCAAGTTTGTTTGGAAGGACGATTCTTCAAAGTGATTTCCTCGAAAGAAAGGCTTCGCAATTGGAAGGTTGACTCATGTACCTGCAGGTAATGACGAGTTTATATTTAATTTTGATCTTACTTATTTAATGATTTAAATTTAAAATCTTAATAGCCTGTATCCCACGTCCATTTTATTCGATTTATCTACACTAGAAAATAAATGTTTAAATAACTTTCAACAGTTATAATCTGTAGATTATACAATTTTTTATTTTCTATATTTTTTAGGAAAATTATTCTTATGCGGATGTGTAGCTACATAATAATTAAAATAGCGTAGCTTAACCCATTTAACAACTTAAAAGTCGGATTTTAACCAAGTTTTTTGCAGCAAATACTGAAGAATATTACCAACGACTTCTCTTGAATACTCAAAGAGGATGTATGAGTTTTCGAGATATAAGAACAGTAGGAGGAACAATTTATGCTATGTATAGAGATGCATGCTTCGTCCTTGAACTCTTGCAAGATGACAAAGAATTCATTGATACAATTAAGGAAGCAATCTCATGGGCCTCAGGATCATATGTTAGGAGGTTATTTATCATTCTATTAACATCCAACAATATCTCAAGACCAGAACATGTCTGGGATAGATGTTGGCATGAACTCTTAGATGATATTTTGTATTGACAGAGAGCCGTGATGAACATGAGGGGTGAGTTTTTATTAGTTACAATGATAAAAGTTCTTCCTTATTGATCATTTTTAGTTTAATTAAATTTTTATAGTATTGTATAATATGCAGAGTTAACAATGTCAGATGATGAGATTAAGCAGTTGTGCTTAATGGATATAGACAAGATCTTACATTCCTATGGTAAAACCTTGAAAGACTATCCTCCTATGCCTTTAGCAACTGAAGTTGATAGTTCTTTGTTAACCGAAAGGGTTATTAGGGAAGAGCTAAACTTTAACAGGGATGATTTAAAGAAAAATGCCTCAGACATGTTAGCCATCGCAACACCTGAGCAGAGATATGCATTTGATAAAATTGTTACAGCTGTGTATTGTGATGAAGGGAGGTTTTTCTTTGTGTATGGTCATGGGGATACTGGAAAAATATTTCTCTGGAACCTTATGTCTGCCGAGATTCGCTCAAGGGGTGATATAGTGTTAAACGTTGCTTCGAGTGGTATTGCATCTTTACTTCTTTCCAATGGAAGAACGGCACACTCAAGGTTCAAAATACTGCTGAATATAACTGAGGATTCTGTATGTAACATCAAACCTGGTTCCCCTCAAGCAATGTTGCCGTTGAAAGCCAAACTTATAATTTGGGATGAGGCTCCAATGGTTAGTAGGTACTGCTATGAAGCGCTTGATAAATGCTTGGGTGATATCATGAGGTGTTCTCCAACATATAGCAAAGATTTTCCCTTTGGAGAAAAAGTGGTTGTACTAGGTGGAGACTTTAGACAAATTCTTCCTTTCATTCTTCGAGGATCGAGACAAGACATCGTTCATTCAACTGTGAATTCGTCTTATCTTTGGAAGTTTTGTCAGGTGCTCAAACTAACAAAAAACATGAGACTCTCTGTAGGGACGACTGCTTCAGATCAAGATGAGACAGAGCAATTTGGTGAGTGGTTATTGAAAGTTGGTGATGGTCTAATAGGTGACAATATGAATGGTGAATGTGAGATATGTCTTCTAGGAGATATTGTTATTCCTTCTTCGGACCAGGCATTTGATGAGTTGATTCATTTTTCTTATCCAAATATTTTGGAAAACATGTCCTCAAAGGATTTTTTTTCAAAGCAAGAACTATACTGGCTCCCACACTAGACATTGTTGAAGAGATCAACAACCATCTGATGGCTATCATTCCTGGAGAGACAAAATTATATTTTAGTTCGGATTCCATTTGTATGGATGAAGAGAATATGGAGAGTCAACTAGATATCTATAGTCCTGAATTACTGAATAGCATAAATTGCTCTGGTTTGCCTCCACATAAATTAATACTCAAGGTTGGTGTTCCGGTGATGTTACTGAAGAATATTGACAAATCCAGTGGTCTTTGTAATGGTACAAGGCTACAAGTTAGGAAGCTTGGAAATCATGTCATAGAATATGAAGTCTTAACGGGTAACAATGTTGGTCATATTGCTTTGATTCCAAGAATGAATATGGTACCAACAAATGAAACCGTCCCAGTTAGATTCCAATGAAGACAGTTTCCCATAATAGTATCGTTTGCCATGACAATTAATAAGTCTCAGGGACAAACTTTATCTCATGTTGGATTGTATTTGACCAAACCAATTTTTACACATGGCCAACTATATGTGGCACTTTCAAGAGTTAAGAGTAAGAGAGGTTTAAAAGTTTTACTTATAAATCACGTAAGAATGTCTGCAAATTCAACCATCAATGTTGTTTATAGAGAAGTCTTTGAAAAAATAGTATTCTAATGTAAATATTTTAATTTTATTTTAAATTCTGTATCAGTGTATAATTATTTTACTTTAAAAAATATAAAATAATTATTACTCACTTTTTTTAAGTTAAACTTTGATTTTGATAATAATTTTATAAATTTCTTAAAATAATAATTATTTTGTACTTTTATTTTAAATATCGAAGCATATAATTTTTTTTTACTTTTATAAATTTTTCCGTGCTGAGCACGGGTTCATACACTAGTTTTTTTAAAATATAAAACCTAAAAAATAAAATTCTAAAATATATGTTATTATTTACATCCTAAATAAAAAATTTATTTTTCCACAAAAATTATCACACTCAAAACACATTCTAAATCCTAAATCAAAAAGTAATTTGTGATGTTTATTAAATCTTAAATATAATTCTCTAATTATTATTATTATTATTATTATTATTATTATTATTATTATTATTGCCACTTTTTTTCAGCTCATGTCATCACTGTTATGTTCATCATCATGGTTTTTTTTTTTGGGACAAGAATAAGTACTTTTTGTTTTATTTTTTGGCAACAGATTTTTTTTTCTTTATTTTTTGCTATTCATAATCCTCTTTCTTGAATTAAAAAAACTACCCATAACACTTCTATTTTTAAATTTAAAAGAAAAAAAAGAAATTCATAACTACTTTGTACAAAACTTGTAGACCCACTAAAAATAGCCTACAAATACATCGTTAATATTAGCATTAACTTTTGCTAATTATAACACTCGAAGTGACAAATTTATCATGTTTCTATCTTCGATTCAATAATTGTTTTCACTGCACTCAGCATATAAACCACTTATAGAAGTAAGACCATCTCCAGTAGGGAAGTCATTCTAGTCCCTATTTATTGCCCACTTGTCATAAAAAGTAACTCCACATCAACTTTTGCGTCATAAACAATAAATAGGAACTCAAAGAATCTCTCTCTTCTCCATTAGAAGGACCTAACTTTAATCCCTATTATGATCTCACTTAATTAATTAATTAAAGTAATTAAAATTAATATAATTATTATTTTTTTATAATAATATTATTTAAATTTATAAATTTAAAATAATTTAATATTATAAAATATTAAAATAAATAACTTAAATTTGATTAGTATTTTAAATTTTATAAATAAAATATATAATCCAACTAAAAATTATTTTATAATATGTAAAAGTTAAATTTATTTTTTATGTAAAATAAATTTAATTAATTATGATTTAATATAACAATATAAATAATATTTGATATTGATTTAACATAATTATTTATATTAATTATAATTTAATATAACTAATTATTAAATAATTAATTAAATAGATATATAAGTATTTAATATAATAAATTATTATAATTATTAATAAATTAATTATAATTTAATTATTTAATATATATATTTAATATATATATATATTTTTTATTAACTTACCATATGGCATGATTTTATTGGTTGTTGCAAGTCCCTGTTTAGAGGAACTCTCAACCTTGATCCACGTAAAAAATCCTCTTTTCCTTTGCACTCTAATGATAATTGAGTCCCCAAATGTCAGAAGAAAAACTCTATTTCTTAGTATTGGAGTTGCTCTAATTTCAGCCATATATTTTCATTACCTACAAAAAAAAAAAAAAAGGCTTTCAACACTATAGCACTGCCCTTAAAATAAATATATGACAAATAGTTATGTACTAAAATTAAGTAAACAAAATCGATCAACTCATTAAATGCTTGCTCGGAATCAACAACTATCATATCAACAAAAATCTTAATTTCCAGCTCTTCGTCAAAGACTATTTCTCATGGGCTATCACGGTATCACCAACCTTTAATAACTAATTACTAATTTTTTTTTTTTTTTTTCTATTGGTTTCAATTTTTGCTTCTCATTATTAGCTTCGTATTAGAACTTCAACAGATTTCAACAAATGTAAAGAATTTATAATTGCATATACTATATCCCATCGAAATTCTCTATAAATAACAAGTAATATTTCTCTAAAGTATATTCATCGAATACAATTACCTTCCTTCAAAATGAACACCCACCATTTTTTACGGCCACCATTTTTTGAGTTAAACATATAAGATTTTCTTCCTTGGAATCGAACAATGAAATGGTGATCATCATGCCAAATTTGATCTCGACGCGTTTAGATCAACTTCATGTTAATCGTGACAATCATCGTAATAATGACAATGTTAATAATAATCTCCATAATAATGATTAGACGATGCTGCTTCCTTTGATAGTCATCTAGATCATGATGTATTTTTCTTGATTAGGTTCATTTTTTTTGGTAGAAAAGGGGTCGTAGACCCCAACAGCAACCAAAGAAACACAAACTAAAACAAACACTAAAAAAACATTATTTAGAATCTTTCAAACCTAAAGGTACCCATGGCGTTGGAAGCTAAGAGAGTGCATGAATAGTATCTGGAGGGTTTCATAAAAAATATGAAACCCATAAAAAATATTTTATCTTTTTTTTGGCTAAAATATCTGCCATCAAATTTGCTTCTCAAAGGATGTGATTTCAACGCACCTGAAAAATTCTTTTCACAAGAATCTCAATGTCTTTAAGAAGAGTTATACACGGATGCTGGACAAGACACCCATACTTAACAAAATTAATGGCCATAACAGAATTCCACTCAATAATCATATGATGAAACTCATTAGCGGTAGCAATCTGTAGTCCTTTAATAATCGCCCATAGTTCATCTTGCATGATTGAACATCCTCCTAAATTGTAAGAAAAATCCGTGACAAACCTACCCAAATGATTACGGACAATACCTCTACAACTTGCATTACCTGTTTGATTGAAGAAAGAACCATCCACGTTAATTTTCACGAATGGATCATTCGGGGGCACCACCGAATCAGCTCCTGATTGGTGTTGGTCTTCTTTGGAGTAATGTTGTCCTTCATCACTAGAGCATAATCAAAACTCCTGCTGATAATAGACCCAGCCACCTCATTAGTATGAAAACACTTTCCTTCAAACACATGTTTGTTTCTAGAATACCACAAAGATGATAAAGTCGCTCCAAATCGAACAGGCCAATCACCAGGAATCAACAGATTTTGAATAAGCCACTCCATCTAGTTAAGGTTAAAAAAATCTCTTATAGAAATTTGGGACTGAAATAAATGCCAAGTATCTCTAGCAAAATGGCAGTCCCTTAGCACATGTAAAGCTGTTTCATTACTATGAGGGCACCGCGGATAGGCAGCATCATGGAATAAATGTCTTCTGTACCTTTCGGCATTTGTGAGAATAGCATCATGGGCTACTAACCATAGAAAATAGCAGATTTTTTCTGGGCCTTTCCATCTCCAGATGAGCTTGAAGATATGACTATAGACTCACGGGTTCTCTTGTAACGAGTTATAAGCAGATTTCAAAGAAAAAGTTCCATCAGAGGAGTTCGCTCATGCAACCTGGTCACCTTCCTTCCAAGCCGAAGGCGGAAACATGGCCACTATCTTCTAAACCGCCATTTCCGGAAGCAAGCTCTTCAGTTTGTCCACATCCCAGCCCCCTGAAACGGTGAAAAAATCTGTAATTAAAATTTCTGAATCAGAGACATCACTTACTTGAGGGTGGAGTTTATTTAGGCTTCTTATATTTGGCACCCAATTGTATTCCCAAAACCTTATTTGAGATCCATTGCCTATGTGCCAAATTGAATTGGCATGGACATCCTTCCAAAAAGAACAGATATCTTCCACAAATTAGATTCATTTTTCTTCCTCTTGATGAGAGGAATAGTCTCATTGCCGCATCTGTACTTTGCCCTCAGGACTTTCGACCAAGGGGAGTCTCTTTTTTCGATCAGACTCCAATCCACTTTCATCATGAATGCTCGGTTTAGATCTTTGGCATGTCTAACACCAAGACCACCAGCCGGTTTTGGTTTAGTAACTGTCTGCCAGTTTAAGAGATGGACTTTTTTGGATTGCTCTGCTTCTCCCCAAATAAAGCTCCTGCAATTACGATCAATAAAATTACCAGTAGCAGTAGGTAATAGAGCAGTTTGCATAGTATAGGAAGGCATAACAGAGAGGACAGATCTCACTAAAGTAGTTCTCCCTGCTAGGGAGATGGAGGAGGCTTTCCAGTTGTTAAGTCTTCTCTTGATCTTAGCTTCGATCTCCTTGTACGTGTCCTTTGTCACTCTAGAGTGAATGATTGGAACACCCAAGTATTTACCCAGGTCATCAGTTCTAAGGAAGTTTAAGAAATTTCTAATATCATGTCTCACTCGGTGTCCTACACTCTTAGAGAAAAAATCATAGTTTTTTCACTGCTGATTTTTTGACCGAAACTTGTGCAAAACTCTTCTAAAATTCTCTCAATAATGTCTGCCTGCTCCATATTTGCTTCCGCAAAAAGTATTAGGTCATCCGCAAAATAAAGATGGGAAAGCTCAGGAGCCTCCCGATTTAGCTGGATAGGCTTCCAAAATCCCATACTAACCGCAGTGTTAATAAGATGAGATAGTCTTTCCATACAGAGAACAAAGATGTAGGGAGATATCGGATCACCTTGGTGGATACCTCTAAAAGAGAGGAACTCATTTAAGGCATCCCCATTCCATAAAACTCTCATTCTAGTAGTGAAAATACAGGTACAATAAGCTCAATGATATTGGGAGGAAGTCCGATATCTGTGAGGGTTTCCCGAACGAAGCTCCACTTCAACATGTCGTAAGCTTTCTCTAAATCAATTTTGATAGCCATCCAACCTTTTGGACCCTTTTTGTTCCTCATAGAGTGAATGATCTCTTGAATAATGATGATATTATCCGAGCTCTGTCTCCCCGGTACAAAGCTACATTGTGTAGGACTGACAACCTTATCCATTACTCTTCTCAACCTGTTAGCCAGAGTTTTGGTGATCATCTTATAGGAAACATTGCATAAACTGATCGGATGCATTTGCTTCAGATTGATAATCGGTTCCACTTTCGGAATCAGCGCTATAAGAGTTTCGTTTATTTCTCCTACTTTCTCAGGAGTCATAAAGATTTCCTCAATAAGCTTGACCAGGTCCAAACCAACTTTATCCCATTGATTTTGGTAGAAGACTACTTGAATACCATCAATACCTGGTGCTTTAAGGCTCTCCATATTGAAAACCGACTCTTTAATTTCAGAAAGAGAAAATATACTACTATGGCATCCAAGTCCTCTTGAGGAAGGTCTGGAAAGGAGTTCCTTAGGAAAAAAATCAGCAGCCCGGGTATCATCCGAATAAAGTTTAAAGAAGAACGTAGAGGCCATGTCCTCCAAAGTAATTTTATCACTTACCCAGTTACCATCCATGTTTTGAAGACTGAACACTTTATTTTTCCTTCTTCTAGCTAACGTAGTCCCATGGAAGTACTTAGTATTGCACTCTCCAAATTCAATCCACTTACATTTAGATTTCTGAAACCACATCACTTCTTCTTGAATAAGAATTTCTTCATATTCTCTCCAAAGAGAAGCCTGTAAGTCTTGAAAAAAATGATTATTCTAGGAGTTCATGCTAGCTGTAATCCCATTTAATCACCTAATAATTCTGCTATTCCTTTTCAGAATATTACCGAAGACATTGAAATTCCAGGACTTAACTGCTTTTTGAAAGTTTAAAATGCATTCAGACCAAGAAAGATTCCAATTATTACTAACCATATTGGAGAAGTCGGGGTGAGATAGCCAAGAAGCCATAAATCTAAACGGTCTACGGCCATCATTAACATTATTAGGGGGAGAAAAGTGAAGACCAGGGGGGAGTGATTAGATTTAAAGCTAGGTAGATGTTTAACATAAGCATTTGGAAATCAGATTTGTCAGTCCAGGTTACAAATCCCACGGTCTAACCGTTCATGCAAACCTCCCATTTTCTAAGTAAATGGCCAACCAAAGAAACCCAAATCAAGTAGCCCAGTCTCAAAGACACAAGATTGAAAATCCTCACAAGCATATCTATTTTTATTAGAGCTACCTCTTCGTTCATGATCGTGAAGAGTAGCGTTAAAATCCCCAATGAGAAACCAAGGAAGATTATTTTCCCAATTGAGATCACAAATATTATTCCAAAGGTTTCTGCAATTAACCCTTTGGGGATACCATAAAAGCATAAAGTAGCCACGGTTCAGAATTTTCATAATTTACTTTCATGTTAACCATCTGGTAATTATGGCTAATCACATCCACTCTCCAGATACTAGTATCCCAGAGGCACAAAATACCCCCAGATTGCCCTCTACCCTCTTCAATAAAATAGCTATCAAGCCGAAATTTCTCACAGCAACTTGCCATGAGAACCACTTATATGAGTTTCAATAAGAATTAAAAAACTAACCTTATACTCCTTTTGTAAGTCTCTAATGAGGCTAGAAAAGGTTTTCCCCTGCCCCCCTACAGTTACAGGCTAAGAGATTCATAAAAGCAGCAATAAAGAAGAATGGATCACAAGACCACAGCCGTTTAACACAGTTCTTGAGCCGTAACACTCGAATTCGCCAGGTTTGTCATGGTTTGACTTTCTTCCCCGTGATGGAGACTCCAATTCGGTGGTGAGGATTCCGGTGGCTTGTCTGGTGGAGGGTTCTCTTTGTGCGTTGACTGGCCCCTCAGTCTCGTCGATGATTCCCCCTGATTTAAGAACGCATTCTTCACAACATGGGCCTCCATAAATTTCTCGGTTAGATCATTGAAATCGGCCAATTGGTTATGCTCTCTTTGTAGTCTTCGCATGCTTTTGAGCATCTGTTGTTCCATCTCCACCGTTTTGGGGTTTCTTGATACGGAAGAGTGAGGTTGGGTCATGGCCAGGGAATTTTTAATAATGACCCATTTCTTCTCAGCTTCCTTTATCTTAGGCTTTGTTGGTTTACCCGTTTTTTGAGGCCCAAGGTTGAAGGAGTGGCCTTTCTTTTGTGTTTGTTTGCCGGCAAAAGCTCTCTTCTGAACTTGAACAATAGGCCTATTAGCTTTAGTGGAAACTAGTTTTTCTATCTGGCCCAAATTGACTTGCCTATCATCCTTCATTTGTGTGCCTATCATCCTTCATTTGTTTATCTAAAGCCATATTTTGCTCACCTGGGCCATTATGCACGTTATTGATTTGCTCAATAGTGGCTGCATGTAATTCATGCGAGATTTTCTCTTTCTTATCATCAAATAGCACATTAAACCTTGATCCCTTTTTCATGATGTGATTACCGTTATTATAAGAACCTTCCTTATTTGTTTCGAGGTCCTTGGGTTGATTGGTTTATCTTTTAGCGTGTTGTGGCTTCTCTGATTTCCGTTTTTGGAATTTCTGGATCATCATCCAAGTTCTGAAATCCGGGAAATTTTGATTAATGCCAGGATTTTTGTCACTCAGTCAATCACCTGAGATCTCCTCTTGCCTTTCCTGGCTATCAACAATTGCGTCACCATCGAAAACCACTTGTTTCTCTTTCGCCACCTCCGCCTGATGATCCTCCCTGATAACAGATGCCTCTCCACATAACTCAGAGCGGTGGCCATAAACCCCGCAATTGAAACAAATCAGGTGAAGGCCCTCATATTCAATGTTTAGAGTGTTTCCCAGAACAGATATTTTTGGGATCAATTTTATTGATAAGTCAATTTCTACACATATCCTTGCGAAGCGTCCTCTCGAATGAATCGATGTAGCTTTATCAACCTTCAATATAGTTCCGATGGTCGACCGTACCCTCCATAAGAAATGATGATTATATAGTTCAATAGGCAAATTAAGAATATGAATCCACGTTGCAACTTTTTTCACTTGCTGTTCTAAAGACAAAAAGAAAGGTCTCCATCTTTGAACTATCAAATAGTGTCCCGCCACCATCCAAGGTCCTCCAAGAAGGGCGTGAGAATAATCTTCTTCTGCAAAATGAACTAAGAAATAATCACGATCCATATCAATAACATTAATCTTACCTTTATTTGCCCAATCTCTATTCAGAAGTTGCTCCATGGTTCCTAAATGGATTATTTTTCCGAGTATTTTGACAATGAAAGTAACATGCCAGGGTTTGCACCATTCATTAAATTCTTCTTTTGAAACTTTAATTTCCAGACAAGGATCGAAAGCTTTATCCTTAATCGATAAGTCCTCGTCTTCTCTGTACCATCGATCCTCTGAATTAGGTCCATCCTCCGTGATGCTATTGTTTAAAACATTATTTTCATCACGTATCAACTCGGGTGCAACTAGGAGAGATTCTTTATATGATATCTTAGGCTTCATCACCATTTTCTCAACATTGTCAGTACGAATTTCTATTGCGTCCCCTGATTGGTTAAGATCGACATCTCGTGCCTTGACTTTTTTAGTGCTTCGTTGGACAAGATCAATCATTTGGGTAGGAAATCTAGGAGAGCTATCATGGTGCTCCATTAAAAAAAAAAAAAAAGTTAAAAGCTAACAACGGAAGAGAGGTTCTTGATTAGGTTCATAAGATGATTATTTTACCTTATATTCCTTAGCTGAACTTCAGCAAGTCTTAATTGATAAGATGAAATTAATTGGTTCTACTTGAACTGTTGGTGCTAATCAAAGAGATTTAGAACCAATTTCTAGTTTGAGTGACGAATATTTTCAAAGATATCATAAAAGCCACTTTTTATGTTTATGTCTACATTTATAGCTAAACTTGAAGAATTAACAATAAGCTTTGAAGTCCGTGAGGATCAGTGGGTTACTATCACAGTATCACTAGGTTTATTAATGGATTTAGGGACTTAGGATAACATCAAGGTGGGGAAATTATAAATAATTTTTAGAAATTTTAAAATAAAAATATCACAATTTTATGTTTGGTTCAAAGTTTAAAAAATTATTTTTAAGTATGTTTAACTTTAGAGAATCAAAATACTATCATTTCAATTTTCACTTTTCTTTTGGGTATATTTGATTCCCATAAAAATGAAATCTGAGTAACAAAGTAATACTTGAACCACACATTCCTTGTGAAGAGTGGGATGTGTTTTACAACAATAATTTTGTTTTATTTGCAAGTGAACAAATTTTGAAGGTAATGAAAATTTGATATAAAAAAAGAGTAAAGTATCGTTTTTGTCCTCAAACGTTTGGGGTAAGTCTTATTTGTGTCCGTAACGTTTAAATCGTCTTATTTGTATCTTTAACGTTTATAAAAGTGATTCAATGTTATCCTACTATTAATTATACTAACAAATCAGATTATATTTTTCAATTATTCTCACTTGGATGTATTTATTCTCAATTAGGTCTCACTTGGATGTGTTCGATTTTAATATTATACCCACAATTTGTTTCTAGATTTAATTATGTCTCTAGAAAAGTGAATTATGTAAATGTTGTAGGAATTAGTTTCAACATTTGATGAGCTATTTTTCGGAGTAGATTATCGATTCTATCCCAGACATTTGTATTCTAACTTCAAGAAGAGATTTTTAAAACTCAAACTAAAGCGCTCATGATGTGTATTGACGGCAGGATAACATTGAATCACTTTTACAAACGTTAGGGATACAAATAGGACGATTTAAACGTTAGGGATACAAATAGGATTTACCCCAAACGTTGGGGACAAAAACGATACTTTACTCTAAAAAAAAGAGCAAAAAGTTAGAACAGAATTATACATCAATTATTACATATAAAAAAGATTACTGCACTAATAGTGATGAGACAATATATATATATATATATCCAAGACTTTGGTCAAGACTACACACATAACTAACTTTATCAGATTATAGAAAAACTACACTTGAATTGAATTTTTTTATTTTTGTCCAAAAGCTTAACAGTTACTAACTGCAATAACAGAGACTTCACTGGTTAATTCCCTAATATTCCCCCTCAAATTCAGAGTAGTTTTGCAATTACTCTGAGTTTGTCCATGATGCTTTGTCCCTTGAAAGTACCTCAAGATTCTTTTAACTACTTTCCAATGAGCAAAAAGTGAATTATGCATAAACTGGCTTATTTTGCAAACTGCAAAGGACAAGTCAGGTCTTGTTACCACTGACCTTGTAGAGTGTTGGATCTTCGAAATCTTCAGACCTAACTGATGTTAATTGTAGCGAGCTTGTCAACACCTACAAATAATAATATTGGCATTTAAAGATGCTAGAACAAGAGTCCATGTGTTGGTTTTCATGAGAGCCTTCTATTCTTCTCCCATTGCCTTTTGCCAATTAGCATTCTAAAGAGCAAGTGTTACTGATGATGGTGGTTTGTCTTCATCTTCAACTTTAATAGCAGTGGCAGTATGTTATGTCAATTGAGAGGAGGATTAGTAGAAGTAAATTGTGGACATTGTAACCCTATCCCTGAATTTGGGATTGGATCATGAGGCGTAAAAGATATAGGTTCAGAGTTGGCTTGAGGTATAATCGAGTCACTTGGCATGTCAGGATGCATTCTTATTCTCATTTGTGGCAATGTCACTAGAGGCAAGAGAATCATTACTTTCAGAAGGATCTTTAACATCAAAACTAGGAGTGCTTGTTGTGGGGATGTTAGTGTTCTAACTTGGAAGAAAAAAATTCAAATGTTTGGATGAAGAAATTAAAGGTATAGTGGAATTATAAAAAATAATGGCAGATTTGGGTTTGTTAAAAAATAAAGATAGATAAGAAAAATCAGATTCATTAAATCTTACATTTTTTTATATGTATACCATACCGGATGGAGACAAACATTTATATCCCTTAGAGTTGGAGGCATATCCAGAAAACACACACTTATGTTATGAGACTTGTAGTCAAACTTGTGTGTATTGTATGCTCTTAAGTGAGGATAACAAGAGCTTCCAAAAGTCCTCAACAGAGAATAATCAGATTTTTGAGAGAATAGTTTTTCATAAGGGGATTTGTTTATAAGATAAGTGGCAGTAAAAAATGCTTCATCCCAATATATCAATGGCATTGATGCAGTGAAAAGCATGACCAATCCCATTTCAGTGATATGGCAATACTTTCTCTCTGCCCTACTATTTTTCTCATGATTTAGTCATGAATGTATGAGACACCTTGAGTTGAAAGAAACTCTCGAAAATTGTTATTAACAAATTCCTTACCATTGTTCAATTGTAAGGCTTTGATATGTTGGGCAGTAAGCTTCTCCATGTATGCCTTATATTGTTAGAAAGCTTGTAGGACCTGAGACTTGTTGACAAGTAATAACTTGAAAAGACATCAATAAAAGTAACGTAATACCGCCTAAGTGTGAAATTAATGGGAATGGTCCCTAATCATCGGAATACACAACCCGAAAAGGAATGGTGTGCATATTTGCCTTAGCAAAAACTATCACACAAAGTAGTAGTAACAATATCATTTGATTTATTAATGGGTGTATTACATGCAGAGAGGATTTGTTTTACAACTTTGTAATTTGCATGCCTTAAACGTTTGCGCCAATTATCTATAGTATTCATAGAAATAGAAAAAAGATGACAATTATTGAGTATAGTAGGAACAGATTTGGGTACAGCAGTGTCATAGAATTGGTAAATTCTATCCTTTCAGAAGCCACGCACCAAGATTTCTTTAGTAAGAGAGCATTTGACATAACATATATGAACATGGAATTCAAAAAAACACCTGATTATCCTCAGCAAAATGAGCCACACTAATCAAATTATTGGTTAATTCAGGAGTATGATTAAGAGTAGTCAAGCGAAAAAATCGATTAGATGAATTGGAATGTAATAAAGATTGATCAATATGTGTAATACGCATACCTGAACCGTTATCTACATGAACTTATTCCGAGCCATTACAATCTGAGTAAGCGAGGAGATTGGATTGATCATTTTTTATATGATGCGAGGCACCCATGTTAGGATGCCAAGAATCATCACTGATTGTACCGGGGACAGCAACAAAGGCTGAAAAGGGTTGTGAAATGAGTTTAGTTTGTTTTGAGTTTTTAAGTTGATTAATTTGTTTCAGTTTTATAACCGTTAATCAAGAAGTTAGCTTTTTACATCAATTATGATAAAAACTCAAAATTTAGTCAAATTAATTAAATTATTTATTAATTTTATGTAAAATTCACTATATTTAAAATTTTATTATAAATTATTTTTTAGCATGAATTACTACTAATAGGATGCTAGAGATTATTGTCGACAGTTAATGCTACTTTGACATGTTAACTTGGTCCGATAATGGTACATATAAATGATACAAAAAATAAAAATATAAAAATAATTATTTTTATTTTTATTTTTTAGTTTAAAAAATAAAAAATATAATAATAAAAAATATAATTATAAAATATTAATAAAAATAAAAAATAAATTGTATTTCTTATTATTAGTGTTTATATATTTTTAAATATAATATATTTATTTATATTTTATCTATCAAATATAATTTTATATTTCTATATTTTATTATTTTTGCCTTAATATTTCATATCTATAAACACACAACCATAAAATATGTTATCTAATTATAATTTTTATATTTCTTAAATTTAGACCGATGTGATTCTTAAAATCTCTTAGAAGTACTATTTTCATCTGACTCAAAAATTATAATTGATTAAAAGTCTCGGTTCACAATTAGAAAATCATACCAAATAGATACTGCTAAGCATATGTCTTTTGACACACTTGCTATGAATATCTGCCTACTATATATTAAATAATAGTGACAAAGTTAATTATCTATTAATCAAATTTACCACTAAATTGAAATCTCGCCGAAAATTGTGTGTTATTAGTCAAGGAAAATGGACCCTCGACAGAAAGTTTCGTAGAGAGATTTTTAGGTTTAATGTTAAAATGAGGATTTGAAATGGTTTTTCGTGTTAAAAAGCGCTCTTGGGTCAGAAATTAATTAAAGAATGGAAGTAAAAATGGTGTTGTTCTTATATATTGTTGCATGGAGTGTAATTTAAAAATGTGGACCTGCAAAATTCAGTAACCTGCAAAACGCAGGTTACGTTTTAAGTGCACCTGAAAATGGTAGAGCTGCGTACATCAGTCACCTGCTGCAAAACGCATGATGCGTTTGGCAGGGAAGGAAGTCCAAAAAACGAAACGTGTCCTGTAGCTCCCTGCATGCAGACAGGAGCAGTCTTTGACCAATCTGGGGTATCACAAAACACAGGTTGCGTTTGGCCAGCATTTGGCAGCCTGCAGCCTTGCATGCATGACATGTGAATACAATGGAAGGTGAAATCAGTGTTTTTAAAGCCAAAACGCAAGCAAGAAAAATAATATGCTGAGAAAGAGTGAAGTATTGTGCTGTTAGAGTGAAAGAGAGGGTAAGTGAAGATTGTGGTGAATACTGAAAAGGAGGGTTAGGGGTTAGAACATTGTGCTATTTGAGAAAGAAGAAGACTCAGAAGGGGTTTAGATTCAACTGAGAGACGCTGAAAAAATATGGTGCGTAATTTTACTAGATCTGAAGATCACATCATTAAATATTTAGATCATCCTAAATGGGTAAATTTTTATTTTAATTTTATGATCATTAGATAAATATATTTATTATTATTATTATTATTATTTATTATTATTATTATTATTATTATTATTATTATTGTTGTTGTTGTTGTTGTTAGCCATTATTATAATACTGTTTAATAAATAAATGTTTTATTATTATTATTATTATTATTATTATTATTATTATTATTATTATTATTATTATTATTATTATTATTATTGCGGTTATACTATTGGCTTTGTTAGTGTTAGTGTCACTGTTATTATTATACAATATTATTGTTAGCTATTATTATGCTTAAGTTTCGGGGAAATTCAAAAAAATTGTTACGATGGTTAGTGTATATATAATAGAATACCATTTAGGATAATGATAATATAATAAATGGTTATTATTATTGTTATTATTGTTATATTTGAGTAATTATTATTATAAATAGTATATTATTATTTGTTTATAATACTGGTTATGATAGTAATAATAAGTGGTTATTAATTTTTAATAATTAATAACACTGTTTAATAATTTATTATTAATTTTTAGTGATTTATTACTATTTTTCATTTATGATAATGCTAATAATACGGTTTAGTAAACGGTATTTTTTTAACACTGTTTAGTAAAAAAATGTATTAATTTTAATAGTTGACTAATATTTTGTAATAATAAATAATATTGTTTAATAATAAAATACTGTGTAGGCTTTCGAAAAAAAGAAATGGTTATCATGGTTAGTATAATAGTAGTGTTTAGGACAATAATAATAAATTATTAAAATTTTCTGATAATTAAATAAATATTTATCATTTTTTAATAATTTATTAATATTTTTCTAGTAATATAATAATAAAATACCGTTTAGGATAATGACAATAATAATAATAATAATAATAATGATAACAATAAATTGTAATTTATTTTCTAATAATACAAAATTAATGGTTATGTGCTCCACCCGGTCGCCGCTAGTGTCATTCGAGTGCATAGAATGGCATCCGACAGATCGAGTCAGACGACAGTTCGGGATGCAACAGTTTTCACCAAGCCCGGCGTTCGACCTTGGTCGTGATCATTGCAAGCGATTGATAGGAGCTCAGAACCATGACTGGGGAGAGATTTACAGTCATTGGGTTAACAGGTGGAGATTTAATCGCTATAACATATTGCAGTTAGGCGAGGAGATTATTGACTTTCATCCTCTCCCAGTATACTACGAGTGGTACACGCAGCAATATGGGGTTCACCTGCGACTGTCAGATAAAGTTGTAGGTGAAGAGGTTGACACCGATGAACCACAGCAGCAGCAGGAAAAACCAGCTGACCCTCAGCAGCAAGTTCTGCCTCATGAGCAGTAGTTTCAAGTATTATTATTATTATTATTATTATTATTATTATTATTATTATTATTATTATTATTAATTTCTACCGTTTTAAATTATAATTAATTATTATTGTTTAGACTTATCTATTATCATGAATTACTATTAATTGTAATTAATTGTTAATTAGGTGCCGGCATATGAGCACCACTATCAGGTCCCGGAATATGAGCACCAGTATTAGATGCCGGCATATGCCCAGCAGTTTCAGAATCTGACCTACGACCAACAGCAACAGCAGTGGCCGGCATATCAGCAGCAGACACTATATATATCGGAACCACAACCAGTTCAGGCACCTGAGCCCTACATACCACAGCTGGTAATTCCAGCCGAGGGTCACTTTAGTCCGTTGGGTGGATCTGACACCATCAGCTTCTCTCAGGTCTTGTGAAATACAGATTATCTATTTCCGACGCCACCGCAGGAAGGACCTGCTACATCTCAACAGTCTGGTGGTCGTCGCACCATTCAGATCATGCCAGTGACTTCGACTTCGATCAATCAACGGGGCATGTAAATCCGCCCGGTCCTTCCGCACCACCACGCTTCCAGTTGTTTGATTTGAATGAGTACCCGTAGCAGGAAGAGGTTGACCTGGAATACGACTTGCAGCACTGGTATGATCTTGGTGGAGCGAGTGCTCCAGGGATGAGTGGCTCCGGTTTGTATGACACTGGTGGTGCGAGCATGACATATTTCGGTGGGACTGACGTCGGCAGTGGGCTGGATGCCGGTGTGTCTCAAGGTCATCCGTATAACTTACGGACACAGACTGCGCCTCCGGACAAATACATCACATCCTTGTATTCGAAGAAGGCGCCGAGGAAGTAGTCTGTTGTAGTTGATTTTGTATTCAGTGTTGTATTCAGATTTGTATTCAGTGTCATATCTTATATTTAGATGATTCTGTTCAGTATTATTATTATTATGACATATTTAGCTTTGTTCTCGTATAACTTTGTTTGAGACTAAATGTTTGTTCTCTAAAAAATTAAATAACGAGGTTACAAAAAAAAGTAACATATAATTGTGAAGTAGCTCATAACAAAGTTACATTGAAAAGCTTAACCACTAATGACCTCCAATGGAGCTTGGACCTGCGCGCTGAGGACATCTGCTGCGGCTATGTCCCTCGCGTCCACATATAGTACACCGGCGAGGACCACGCATATCCCGCGAATCCATCTCATTCAAGTAGCGGGTTGATTTCGGTCTTTCTTTTGTCGTGCCCCTCAATGTCCAGTTGGCGATCACCTTCGCTCCTTCGTATCTATCCCACGTAGATGGGTCACCCATCGGAACAAATTCGCCTCTGTACACCTTGCAAATTTCAGACATCTTGTATGCATCATGCACGTACACTTGCCAATCAAGACGCTGGTTAGCACAACATGCAAGCACGTGGCGACATGGAAGTCGCTCGACCTGGAAATGGCCACAGTCGCAGTGTCGTTGCGCAAGGTTAACTGTGTAAATGGTACCATCTTACATTTCGCGAACCTCAAACATCTCGTTGCGCCTGTCGAACCGGTTGACCACAATGTTTCCTGCACGTCGAAAGCTTTCTTCCACTCTCTTCGTTGCAAATTTTGAATACGTAAATCCGTTGCGGAGACGCTCATGAGCCTCGGTACTCTTCCGAGTGAACAACTCATTCAGCCGATAGAAAGTTGACCGGACAAGGGCGGTCATAGGAAGGTTACGTGCACCCTTCAGGACAGAATTGATGTACTATACCAAGTTTGTCGTCATATGTCCCCAATGATGACCACCATCGAATGCCAACACCCATCTCTCAACACCGATCTCATCGCACCATTGAGTATATGCCTCACCCCGCTCTTTAAGCCTTTGGTAGTTCTTGTTGTACTCTTGCTCCATCCTAGAATAGCCTGTTGAACAAACCATTTAATCATAAGCAGATGCCACAAATTTACTATGAATAGAACCATAACAGCGAGTTGAAATACCTGTGTTCACCATGAGTTTATGCAAATATGGAGACTTGAACCTCCTCAAGAAGTTGGACCCGATGTGCCTGATGCAGTACATGTGCCACGCCCTTGGTGGTGACCATTTACCATTACTGCGAGCTATTGCAGCGTCGATAGAGGTATAGCGGTCAGAAATAATGCCCACAGCATCAATGGTAACAACATATCTCTGCAAATTGGTTAGGAAAAACTCCCATGCGTCTGCCATCTCGCCCTCGACTATCGCAAATGCAATAGGCACAATGTTTTGATTCCCATCTTGTGCAACAGCTACCAGAAGTACACCTTTATATTTTCCGTACAGGTGCGTGCCATCAACCTGCACCAGTGGCTTGCAGTATCTGAATGTTACAATACACGGATAGAAGTTCCAAAAAATGCGGTGCAGAACTCTTACACCTTAAACCTCCTCACTCTCACGGTAAACGGGGAGCGTTTTAATTTGAACACGAGACCTTGGCATCTTCACCGTCATTACTTTCAACTATACTGGCAGAGTCTGGTAAGAAACTTCCCAATCACCGAAAACCTTTACGACAGCTTTCTGCTTTGCCAACCAAGCCTTGCGGTAACTCACAGTGTAGTTGAACCTAGATTGAACTTCTGCGATAACAGACTTCACCTTTATCGAGGGGTATGCTTCGACCAACGGCCTAATGGCATCTGCAATTGTGTCCGAGTCCAACTTGGCATGATCTTGTGAAATCGTGCCCACGGTGCACGTGTGCTTGCCATTGTATCTCCTGATCTCCCAACAATCTTTTTTTCGAATCAAGGTAGCTCAAATAAGCCAGTCGCATCGTGCACCATACCCCTTGCATTTCGCATAGAATGTTTGTGACTCAAACTCATACACAGTATAATCAACTCCTCTAGAGATGGTGTAGCTTTTGATTGCAGATATCACCGACTATCTCGAACCAAATTCCATTCCGACACTAAACTCGCCATCTTCTGCTACAGCGTTGCCTTTACCTACGACATGCGCACCACCATCAGTCAGACAGGGCAAATAATGTAAGCACTATAGGAAACTTGAGTTAATAATCATAACATACCCGTATTCGCATACTCAGAAAATTCCGGGGAATGCATGGCTTCGAGATCTAGAGTCCGCATAAAAGACGGAACACCAAACGGGTGCTGGCTTACAATTGCATTCACTTCATTTTGCACCGCCAGATTGCCTGCCAAGTCTCCGTCATCGTTTTTGTCATCGACTTCATAGTTAGCTTCGAATTCATCTTCACTATCATTATTATTTTCTTCCCAATCTATATCCCCGAGCTCATCAACATTGACCTCCTCGCCGACCGTGCCCAACCCTGGCTGCTGTTCGAACTCAACGTACAGCTCGATCATCGGCACATGAAATCGGATTTGTTGATAAATACATAACATTTGCTGCATACTGGCATTATCAGTGATGGGCATCATTTGAAACTGTATCAGCCCACAAAATACTTGTACAGGATTCCTGTATAAAATGTTGCTCACCCTTTTCGAAATGTGGCTTTGAATGTTATTACAAAGTCTATTTTGTAACTCTACAAAACTCATAGTACATGGAATAACAAATGACAACAGACATTCACAAACAAAAGTCACTCCTTCATGTGTGTTTGGTATAACCTCACCGTTATAATACACTCGCAAATTTGCAATATTTTCCATAACTGCAACCTCACCTAATCCAACTTTTTTGATACACCTAACTGCCAAAAAAACTCAGAACTACGGCATATGTAAAAGAAAGAAGAATACAATGAGTAGAAATGGAGTGAGGCAAGCTGAATGAGAGTCTTGCTTCGTATTTATAGGCCGGACTCTTGGTTAAAATATATTTTTTTAAACAAAAAGCAACATGCGTTTTTAGTATTTAAAAAAAAAAGATGACAGCCCATAAAACTCAACTTGCGTTTTGGCTATTCTATGAAAAAAGCTGACACATAAAAGTAAAATGTAAGATGCGTTTTGTTACTTCAAAAAAAAAAGAATTTTAATGCCCACAGCAAAATGTAGGCTACGACTGGGCTTAAAAAAAAATAAAAACATTTTAAAATACAAAACGCAGGCTGCATTTGTCTATTTCTCTTAACAAAAAAAATAAAAAGAAAACCAAAACGTAACCTACATTTTGACCAATCTCCATAGCAGTGAAAATTTTGGTCATGCATCCATTTCATTGCACAACTCCAATACCAAATTCATAATGGAAAAAATGAGCCCTCTTGGTCCTCATTATTTATTTTCATTAAACACTATAAATAGAAGGCTAACCACATATTTGAAATGTATTTGATTTGTGTTTTTATTTTTTATTTTAATTTTTAATATTTTTTATTTTTTAAATTTATTAAAAAAATAAAAATAGAAGGTAAATATAGAAAATAAAATTTTATTATTTTTTTTACAAAATCTAAAAAATAAAAAAATATTGAAAATGAAAATAAAAATAAAAAATAAAAACACAAATCAAAAGCATCCTTAGACTTCGTTTAGTTCTGAAAAAAGAATAAAATATTGAGAACAAAATACAAAAAAATAGAGATATAAAAATTAGTATTCTTATATTTTATTTGGTAATAAATTAAAATAAATTATAAAAATTTAATTTATTTTTATTTTTTAATTTAAAATTTTTTATAAAAAATATAATAACAAAAAAATATAATTATAAAATATTAATAAAAATAATAAAAAATAAATTGTGTCTTTTGTTATTAATGTTTATGTATTTTTTTGTCAAAATAAACACAAAATATACTAATTCAATATTTTTGGATATAGTATTTTTATTCATATTTTATCTACTAAATATAATTTTATATTTTTATATTTTTATTTTAGTGTTTCATATCTATAAATAAACACAATCTTAAAATATGTTATCTAATTATATTTTTTATATTTCTTGAATCTAGAGTAATTTAATCGTTAAAATCTCTTATATAAGTATTATTTCCATCCGACTCAAAAATTGTAATTGATTAAAAGTCTTGGTCCACATTTAGAAAATCATACCAAATAGATACTGCTAAGCATATGTCATTCGACACACTTGCCAATTGCCATGAATATATCTGCCTACTATATATTAAATAATAGTGACAAAGTTGATTAACCATTAATCAAATTTACCACTAAATTGAAACTTCGCCAAAAAATTGTGTGCTATTGGTCATGAGGTGAGAATTTGTTCTACATACATACTTTATTTTTCGTCTTCACTCCTTTTACTCACTTTATTTTTTTTTTTTTTTTGCAAAACCCTTCTTATCTTTTCATAACTATTCTTGCCAATTAGCAAGATAAAGACAAATAAAGACTCAATAACGTAAATATAAAGCATATTTAAAATATTATTTAGATAAAAAATAAAGACATATTGATATTGTTTAAAAATATATGAAAATTTTTAAGCAAGTAAAAAAAATTGCTATTAAAAAAAATATGTTATACAGTATTATATTATATTATTATTCATAAGTGATGTTGTAAAAATATAAATAATATACTAAATTCTTGTTATTTAATCTAAACGTTAAGAATTAAAATAATATTTTTATATTAAATTACATTATATTACTTTTTTGAACACTAATGATATTCCTTTATTTTTACACCAATTAATAATTTAAATAAAGTTTACATTTACCTTATAATGATCTCTATTTATTTTAAGCATGTAAACGTAAGAGTAAATTGCTAGTATGAACAAAAAAGAGTAACACGTTTAAACAAAATTAAATATCAATAATAATAAAAATAATAAAAGTGGTTAATTTAAGAGTAATATATTATGTTGTTATTAAAAACTTTTGCTCTAAAATAAAAAGTATACAATACTTTATCTTTTATATTTGTATCATAGAATATTGAATAATTGTTAACTTGTATGAAATTTAAATAATTAAATAGGACTATAATAAAAAATATATATAAAATAATTTTTTTTATTAGATTGAAAAAAGAAAAAAAGAACTTAGTTGTTTCATTATCAAATTGTCAGTAATGTTTTTAGAATAGGATTTTGATCACGAGTAAATTAAGTGCACTTGAATTTTGTTAGGATTGGATAGTGTAGATTTGGAAAAGAGAATGTTTAGTTTAGATTTAAAATCTTTTTTAATATAAACTAATTTTTATCGATGTAAAAATGACAAAAACATAAAAATAATGCTAAAATTAAAGTATTATAAAAAAATTATACGATGAATGATTGAACCAAGATATTTTTATTATATTTATATAATTAAATGTATATGTTGCAGTAACTATGTATTGAAAAATCAGTTAGAAAAAAATGTAACAGAATCAATTTCGAACTATAAATGAGTCTCATAATGATACTATTTAATATTTATTGATGATTGATTTTTTTCGGTTTAATTTAATTTCTGATCTTATGTCAACGAAATCTATAAATAAAGGACGTGATCCAATTTTCTTTACACTATTATACAAACACTCTCTTGCACTCTCATCTTCGCTGAATCTCTCTGACTCCAATTCAGTGATTCTAATTCTTATTAATTTTATTGCACTTTTCGAACTCAATTCTACTCTTAATTCAGGTTTGCTTCTTAGCACGTTACCTTGTTTGGAATTTCTTTTTTTTCTTCCTTAGTGTTCATATTCTATTTTACTTAAGTGGTGTTAAGTTGGGTTGATGGAGAAGTGGAGTAACAGAATTTGGGTTTTGATGAGGGAATGGATTCTGCAGCTTCTTCTAATTGGGTTGTTGTTTAAGTTTTGGAAGAGATTAATGAGCAATGAAGGGTCTTATTGATGGAAATACTGTGTTTTATTTCGTAGTATCATGGCTGTTATATATAACAACAACAAGGAGGACTGAACGGTTCCGTCGTACAACACCACTAACATGTAAGTATTGGCTAGCTGGGAGATGCAACAGAAATCCTTGTTGATTTTCACATAGCTTACCAACCTCGCCATCCAATGTATATTATAATGCCAATACGACATATAAGCATTCGAAGAAGCCCGATTTGTCCGTTGAGAAGATGGCCAGTTCCTCTGCTAAGAAGGCAATAAATAATTGCGCACCCAAGGCCTTCAAGAAGCCAGAAAATTGTGCACTAAAGGCTGTTGAGTGCAGACCAGAAGCTATATCTGTTGAGAAGCCAAGAAAGTGTGAAAAAAAGGCTGTATTGATTGAAAAGAATGCAGACGTGGAAGATGTGGCCACTGTTGCTAAGGCTTCTGTAGATAAATCACGCAGTATTTGCAAATATTGGATGACTGACAATTGTGTGCATGGTGACTTGTGTCAGAATTTGCATTCATGGTTTTATGGTGATAGGTACGCTTGCAAAGCTTCATGAACACAACAAGGTATATACATGTTTGATTCCACCTTTTATTATTTGATATGAACACACGAAAGTACATTCAATTTAGTGTATTTGGTAAACTAATTCTGTAGTTAATTGTCTTGGTAAGTGAATACTGCAATTGAAATAAGTTTGAGGGCAAGGAAATTTATTTCTAAAATGTTTACTCTAGTTAAAATAATATTCAAATTTTGTTGACAGGCAATCACTGGGATTGCACTGCCGGCTGGTTCAGACAAACTTATTTATGGTAGCACTGACGGCACAGTTCGGGCATGGGACTGCAACACTGGCCGTTGTGTTAACATGATCCATCTTAATTCTCAAGTTACCTCACTCATATCTGAGGGCCCATGGATTTTTGTCGGTGTGAAAAATGCTGTGAAGGTAAGCCCATACTTCATTCCTCTTTTGTTTTATTGTAATAATGGTATTTTATGTATAGGAGCTTTAACCGTAAACTTATAATTTGATTGTGGTTGTTTTGTTAAGGCATGGAATATTCAGACGGGTGCAGATGTTACTCTTGATAGACCTAAAGGGCAAGTCCTTTTCTTGAATGTTGGCAATGATATCCTCCTTGTTGGACCAGAGGTAAATTACCTTGCAGTGATTTAAGATTTGTTTATAGTTAGCCATTTGCTATTGATTAGAACTATGACATTTCAACTACTTCTGTTGTCCATTAGTTTTTAAATAATCTATTTAAATTGCAGGATGGTGTTATTTATGCTTGGAGATGCAGCTTTGAGTCTCCTTTCAAAATGGTTGCAACACTAAGTGGTCATAGTAAACCAGTGGTTTGTCTTGCTATTGGATGTCACAAGATGCTTTATTCTGGATCCATGGACCATAGCATTAAGGTAGTGTTTTTGTTTATTTATTTATATGCTTCATGTAATTTGCACACTATTCCCCTTTAGCTAAGCAATTTGTTACCCTGCTATCTACAGGTTTGGGACCTTGATACATTATAGTGCACAATGACACTTAACGGGCATACCGATGTTGTCACATCGCTTATTTGCTGGGACAATTACTTGTTATCGGGTTCATCTGTTTGCACAGTCAATGTTTGGGTGTGCACCGAGGAGGGAACTTTAGAAGTGACATATACTCACACTGACCAAATTGTAAGTTGTTCAACCACTAACGTTTGTTCACAAATATGTCTTTAAGCTGATATTTTAATTTTGTTTAAGAAGGAGGTGATTGGTTTATCCAATTCATTTTTTTATTTTTATTTTATTTGTTATTATAGGCTGTTCTTGGATTGTATGGGATGACTGATGCAGAGGCCAAGCCAATATTGTTCTGCTCGTGCAAAGATAATTCAGTTCGTATGTATGAATTACCAACGTGAGTGATGATAAATCTTTCATCTACTTGTCTTGCTACTTTTACGGGGCTTTTTTTTTACTGTTGTAGCTACTTACTGTGCCTGCTTTTACAGGTTTCTAGAGAGAGGTCGACTATTTACAAGACAAGAAGTTCGATCCTTTGAGATAGGCCCTGGCGGACTCTTTTTCACTGGAGATGGGACTGGTTTGTTGAATGTGTGGAAATGGTTAGAAGAGCCCAAGGTGCCAGCCTCCCGAGCTACAACAAAAAAGATTCTGGAAGAGGAGAGGACTACAAGTTCATTGGCATTGCATCACATGGAAAATGTTTGTCAATGGTCTGAAAAGTAGTAAAATACACAAGATCTTGAGTTACATGATGACTTATTCTAATTACTTTGATGTGGTGACCTTATCTTTATTCTCTGAATGTATGAATTAACTGAGCATACTTGATGTTGGGGTTGGGCATATTGGTTCTTGAGGTACAAGAATTTAGAGAAGTATTATTGATTCTCTGAAATATCAAAAAGATTGATTCTTGAAGCAAAAGAAATAGCAAAAAAAAAAAAAAGAAAATCGAAAAAGAAAAAGGTCCAAGGCTTTGAGTATCAATGGTTAGGAGGGTCGAAAATTGGCCTAAAAAGCTCAAAAGAGTTGTTCTCCCTAACTATATGATTGTGGTGTGAAAGTGTCAAGTAATCCTTGAGATTGAACATTTAAAGTCGTGACCCAAAGCTATTAAAGAGTACGCTCAAGGCTCTGAGCACCACTGTCTGGGAATTTAAGCAAAGCTAAATTTGAATCAAAAGGATTCCCCCAGTTAAGTGCTTGTGGTGTTTATGTATCAGGTGGTAATACTTGAAAACAAAACACTTAGAGTCACGGCTAGACTCAAAGGTGCAAAGCACCAAAAGAAATAAAAATTGTGTTCAAGAATCAAGAAAAACTTAAAAGAAGAGAGTCAATAATATCCTCCGTATTCTAGTTCTAAGAGATACCAATATTGCTGAACTTCAAAGGAAAGAGAGATGCCGAAACTAGTCAGAAATAGAGAGTTAATAGCCCCATTCAATAATTAGACCTGAGCTTCATCTGACAACTCGAACTTGATGTATTTTTCTCTTCATTGGTTCTATTTTTCTCTTCAGTATAAATAAAAACTCGGTGGGACTTCCAATGTATAATGTAACATTCTATCTATTATACAATTCTCAATAAGACCATCAATTTTGAAAAGTATGCATGTTGTTTTAAATTCTTCATTTAACTTCCAAAATTATAGTATCGGTTTTGATTTTTTTTAAGGAGAAAGAAAGAAAAAAGTGAACAATTGAAAAGCTAAATAATAATAGACAACATAATTTTGGACTGTTAGAACTTTTCAGCAGCATTTAATAGGTCCCTTCGTAGAACCTCAAAGCAGAATAGAGAAACAAGTCTTTGTAGATGAAAACTTCTCTCTCTTTGTACCCGTGTACAGCCTTACTTTTTATAATCATAAGATTCAAAAAGTTGTTTATACATATAAGCCCTTTCTGTCAGAGGATATTTCCAAAAAAATTTGACTCTGAATTGAAAATGCACTCAAGTTTTAAGTTCATTGCTGATAGCAAATGGCTGTAACATTCTATCATTGCTGACAGAATATTTACTAATACTGATATTAATCTGAAACCGACATAGAACATAAAATGGATGGAAAGACTAAAATTTTTGCATCCTAAAATCATTCTTTTAACTTTTTCCTTCAAGAATATTTACCAACATATAGCATTGATATTGTTACCATTACCTGAAACTATCGATGATAATGAACATTTTCTTTTACATCGCAATAATACCAATAAAAGATTTCAAATTACTGATATATCTCTCTAGAAAAAGGATTGTATTTCAGCCTAAATTTTGATATATAATTAGTATGCATATGCTTCTCTGATACGTAGTATACAACACCACAAAATATGGTATACATATTAAACTTGGAGAATGGAAAGATGTGTATGTGTTATTCTTGCTCATCTGTGTCACACACAAAACTGATATATATTCTATTATTGGATGAAATATGTGATACACATAACACATGACATAAGTCTCATATCCAACCCAATAATAGAAAGTTGTAAGTGTGTTGACTCCATACAAAGCAAAATGAATACCAAAAACATTTCTCAGCAAAAAATAGAGAGCACTTGCACAGGGTCTTCAAAAAAATGTACATGAGTGACAGGACTTCTATTTTTCATGAACAAGACGAGAATACACAGGGTACCACATATTTCTTGCGACGTACTCCACCGTCTCGTCCTGCAACCAGCGTAAACCACATCTGGTAAGGCTTGATAATATAAAATAGGGTATTAAAAGACTAATAGTACAAAATATCAAGTTTTGTTAGAACTTCAACACCTTGCCAAGTTTGGAAAAACATTGTATACAAAATAAGATGCTGTGTGACATGAAGTATGTTATCTCTTTTATCACAAATAACTTAATTTGCCATATTTGGATGTAAACTTTAACTGTTAATCTTCGGCAACTCATTCAACATAGATAGTATATGCAAAACTATCATGTATTATGTATTACATATATAAAGGGGATTAAGATTTGGTGTCCAATTTCTGATGCTAAAAATGGCTCGTGTCCCTAACCTCTAATAACTTCTCTATACACATAACAACTTAAAACTACCCACTACTTAAACATTCTACTACTAATCATATAACTAATTTTCATAATAAATAATAATATTTAATAATTTAATTTGCAGACTATAGCATATCAACTAGTATCATATAAAGCGTGTAAATAAAGATTTCACATACTTTTTGACATCTTTGCAAGTTCTTTAGGCCCTACATCACCATGCCCTTCTGCCAAGTTGTCTTCAACTGCTGCTCGAAGAACAGCAACACCAACCTCTGCTGTTACATTTCGAGTGCTACAGCAACCACAAGTATTGATCAGAGAATGCCAATAATATCAGCTATAAGAGCAATCAATCAACAAAGCAAAAACGAAAAATCAAATATACCAAGTGACCAAAATATTACCTATCAATGGATGGATACAAGATTCCTTTTGAGATATCTTCCTCTAACATATATGAAGCAAGGCTGTAAGAAAGACAATATTGTTAGTATTTTATTTTAAAAGATTGAATGTCATGTCATCATGAATGCAAGAAGATGCCACAAATGATCACGGGTTAAACACGGAAATGGTCTACAGCATAGAGCGAACAGATAAATGTTTGAGCATGTAAAACAAGGACAATATGCTTAATCGCTTTAGGTTTTAGCAGCTTAGTGAATTCTAGAATGCAACGCTATAAATATCAAATAAAGAGATTTTGCCAAACTTCTATGAATGCTAATAAAAGTAGTCCACATTAACATGTGCATACCATTCAGCAGCAGCTTGCAATATTCCATCTGTTATTAGCCGAGCACCTGACAAAAGTGATCCTAGACCGATTTTAAAATGGAAAGTTTAAAATAAAAGAATAAATCAATATTTCCAACCATAAGAATGATCATGAAAATTTATAAGACACAAGAAAGCTGAAAGCATGTCCTACCTTGGGAACAGATACATGTTGTTGGCTTAATTTACATGACCCACTTTTTCATTACCTGCATAAAATTTTAATCAGACGTTTCTTCACAGCTAAGGAAAAATGTAAAGTAGACAAGAAGCCTCAACTCAAAACGAATGAGAGCTAATTACCAAGATCTACATTTTCAAAAGGGCTTCCACTTCCAAATACAATATCTCCTCCGGCATGCTTAAAAGCATCAATAGCAGTGCACTCAGCTGTCCAGGTACATCAACGACAATGTCAAAATTAAAAACAGTCATTACATTAAGAAATTGTGAGAGTTTATTAAGCCTTGTGCAAACAAACCATTCATTGTAGGGTTAGACATGGCAAAGATGGCAGGTTTTGTTGAAACATTCTTTCATTGCCTTAAGCACCTGAGCTTAATCACAATTATTAAAATAAGAAATTGCTGAATAACACATACAGAACACCAAGCATTCTAACATATAAATAAAAAAAATATTATTAATATAGTTCACTCATGGATAGGACATGATATAAGTGGAATTGTACAAGATAATTACCTCCTCATTGAAAATGCCACCAACCCCAGACAAACCAAGGAGAACATGTGGTCTAACCTTCTTCACCTAAACATCAATATGTTCAACAATCAATTTTGATGTATGAATATGACTATGCGTGACCCTCAAGATTAGCATCACCATAGGTAGATGGTTAAGTAATCTTATACCAAAATAATTGTTTTCAATATCATAACATAACCCTTGACAGAAAAGAGTTTCACTCAATGAATCCTTTAAATTTACCACTTCAATTATACTAGCACCCTCAGTGAGCCCTTCTAGGTCTCTTGGGTTTTTAGCAAATGGAGCTGCAGCTGGATCTAGATTATTCCTATCAGTTGTGACAAGACCCTACATATAGAATTGGCATTGTTATCAGGATTAATGCAACTAAATACAAATACAAAACAGTAGCATCCAACACTTGATTGCACACATTTATTTATTTTATAATTCCAGCATTTTATATTAAGTCATATCAAGACAAACAATATGATGGAAAAAGAAAGTAAAAATAATACTAGCATTACAAGAAGATCAATCAAAATCAAAATTGGGTATCTTATTATAGTTACGATCATAAACAGTTATAGTTTCAAGCATTACAACTTAAAGAACTGACAAAGCTAGTAAATATGTGAAAGCATACATCTTTATCAATAAAAAAGAATTGACTTTTGGCAGCTGTTTTACTGCACCTTGCCATCTTTGAAACTGCCTGGATGGCCATTTTCAGAACACCAAGCCCTGAACTGCAAGCCAGGGAAGAAATGTTCTTGACACAAAAGTAGCTAATCTATAATGAATGTGATGAAATAACAAAATGAAATCACACACCCAATATTAAGGTTGATCATAATAAGTTCTGCAATTACCTTCCAGCTCCAACCACAACTATCTTTTGGTTTACAAAATTAGACAATGGCTGACCTTGGGCTCTTACAGATCCCAATATTCCAGCAAGAGCAACACCAGCAGTGCCCTGAAGGACATGAAGGAAAAATTAAGTTTCGGTAGCTACTTCAATAAAACAGTCCAGTAGATAACAACCTTCAAGATTTTCTTGATTAATAAAGTCTTAAATCATTTTCTCACCTGTATATCATCATTAAACATGCAAAACCTTTTATGATATCGTTCCAAAGTTTCAAAAGCCCACTTCATTTGGAAATCCTCAAACTGAAGAAATTAGCACAACCATTTAATTATACAATTGATAACAGCTATGTGCCCAAAAGAATAAAAAGAAAGAAAGAAAGAAGAAACCTGCACAATGGCCTGGCCATCGAGCATGAACAGCTTCCATGAATTCATCCACAAATTGATAGATACTCTTCACCTTCCAACCTTGGTTGTCGAAGTCCTAAATCTATCACATGAAAATGACATCAGAACAGTCACCAATACCTTTCACAAGATCAACTAAGATTAATTCACATGCTAGCTTTTGGTATGGTCTTAGCAGTTTCTAAATATAATTGCAAAGTAAGGATGAACTAATCAACAAACGGAAGCTTTAAACAAGAAAACAAAGCTCTGGCAGGAAAGATTTTACTCACAAAGACGATCTTCAAGTAGCTTTTGATTGTTGGTTCCAACATCTAGCATAACTAGAAGTATCTGCCACATTAAGAAATTCAACATATAAAAACTTAGAAAAAGTTACTGGTTTTTACCTAGTAGATAATCTTAATGAAGTCAAAACGAAATTAAGATAGTAAAGGCCCTTTGAATGTGGCACCTATCACAGAAGGTAATAAAACTGAAATAATTAAAGAAAGTATATTAATAAATTATATGTCCTAAGGTATCTTAGCATGGGTAAATTAAATTTCTTTATCCAATAAATTATTGTTTACATAAAAAAAATTTGAATTCTTGACACTTACTTAAACGAACGACTGATATTCTAAGACATATTCTACTAATTAGCTAGTATCATGAAGCTAATTATTACTATTTTGTTAGTTGATTTATTTATTTTAGGGATAAACATAATATGACAAAAAGATAAATGTTAACAATTTAATATTTATATATAATTATTTTTTTATCAAAATCTTTGTGGGAGCAAATGCTCCCTCTTTCTTCTACTTAGGTCTGTTTCGATTAGGCATATACTACTGTGTAGACAGAAAATTAGTTCTACATGTGTAGAGGGACACTATCGAAGTATTATTCATTCATAGCCTTGTTCTCTTGCGTGAACCGTAAATAATTAGAGGACAAAATCTGATTGATGGGAATCCATAAGAAGAGAGAAAGTTTATGATGTGAGCTTGCTTGTTGTTTATTTTGACTATAATAAAGATGTTTATGACTAAGTTGATTGTAATTTAATTTTTGAAATGAAAATTTTATTATTAAAAAAATTATATAATATTATAATGGTATTTAACATTTAGTAATGTTCTCTTCAATTTAAAAAATGAAAAATAATAACATTCAGTTTTGAAGAGATGCAAAGGTATACCCATTTTGAAAAAATGTCGGAATTTAGATTGCCATCAATTTGGAGGAAGAAGTACTAACATCTGTTAGATCTACTCACCCACTCGAGGAAGGCATGCATTGAGTCATCGGTCTGTGGAGGCAGATAAACTATTGGAAAGGGACAGGACAAGCAGTGTTTTTTATGGTGGGTCATCGCTTCACGGGAGGCATTGCTACAGTAATTATTACATAACCTGAAGATTTTTACCAGAGCGTTTGTTTTTAAATTTATCCATGTCAGTCACATAATCGATACCCAGGTATGTTCGCATGGGCTAATTACAATCACAAAGCTTAACATGTACATCATCAAACTCAACTTATGAAGTCAAGCCCAACAAAAGGACCATAATCTATGCCACGTGTTACCTTAATGTACCACGTGTTACCTTTGATATTATTTTCAATAATTACATCATCAACGACCGCTTACTTTAATGTTCCACGTGAAGCTCCAAGACACGCTCAGCACTGGACATATGTCCATATACACATGTAGATAAACTAGAGTTCTACACAGTAGTGACGCCCTTTGCATTAATACACGTTCCTTCACTTACAAACCAAGATACCTAATATAACTTCATGAACTAAAATACCTAATTAATGCAGGTAATCTATAAGTAAGTGCATTTATTTAGATTTTGAAATTTGAAAGGATCAATTTTATTTATTAAAATTACATTTTTAGATAAGTTTAATTCAAAGCTTTTATTTGGATTTATCACATTATTCTTCAGCCCGACAGATTTAATCCATCGTGAATTCGAGCTCTATTTAAAGGCTTGAACTGACAAAAAGGTTGTTGCATGCACAAGACAGAATTCAAACCTCTGATACTTACTTAAGCAGACTAATGAGCTAACCACTAGATTAACCCCTGATACTTAGAGAAACTCCAATTAATAGGATCAATTTTGGGTATCATTTTCGACCTCTATAGTAATTACAATGATATAGAATTGAAATTTGCGTTGGATAACATCTTTGAAATGATATTGGTATCAGCAAGAAGAGACCGTATCATGTTGAAGATAGATAAGTGAAATGTTGCCACTATAATCCATTAAATGCAACTAAATGAACATTGGAGCGTTGTTATTGTAATGTTACAATAAAGACTCAATCAAAATATACTCAAATTAATTAGATATACTCAATTTAACGTTGTTAAATGAACTTGTATACTCCAGTATTTTATTACTCTATTTTTTAGTGTCTTTTTATCAATAATTAGATCAAAATCAATTTAGCGTAAGTTCTTTTCTCAATTATTTACAAAATTCTAATATTTCTCCCCGTCTAAATGCAATCTAATTTTTCTAATTTTAAAATTTATTTTCATTAGTGTGTAATATCTTTTAAATACGGTATATAATTATTAATTTTATAATTTTATATTTTTTATTTTAGTTAAAATTTCACAATTTAATTAAAATTATTTGAAATAATTAAAAAATAATTTAAGTTTAAATTAAAATAAAATCAAATGTTGGAGTGAAAAATTTTATATTGTATTTTAAATCAAAATTTATGATATATGATCCTACAAATACTCATATGACACTTTATAAGACCTAAAATGAAATGAATTTAAAAACAACTATTGGAGATACTTTTGTTGTCTTTTTAGCATGAGAAATGATGTGCTTTGACAATTATCTACACAATGTGAAATTGTTAGAATTTTTATTTAAATAAATTAAATAAATGTTTTGTTTCCTAAAATAAATAATTTTAAAAAATTATTGCAAAAATGCGTAGGATTACTTATCTTGTTTATGGTATAAACGAGATAATCTTGCATCTATAGTGTAAACGAGATAAGACAGTGCGCGTGACACGTGTATATGCACGTATCTCGTTTATACGTGTTAAATTATAACGTTTCTAATGTAAACGAGATACAGTAAGATAAATTTTCAATAGCTATAAAAGGATGTGCAATTCTTGGCATTCTCCACATACATTTCATATCTTCTGTTCCTCCGTTTTTCTTCCAAAAAATAGGCAAAAATGTCCAGTAGTAGCGGATATATGGTTGTCTATATGTATCCCAATTGTTGTATGAGAAAGAGTGACAATGAGGTGATATTTGAGTGTGAGAATCCATTACTGTTGCACACTTGGCCCGTAAGTTCGTTGTATGAGTTAAAGAGTCTGATATTGAGCAACCTTATTGGTTTATGGAGAAAAGAGATCGGAAGGGTGGGGTATAGGTTGCTAGCACCGTGGGTAACAGAGTTTTTTTGTTTCTCCTATTTTGGCTCCAGGTCAACGAGCATGTGTGACTCATGTTTGACATCCATGGGAGAATCATGGCAGAACAAGCGATGGAGCTTTTTGCCGAGGTTGGTGATGCTGGTGGCGGTGGTTCTGTCCACTCGACCTTTGTGCAGGATGATCCACCTCTTGCACCACCATCGATTCATGTTGCTAGTCCAGTGGAAGACATGGACGTGGCTGATAAAGACTCCGACGAAGAGTACGTTGCGGATGGCAACGATAGTAATTCCTCTAAAGATGATGAGGAGGAGGAGTTTGTACCCGAGACGCCGGTCGCGACAGGGTGCGCTATGTTTTGCCTCCTTCTCACCTGATTTTGGCGCTATCAGATATACCAAGTCACTATCATACATTGGATCTGGACGTCATGCATGAGAAATCTCCATTTTCCAACACCAGGGAAGAGAATTACAACCCAGACGGTGGGGTGGAGTTTCGAGTCGGCCATAGATTCAAAAGCAGAGATCTAGTCATGCAGGGTGTGAAGAACTACAGCATTCGCAGAAGTACTGAGTACCGAGTGGTTGAATTGGACTGATTAAAGTACCACGTGCATTGTTGCCAAGCTATAAATGGATGTCCTTGGAGTCTCCGTGTAGCCCTTCGACAGAACCTCGGATACTGGTGAGTTCAAGTTTAATTGTGGCGTATTTACTCATTTATGATTGCTATATCTAGTGTAGTTTTCAACCATGAATATTTTATTTCGTTAGAGAGGTTCGAATGGTTGGTGGAGCGCATACGTGTTTAGCACCCACCATGTCCCAAGACCATCGATAGTTGGACAGCAGCCTCATTTGCAAGGTCATCCCATCGTTGATATAGTCCAATCCATCCATCTGCATCCCTGTCCTGCAAGGTGCAGTTCGGAAAAGCTATTACTTCAAACTCTCGTATAAAAAGGTCTGAATGGCAAAGTAAAAGGCAATTGCAGATGTACGGGAATTGGGAGGAGTCATACAATAAGGTGCTGAAGCTACTACAAGCACTGCAGAGTTGTTGTCTCGGAACAATATATGAGCTCAAGGCCTTACCTTACTATGATGGGCACCTTATGGCCTGCAGCTGTAGCATGCTCGACAAAGTATTTTGAGCATTCTTATCCCGTGTTGAGGCTTTCAAGCATTGCAAGCCGTTTGTTTCTGTCGATGGCACGCATTTATATGGAAGATACGGTGGTGTGTTGCTTATTGCAGTGGCAGAAGACGGCAACAACAATATCCTTCCCATTGCTTTTGCAATTGTGGAGTCTGAGAGTACGGAGTCATGGTCTTTCTTCCTGAATAATATGAGACGACATGTCACCCCACAGGAAGGCCTGTTGATTATTTCTGATAGTTCACAGGCGATCAAGGCTGCACTGAGGGCTGATGATAGTGGTTGGCAACCTCCGAGGGCGTTCCATGCTTATTGTGTTAGACACATGGCCGCAAACTTCATATCTCGTTTCAAGTCTGTTGAGGGCAAGCGATACCTCACAAACGCCGCTTACAGTCCCAGCAAGGTTGGGTACAAGTGGTACATAGATGTATTGAGAGGCTTGTCGCAAGAGATGACAGACTGGGCTGGTAGATTTAACAAAGAGATATGGCTACAAGTTATGGAAGTAGACTTTATTATTAAACAAGTTATGGAAGTAGACTTTTTTTATCATTAAGATTATTTAATGTCGATGTAGTAAAAAAGTTACCATATCTGAAAGAGATTTGTAATTAAGTTTCAATGCATTTACTATATTTAATTTATTTGGTTAGCTATAAGCAATTCCAAATTGAAGAATAACAGGAATCAAAAGAAACTGCCAGGGAATAAAATCTTAGTGCTAACCTCATCTATTCGTAACTGATCTAGCGATAGACACCATCGGATGCCCTTTGTCTCATGCTGGTCCCTGCTCTACTGCGTCAACTCTATCAACCTGTCACTGGTTATAAGAATAATACGAGTTCAATTTACGGAATGTCATAATGAGTTACAAATTCAAAACACAAGCAAGACATAAACAATAGTTACCTTGCTGCCATAGAATACATGAAAACCTGTCAGTCAGGTAGACACCACTCGAAAAATCTCTGGTATATCCAAGACATCAACAGCAGAGTGCAGCCGGTGATGTCTGTCGTGCCTCAGTTGTAGACACAATGAATGACATGTCCATGCAAGCACCGTTGAGTCCTAAGACAACTCACAACACCTCTCAAAGTCTGCAAGTAGTGGCTAGGTTGTTTGACTTGTCTATCATCAGGTAACCTCCGATCAGTAACAAGATGTAACACTCACATACTGTCAGAGTGTCTCTGGATCATCCATTTGAGGCATATGGCGGACACGGTCGCGCAGCCATGTCAGCTTCAACGAGAATGACTCATTCCTCTGCGCCCCCTGCTGCCAACCACCGGAGGCCTGACACCGAGTAGTCGCTCCACCAACTCCCATGTCTTCGTGCCGTACTACCTGTAGAAATCACGAAAGCACCCCACTGGCTCCCCACGTGCGCGTAGCCAAGGTGGTACGCCATGTTCTGCAGGGTAATAGTGGCCTCATCCCATGGCAGGTGGAACGTGCGGGTCTTCGAACGCCATCGCTTTACGATGCCGTCATCAGAGAGTTGTGGAAGACGAAGTCCTTGAGAGGCACCGTGTCACCGAACCCAGCTTACCTCAGATACGAGACAATGGCATCGGGTGGTGAAAGCGCGTGACTCACTTGCCGGGGAAGAAGTAAGCAAGGCTTTTGACAAAAAATAAATTATCACAATTATTAAAAATTTGTATAGGTCCATCGCGTATCAAACTGACCTAACTATCGTATACATTTGTTTAACAGAAATTTACACGTATACGATAGTTAAGCAACTTAATTACAGACATTCCTAGAATTATACCCTATCAGTAACTTGTTGCTAACGATACGAATTGTATTCTAGTTCTTGGCAAGTATCCTAACCATGGCTATACATATGAGATAAAATAAACATCAAGATAATAAAACTAACCGCAAAGTCGGCTGCCCCCGACGTAGTGCCATATCGCGTTCAGCCTATTAATATCCGAATCACATGTATCTGCGCGCGCCATCTTCGTCTTACTCAATAATATGGTTAGAAAGGGATTGAAAAGATGAGAAAGTAGTGGAAAGGTTGGAAATGAGGCCCAGAATGTCGCTGTAAACGACATCTATATATAGGCGTTACCCAATCTTATCTTATTTACAGTATAAATGAGATATTTGTTTATACTGTAAAAGAGATATTCGTTTACACTGTAAACGAAATATACACGTATCACACGCACTGTCTTATCTCATTTACATACAAATTTATCTCGTTTACACTGTAAATGAGATAAGTAATCTTACGTATTTTCATAATAATTTTTAAAATTATTTATTTCAGTAAATAAAATATTTATTTAAATAAAAAATTCGAAATTGTCACATTAACTCACTAGTAAATTATCACTTCTACTTTTAAACGTTTAAAACTTTGATAAATCTATGGAAAAGAATAACATTAATTTTGTATCCAAAAAATTTGTTTTCATGTAATTAAAATACTAGACATTAAATTTATTTTAAATAGATTTAATTTGTCAATATTCTGAATATAATTTATTTATTTTTATAAATACAAAATTAATTTTATTTATTTATAAATAAATTTTTCAAATATTGAAATCTATCTATTTTAGTCAAATATTGAATTCTGTCTATCTTAGTCGAATACTGAAAATCAAATTACCTTAAATAATATTCATAAATAGTGAAATATCATATTTTGTGCAATAAAGTATTATTTTATTTTTTATTGAACAAGGCAAAAGAATATAAACAATTTCATTCAAAAAAATCATTTATTAAAATATCTACCCGAAACAGAATCATTAAAATAATGCATGTATTAGTAGATTTTTTTTTTTTTGGTGATTAAATGTATTAGTAGATTTAGATGATAAGATCTCCTCTAATGGAAAAATAAAAAACAAACAAAAACAGCTAGCATATCTGTACACACACTGGCCACCACGTTGGTATCATTATCACATACACAGTTCTATTATTGAGAGGTAAGTAAGAATCGGTTAAAAAAAATTAACTTGGAATGGTAGTTGGCATTGAAAGGCCATAAAAAAGGAGTAACGGTGAAAAAAAAAATATATATATATACAAGACGTTGCTTTCCAACATTTTTCAATATAAATATTAAGTAGATGAATGGCATCAGAATGCATTGCACTCATAGATTTTCTTTTCAAAGAGGGTAAAAGCCAAAGCCTTCTTGGTGCGCCTCAAGAACTAGGGTTTTCTTAACTTTAATTTGTGTGAGCATATTTCTCTATTAATTATTTCTTGTTGCTTATACATATATATCTTCACTAGATCTGGTATCTTTATTATTTAATATTTTAAATTTCATATTATTGATTATATATTTTGTGTGTTATGGATGATGAAGGAGTGGAGCTCCTTGAAGTCCAAAAGAGGTTCTAACAAAGGTTAATAGAGCTGCTAAGCTATGGATCTCAGAGTTCTACCCATGAATAAGTGTTTGTGGTAGATTTATGGCTTCCATATCTCAGGAGCTTCATTACCAATGGTTTGATCCTTATTTGGATTGAAGGGAGCTCTTCACCTTCATCTCCTTTTTCCATGTCTTTAATTTATTTAAGAAAATAAATTTTATTTATTATTATTCACCAAGTATTTACAAGGATCTTGATAAATGATTTTCATCAATAATAAAATAAAAATACTAATAAAACATTATCAAATGATATAACTTCGAGAGGTGTATGTATACGATCTATAGATGCAACTAAGTTTAATTCTACTTATTTCATATTTGTTAGTTGTTGCTTGTAATTACAAACCAGGATAAAATTATATTTCTTCTACTATTTAATTATTTTTACAAAAAAAAATCGATTTTATACAGATAAAATTATTCTTGCTAGTTGGTACGGTACCTTTATTGTTGTATTTTGATGTGTTATTTTAGCAGAAAAGGATACCCTAAAATATTGTTTTAATAAAAATTATTTAAATATAATATATATAAGTAATATTTTAATATTGGATATTTTAGTTCATCAGATTTTAAAATACACCAAATAATTTTTAAAGTTTTAGATAATATATTTTTCTTTTAATTTTATTTGTTTACTCGAAATGACTGCATGTTTTGTAGTTTTTAAAATATTTTAAAGACTATTTTATATACTTCACTCAAATGAGAGGAATTATATTATCTAATAAAAATAAATATTAAAAATTGTGATGTATATTCTAAAATTTACCGGATTAAAGTATTTAATTTAAAATTCTCAGGAGTAATTACTCTATATATTATTTTTCATATTCTGCTTTACAATTATAAGTTCATAACCGGGATCTAAATTAGCTCGGTTTCTTTTAACCATATTTTATGATTCAACTGTATCGGAGTATAAGATTTTTTTGTAGGTACTCACTGTAGATGAATGACAGAAACATCTCAGCCAGACAGCACTTATCTCTCATCTGACAACCAGCAACAACATTAAAAAAAAAAAAAAATTGTTTATTAAAGGCTTTTCTTAATTCTTTAGATATGTGTACGTTAAGTCAAATGGGAAGTAATTAGTTGCAAGAAAAACTTTAAAAAACATTATTATTTTGAGGTTTAATTTATCTTTGAGGCCCTTATGTAATATTTTTGTGTCTTCCAAAATATATTTGACCAGGGAGGATTGCATATTTGATAATAATTTTGAATGTATACTTTTGTTGCTTAATAGATATGATCAATATAAAGCTTATATGACTTTATTATAATTCTTGCAAATATATATGATTAGAGTGAATGAGAAATTTTAAGCTTCAATGAAAGCAATTATTGAAATTTCTTAAGTACTATTGAATAATTTGTAGAAATTTTTTTATTAAAGATAAAAAATAAAAATTTAGTACGAGTTCACATGCATAAGTAATTACGATGGCTGAATATAAGGATTTTTTTTTTATAATAAATTATGAAAAATATTTATTTTCACCAAACTCGCTTTTGAGTTTTATTTACCGAAATGCATATTTTTTTGGTAATTAAGGCAAGTTCGTTGCACTCTCGACGAACTCTAGATAAATTATAGAGTTCGCCGTATTCCCCGGCAAACTTTGATTTATACAGAGTTCGCTGCACACCCTGGCGAACTCTAGGCAAAGTTGCCACCATAAATGCCAGTTAGAGAATGAAGCTGAGCATCTGACTTTGTTCTCCATAATCATTTTGGTTGTTGATCATTTCTTTTTTTTTTTTTTTACAATGGCAAGAAATCTACTGTTATCCATTCATTACGATGGAGAAATGGTGTATGATGAAGAAGGTTCTATCGTTTTTAGATTGAACCAACCGATATTTACCTATTTGACAGTGGAAATCAACAGCTTAGAGTTGTTACAGAATCTGATATTATTTTCCGTGGGGATGCAAGAGACAAAGAAGGTGAAGAAAATTTACTATAGATATCCAACCGAAATAGGTGGTAGTTTAATTTATAAAAGGTATGTCACAGCCGCGTTGTATTTGTTGATGATATATTTACTTGAACATGCTTATGAGAACAACTTTATTATCTTTTGAATCAGGTATTGTCTGCATGACGACGAGGATGTATGTCTTAATGTCTTATACGGTCTTGGCACAACCGCTGGACAAATGTTCATCTGTTAGAGTTATCTGTGTTCCTCGTCAATTTGGGTGGCCGAGGATCGTCTGTGGATACTGTCGACGATAGTCCGTTGAGTGGGCCTGTTAGACGAAATATCATACGGACGATGGTGGATCTGAATATGGCTCCTGAAGGTGTACAATCAACCTGTTTCCAATACACAAGTTGGTGTTATTATTCAATTTTCATATGCAAAACACATAATATAAAGTAAACTGGCTACACTTAAATATTTATGACTTACGTAGAGTATCCCAATCCCGTTCAGGATATGCCTGTAATGCCTAAGGCGGCCCTCGCCTCTGGTGTTGTCAGGTCGGTACTGAACCCACCTACAATTTTGCGGTAAAAGTTATATCACAAATCAGTTATATTAAACACTTAATATAATAAATTAACAAAGAATTATTGCAGAAAATAAACAAAAATACCTCTCAACCAGCGGAAACCGACGAGTATCAAATCCATCAGGGCATAGTAGGGGAATACGGTGGTAGGCCTAAGACAATAGCAGGCTGACGCAACCACCTAGGTTGCGCGCACCATGATCTGTGGCACGGCACATCTGGCGGTACATCCATGCCAATACAGCCAACCCCCACGACAACCTACCACATGCATCGAGGTCCTCCAGCAGGGGGAGCCACCTGATGTGCACCCGAGAGTCAGATGCATCTGGGAATAGAATACCCCCTATCAACTGCATGATGTACTCTCTCGTGTACCTCAGGAGGCGCTCCTCAGTGGCGTCCTACTCCAGCTCTCTGCAGACAGTGTTAAGGAACCACGTGAGCTTGACAGTCCACTTCGTCTGTAACTTTCTGTCATCCGCGTCGGGCATAACACCCAGTAACTGCTGACAAAAGTCCTCGATGGTCCGTCCCTGATGGTGCTGCTCCCAACTACCCATACACCCGTTTACAGGATCACCATCGATCCTGAGTCCCAGCTGATACGCCACGTCCTACAGCGTGATGGTCATCTCTCCGCATGCTAGATGAAAGGTGTGGGACTCAGGCCTCCACCTCTCTATCAACGCCGAGGCAAGTGGCCAGTCATGATCGAACTCAACCATATAGGCCACATACTCAAACCCGGCTCATCTGAGATATGGCCTAATCGCCTCCGGTGGCCTCGTCATCAGATTCCGCCTGGTGCGCAAGATCCGAGGCGCCTACCAAACGGAAAGATAAGATAAAAAAAAAATGTCAACTCTAAATAGCACAAGTTCATAGTTTATTAATTAAAGAGAGATAAACGACAACTATATTATCGTACCACTCGATCAAGTCTGTCAGCAATGTGCTCGACCTGATCTAATCTGTAGAGGGTATCCTCGTATCCCAATAACTGCTGCTCTATCTAACCACACTCAATTTACACAAAATAATATATACTTATCATCATTTGTTTCGCATTAACAGGATTTGTAAACAAACATATTTGAAAATACTAGTTATCTACCTTACTTTCACTAAAATCCTAGGCATCCCTAACCAATAAGTCACTTAACCCTATATTCTAACTTAATTTCATTAAGATTTGACTAACAACTTAAACCAATTTTTCTGACTAAACTAACTGAGAAAAGACTAACAACTTATACTAATTCACATGTTAAAAACAATCAACAACTATTGAATAGCATGAAATCAGTAAACAGTAACTCTAATTATAATTAGCATGCAACAACTAACTAAGAAATATTAGGTAACTCTAACTAATCTGAGAAAAATTACTCCAACTAACATATTAATTACTAACCTCAAACTGCTGATGTTGTGAATAATGTACTTCTCGAACACCGGAATACAGAAAGGAGTAACAGAATAAAATTTGGAAGAAGGTTTGGAAAGAAAAGGACAAAGGATAATGGTCCCACTCTGAATATATAATACGCCAAACTTTGCCTAGAGTTCGCCGGGGTGTGCAGCGAACTCTATATATATTATAGAGTTCGTCGAAGAGTGCTTATAAAGTTCGCCAGGGGTACGGTGAACTTGCCCTAATTACAAAAAAAAAGTGCATTTCGGTAAATAAAGCTGAAAATCGGATTTGGTGAAAATAAATATTTTTCATAATTTATGGAAAAAAAATCCCTGAATATAACAACAAAAGAGATTATTAAACTCGGATGCAGTCAACTTCACGTGAAGTTGATAGTTGAGAGGCGTTAGATGAAAATTTAGTCAAATCAATCAAATTATCTAACAACTCTCTGTCTTTTGAAAATCAAAATTTGAAGAGAACTGGGGGTGTATGGGCTGACATTGGCAACATACGTATGAGTGAGAGTAGTCTTGTGGATATATATCAAGAGGGACTTCCATTGCAAGTAGGTAACGAAACTAAAACCAAATTTTGGCACGACCTTTGGGTACATGAAGGTAGATTGAAAGAGGTATTCTCGAGTCTTTACAGAGTGACGCTGAACAAGGAGTTCTCAATCAGTGAGTATGGCATTTGGGATGGTTATATTTGGAGATGGAGCCTACAATGGAGAAGAGCTTTATGGGAATGGGAGGAACAAGACCTTGTAAAGTTTCTTGTAACTTTGTCAAAAATCGGAATTAGACAAGAAGAGGTGGACACTTTGAAATGGAAGCATGACAAGCAAGGTAATTTTTCTGTTAAATCTTTTTTAGATGTGGTTTATAAGAATAAGGAGATAGGAGTGGAGCCCAATATGTATAATATCACGAAACAATTGTGGAAAAGTATTGTGCCTCCACGGGTTGAGTTGCTGATATGGTTTGTAATTTTGGAAAGATTGAATACTAGAGATAGATTATGTAAGTTTAAGATTGTACCAGAAGCGGAATCCTGTTGTGTCTTATGTAAGGATAGGTTGGAGACGGTACATCATTTGTTTTTTTCATGTGATCATATATGGAAGTTGTGGGGATCAATCTTGGTGGATTGGAGTGTGATTTGGGTTTGGCCAGGTACCACCAAAGAATGCTTTGAGGTGTGGATGGATAGAAAAATAAGGAAAGATATGAAGGAAGTATGGATGGTATTATTTTTCTCTGTAATATGGTGCACATGGAAATGTAGAAATAACATTGTCTTTAATAATGGAGTGTTGGTATTAGAGAAGTTAAAGGACGAAGTTGTAGAATGCACAAATCGATGGTATCAAGATCGACAATATAGGAGTAATTGATGTACTCATGAGTGCAAATATCAAGTCTAAGGGGAATTAGAAGACATATGAAGTTGATCTTTGATGCATGATTTACTGATCTATGAAAAAGGCAAATAGGTTTGCAAAGTAAAAGTTGGAAGGAGTATGATCATGATTTGATGTTGTATATCTGAGCAGGTTCATTTTAAAATGTCTTGAGAGGAGTTAAAATCATTATATTCTTTTGCTTCCTGTTTGCTGTTTAATGCTAGTTTTTATGTTTTCTTTGTAATTGTTGTCCTGTTTTTGTTGCTGTTTTTTGGAATTACGCCAACTTTATTTGGAGTTGGGTGAAGATGTAATTATCTAAAAAACTCTCAGAGTCTCAGTTATCAACTTTACATAAAATCGACTGCACCTGAGTGTTCACTTTTTTTTCAATCAAATTAGTTATTGAAAGATTTAAATTTAATCGCGTTTGTTCTCCGTTAATGGATTAACAGTTTACGTTAATAATTTTCAACTTCCGTAACAACCATATCACCAAAACTTCCTCCTCCAAGATCGCTGCCTCTCTTGCTCCAACAACAACTTCTCATGACCAAGGACTTCTCTGGTGTTGATTCTGCCATCTATCACCAGATTTCTTCAAGGCACTACTCTAGCCTCCAATCAGAGTTACCATTTTCAGCATCTCTTACTCTCTATTTTTTTTTACCTTTAGCCCGCCGTGATAGCATGGTCTCCTTTACATTATTAACATTTTGTCTTTGAATACTTTTTTTTTTGGTGTCTCTCCTTGAATACTTGGTTAAGACTATTGAAGGGTCTTTATATGGCTCTTAGGATGCGTTTAGTTACGAAGATAGGATAAAACATAATATTAAAAACATGATATTAAAATTAATATTTTTATATTTTGTTTAATAATAAACTAAATATAAAAAAATTAAGAAAAAAATATAATAATAAAAAATTAAAAATTATAATTACAAAAATTTGATCAGAATAATAAAAAGAAAAACAAAAATTAAATTGTATTTTTTGTTAGTATTTCTATATTTTTTTGTTACAAAAAATATAAAATATATTAATTCAATATCTCTAAGACACAATATTTATATTCATATGTCATCTCTTAAACATAATTTTACATCTCTATATCCCTATTTTATTGTTTTGTACTAATAAATAAATACAAACTTTTTTTTTTAATAACACGGAGCTTACTAGCTGCCCAGTTAGAAAAATGAGGGAAATAAGACTAACAAACAGAACAAGACAAACCAGCAACTATAACGAATATAACAAGACAACATACTCAAAAAAATTACAGAAAAAAGATATATAATTTCTTGCATTGAACATCTTCCGAACATGTGCTTACTTGGTCACTTATAATTCCAATCTTTGGTCCACAATGCTGCTACTTGTACCACTTCTTGTTCTATCTTTTCAATAAATATACTTTTCTTTCTGAAAATTTTGTTATTTCTTCCTTTGCAAAGATACCAAATCACCAAAAAACAAAATGTACCAGACGTTCTTGTCCTCCTTTGGAACTCTCCTACCCACCCATAATTCAAAACACTCTTTTGCATTACTTGGCCAAATTCAATCCACCCTCCAAGCTTGTAAAATAAAATCCCAAATCCTCCATGCCACAGTACAAGCAAAAAATAAATGATGGACTGATTCTACTCTTTCATCATCCTCATCCAAAACAATAGCAAACCTAGATAATCTATCTCTTTTATTTGACCTTTCTAATACTACAAACCACACCAATAACTCAACTCAAAGAGAAACTAAGCTCTTCCACAAATTTTTGGTAAAGTTGTCCATGTTTAATTCCGCACCTAAATCTTTATTCTTATAGTAAATATTCAAAAAAGATTTGACGAAACAAGTACTTTTCTTATCATTTTTCCACATAAAAGAGTCTGCCTCATTTTGTTTGATGCCAATATTTGTTAGTACCGAGTATAACCCTTGCAAATCTTCTTCTTTCTAACTTCTTAATGGTCTCTTCCATTGTAAACTCTACCTCCACGAATATCCATCCCAAAAATCACATTCACTAGTTGTATAATTTGTGTCCAAGGCCATCCTATATAAGTTAGGGTAATTTTTCTTTAATCTACTAATATTAACCCATAAATCATGCCAAAATTTTGTCTTTACTCCATATCCAACCTGGATTTGCAACCCATCTTTATCCAAGTCAACCAGCTCAACTTCCAGTTGCTTTGAATCAACTATAGCCACCGAAACACCTCCACTTTTGAATCTTTTCTGAATCTCCAATGCCATATTTTCTCCAAATTATTATACAAATAAAAAATCCTCATCTATAATGGGCATTCTTTCTTATAAAACCGTCACCACTACTTTAACAATAGTCCAATGTTGGAGAGTTGGCCAGTGGAGAAGTGGAGGCCAAGCTTGGCAAAAACAAAGGTGGCGATGGAGCTGGTTTCTAGGCCGAGGAGTTAAGGGGCACAGAAGACAGAGCAGTTGATGCTTGGAGTGTGCAACTTAAGGTGGCGTAAGGAGAAAGAAGAACGGTGAGTTTGGAGCAAAATTGAATCAAAATAAAACCTAGAAGATAAAATTGAAATCAAACACTCATTAAATGGTATAATGTATATTTCAAACATTTTTCTAGTGAGAGTTCTACAAGTAACTAGGTGTCTCAAATCAAAACATATGTAAATTGCAAAATTAATTTGAAAACTTTTTCTAAAAGTGTCCGATTCCCCAAACTCTGACCATGCCATTAGTTGTAACCACTGATGAACAACGTGCTTCCGTCTTCACTTAAGTTCAGGCTGGTGCAGTAGATAACCTGCAAGAAAATGGGAATGAAACAATAAATAAAGACCCCAAATGTATAACAACACATTCCATGGTGAAAAACAAATCAACTAGGTCAAGATTAAAAGATCTAGGCAAGGGCGTCACTTATGACATAGACAATTGCGAATAATAATAATGCCATCAGTCAACAGCCACCACTGGCACACAGGGAACCGTCAGGTGAAACAGCAACTGTGTTCACGTAACCAGAATGACCAGCAAGAATGTTTCTGAGCTTGCAGTTGGTCAAGTTCCAAACTTTCACAGTCCTGTTAAAAAAAAATACTAAGTTGTAGAAAAGGCATTGACGATTGGAAATAAAGCAAACTGAAACAACTCCTAATTAAGCTTAAGTCCCCTCAAACCATTAAGCCGTACCTTACAGCACTTGCTTTCTAGTGCATCTCAGCTTTTTTGAGTCAATTACTAATTCGGTACTCAAGATTCAAACCGTGACAAAAAGACCTTGAAAGTTGTTATCAACAAAAAAAAAGGTCACTAAATTTCAAAATTTGACAAGCATGTCCATCACTTTGCCAAAGATCATTTCTAATGAACATAATGCTGAGATAGCCATGGCTAACTCTGAGAGTAAATTAATAATCTGACATTTTAAATTAATTTAATCAATGTCCAATTCTAGTGGCCAGATCAGTAATTTACCTTCAGATTGAGCCATATCATATAATTTCGGTGGCCATTTTAACATTATGCTCATTAGAAATGGACTCCAGCAAAGTGATGGGCATACTAGTCAAATTTAAAATTATTTAACGGATTTTTGTTGATAATATCTTACAAGATCAATCCTGTTATTGACGCGCCTGCATCTTTTGGATATCAAATTGATAGTTAACACTTTAAAAAAATATTTACCAGCTAAAATATTTACCCAAAAGAAAAGCCAACTTACTCTAAGTTTCTAACAAAGTAAGCCTTTTATTTCACAAGCATTTCTATCCAATCACACTCAAGTACTCAACATCAGAAACACACTTAGTTTCTAAGGCTTGACAAGTTGGTTTTCAATGATTATAAATGAAAAAAAGAAACACACTTAGCTTGTAAGGCTTGACAACTAACTATATTCAAAACAAACGCCAAACAAAAAACCTATAATGCTAGGTAGATAAAAAAAAAAACAGACAGAACTTGCTTTATTTAGCATTAATTAATTGTCGCAACAATTAATGAATATTAAATAAGGTAAGTTATGGCTGTTTTTGGCTGATTTTCTTTGGTTACTAAACATTTCCGCGTCTCGATACTAGCCGCTTAATTATTGCAAAATTAAGCACTTTCTTTCATTAAGCACAAGTCAATCCATCCAATAAAAACCTTATAAATCACAATTAACTCCATAAACAAAAAAAACGCATTTTCCAAACATTGTATGGCTGAAGGAAAATAAAGTTAAATCCTAATACTTGCTAATATTATTGCAAAAATAAGCCTTTTTATTGCAACTCAATCAATCCAGTCAAACCCTGTAAATCACACAACGTCCATAACAACAAAAACACTCTTTACAACCCATAATTATGTCCAAACGCGGCCTTAAACCATACATATCCGAACCCAAAATGATTAATAAATAAAAACAGAGATTTAAATTTACCTGTCCCATGACGCAGAAACAATGGTAGGTTGCACAGTGTTAGGGCTAAATCTAACACAAGAAACCCAATCGGAATGTGTAACACCCCAATTAGCCTAAATTTTACCTCGCGTCGTAAAGCAAAGGTTAATCAAAGGTTACGACAGTTCTAAGCTCATACATATATATAGAAAGAATAATATAATCTAGAAGCCCGATGAAGAATATAGCTCAAAAACAAGAATTAAAAGCGCAAAACGTATTAACGAAGCTTCTAACTTAAAACACAAGAAACAGATATAATATAATAAAAGATAATAGTATAATATCATAAGAATCTAGCCACGGCTCGCGGAGTTTAAGCCGGCTAGCTATATATAGACATACAGAACCAGACAGTAAAATCAGCTTATACAAGTTTTTCTCTCTTAAATACAAGCCTCTAGGCAAAGCAAAATACAAAAGTGAGAGCTATATAAGCAAAGTAAATCAAAAAGACTCCAAGAGTAACAGGATCCTCCGCTTCTGTCACCATCCCAGCAACTCACCGAGGTGGGTTACGACCTACATCTAAAAAACACAACAGAAATATGGTATGAGAACCGGAGGTTCTTAATATGGTAACAGTGCCCAGTGATGTAGGACATAAGACCCCGGGACGTCAGAGGCAATCCTAGACTTCATATCCATCACAAGATTTATCTTAAAGCATACTAAAACAATAAAGCATAATTTAAACCTCAATACAACTTAAAGCCTTAGCAGTATAAATGGGTAATCTAACTTAAAGGATTCTCTAGTCTAACAGTCTTCGCTGTTCCACAGCCTTCACCAACCTAACCTCCATGCGATCCCATCGCCACCGCCTTCCAAACCTCCTAAATCCCAGTAGAAAACACAGATAATTTCAATGCAAGTAAAACACAAGTAGAAGCATATAAGGCAAGTAATTCAAGTAAGCAACTAGGCATGATCCAATTAGGCATACAATTACAAGTCGGCAAAGCAAACAAACAGATAGAAGATGCACATGATGAATGTCTGTCCTATTGGCTGTGATATCACATTGTCGGTTCAACTGCCAACCCGATACATCTCCATGGAGATGTCGCCCTTCAGAATCATCATTGGGAACCCCCAAGATATGGTGCTCGGATCACCATCCAGGATTTTGTGCCTGCGCACTCTATTGATCCGAAGGGATGCGAGCGTGATACTCTAGCCACAGACCTCACATCTCAACGTAAGAGGGATTAACCACCGTCCTTACGCCGCCGCCGCTACCTCGACAGGTGGGATTAACCACCATCCCTGCCGGGTGCATAGCGTCTCATAATCTCAATATAAAACAGTAGTTCAGTGGTTTTTGAGAAAAAATTTTAATACATCAATGATTCATCATTGCACACTCGAGTCCTCAACTCATCTCAACCATTGTCAAATCAACATTTCCATTCCGAGTCCTCGACTTATCTCAACTATTGTCAATTCACATTTGAATTCCGAACTCAGCAGTTCATCAGTTCTCATTTCATATTCTAATCTACCTTCACATACCATCAAACCCATCCTCAGTACACCAGAAACCTAAACCTTCGTTTTCTAATTTTTCAATATAATATCAACTAAATCTCTTAGGTTCTTTCCCATGTTTTAAATGCCCCAAACTTAAGCCCAAGAGTCTTAAAATGGTGTCACAAAAGCTTACAATCTTGTTGGGAAGGTGAAATAGTTGAAAACAAAGTTAAAATTTGAGAAACAAGACGTGTGCGTACGCACGGGGGTGTGCGCGCCCATGCCCAGGAGAAGTTTTAAAAAGTGTGCATACGCACAGGTACAAAATTTCACAATTCTGTTCGCTCGCACAAGCTGTGCTAGCGCCCTCAACAGACTGACCTTCCCAACGTGTGCGTGCACGCAGGTTGTAAATCCTCATTAGGTATGTGCGCGCACAAGCTGTGCTAGCGCTCTAAACAGGAAGCCATCCCCTGTGTGTGCATGCGCACAGGTTTAAAATTTCGCAGGGTTGTGCGTGCGCACATACCAGAAATCACAAAATTCTACAACTTTGCAGAATTGCAGATTTTGACACCAAACTTTGAATGATCATAACTCCCTCTTCAAAAATCCAAATTTTACAAACTTTATAACAATTTGAAGAGTTTTCAATAAACATTAATTTCAAACAAATTTCAACCAATTTTGAAAACTGAGGCATAAGTTATGATCAGACAAAGTTCACCAAAATTTCTTTTTTACCAAAAGTTCACAAATTACCAATTTCCCAATTTTCACACATCAAACCAACCAAAACCAAATAAAACCATTCCAAACTCCATTTTTCATCAAAATTTACCCTTTATAACATATTGCACCATTCTTACTAATTTTTCCTTCACATTTCATTATTCTCAACCTCAACGTCAAATGTATAACATTATAATCAATCCCCATTCATATTTTCCAACCACATTACCATTTCATCAATCTCAACATCACATAAGTCATTACCATTCCCTTTTTAATCCACACAATCATTCATCATCATCAATCATCATAATTACTCAAATTCATCAACCCATTATAAATTATCATACATCATCATTCAACAACTCAACAACCATTTTAATTCAATCCTATCCTATGAGTCACTAGCCTAAGTGTCCATGAATATTATATACTATATAGAGGAAACCGAAATCATACCTTGGCCGATTCCCAATATGCACCAAAACCCCAAATTGAGCTCAAGATAAGTTTTCACCCACAAGCAAGCCTCCAATTCCACTCCAACAAGCACCAACAAGTTCCAACAGCTTTCAAACTCACAATAATCAAGCTATATATACAAAATCATCACTAATCAACCTAGGACTCATCATAATCAAAATTTCACAAGTGTTCAAGACCTCTTACCTTCCCAAACAGTTTTGGAAGCCAAAATCCAAAGCTAATAAAAGGTTAGAGTGTACCTAAACACCCCAAAATTACAAAACCTCACTTAATCAAAAGCCCTAAAACTCGAAATTTTGAAGAGAATAACTGAGAGGAATTCGAGATTTTCTTACCAGTTTCTTGGGTGAATTTTGTAGAGCTCTTCACAAGGAATGCGTAGCCACAAACGGTGTGGCGATCGGAGCTCCGTAACTCAAGATATGACCTTGTGAAGATGGTGATGACTGATGAATAGTGCTTTCTTCTTCCTCTTCACTCTTTTCTTTTCAGCTGAGTGTGTGGTGTTCAAGTGAATTTTGTGCTGAAATGGGTCTTTAATGAGGGTATATATATGTTGGTCTTGGGCCCAACTTGGACCCGGTCCAACCCGTTAGCGTTTTTAGCCCGTTTGGCCCAAATTTGGGTCAAACCTTTAAAATTAACGCCCGGTTTTTTATTTCTAATATTTTTCTAAGATTTTTGACTGTTTTCACTTTTTCTCGCACAGTACCGGGCAGAATTGAACCGGTTCGACCAGTTCAACTGCTGGTTTGCGATTTTCCCAGTTTTTCGCAGAAAATACATTTTCTGACTCAGAAAAACCTACTGAGTCCAAAAATCACATTTAAATCCCCAAATTCTCATTCTAATTTTTGGAACCTAATTTGGACACTATTAATTACTTAATTAAATGATTAATTAAGCTTGGTTCTTATAGAATGCGCATCACCGTCCAAGATCCTGTATTTGCACCCCCCAAGGGTGTTCCAGAGCTTAATCGTACGGTCACGAGACACCGACACGATCTGACGGTTATCAACCGAGAACGCAACAGACACAACGGAACCCGCTGAGCCGACCCACGTAACTTGCAAAAAATTCGGGTTGGACTGAAAATTTGAGATCGTCAAACTTAAAAAAGTACGCCTAATCCTTGGACTTTGGTGGGCTTCGGCGGGTTTTCCCGCCAGGCCAAACATTTTTTTGGTCAAGGCCTTTTTTTAACAAATTTTTATGATGTCATTAATCTACACGAGGATGAAGATGATAATTGAAAATATTTTAAGTTATATTTTGATTATGTTTTATAATCCCGCTAAGGAGCCAATAGGGTATCTATACAATTTGTACAATGGGCTGTTCATTTGGCCCAATATGAGTTAAAAATGAAAACCAACTCACCTCTCATCCTAATTTTAAAAATCCCATTTAGTTTTATTTTAATTATAACCATCTAATCCCTAATTCAATTTTTCCTCAATCCCTTTCTTTTTTAGCACCGACGGCAACCCTCCCTACCTAACCCTTGAGACCTCTCTTGACCATTCCACCGCAGCGGCGTCGAGTGACCCCGCACCTCCATCAGCGCCGACCAGACCCCTGCTGCTCATTCTCCAGCGCGCGCCTCCTACATCGCTGGTCGCAGCCAGTTTTCCTCGCCCCCCGCTTTCCGTCGCAGGTCTTGTGTGGGCTTCACCGAAGAGCCTTATCCTCGCCGCAGTTGAACGTCGCAGGAGTCTAGGTCGCGGCTTGCCTCAGCGCCAGACCGCCAGTACTGAGACTGCTGTAGGCGCCCCCTGCTTCCTGCATTGTTCGTGCTGTGTCAGCCCCTTGAAGCCGTGAAAATCGAACGAGTAGTCCTCGTTGCTGTTATGGCGGCCAAACCCATTTCGTGGTCGACGAGTTACTGGAGGTTAGTGGGTTGATTTATTGCTGTGATGATATCTGTTTCTCTTGCTACTAGTTGTACATGCACTAAATCTGATTGAGGTATTTGATTGTTCATAGTGAAGAACTCTGTTGTTGCAATGTCACTGTGTTGGAACTTGTAGAATAAATTGTTGTAGGTGGTTGCAATGGATTTTAGCTTAGCGTGGGAAGTTTTGCAAACGTCTGCTTTAAATAGCTTAGTATTTTTTGCACACCATATGGGTACCTTTGCATGTAACAACACGTAAATTAGTTGACCTTTGTTGTTCTTTATTTGACATTATTCGGATGGTTACTTTAGCATGTTCCTGGATGTTTGGTTTCTATTTTAGGGTCTGCTCCAATGAATTGAATTGGTCTGAATTTGACTCTGATTGTATAATCAACATTACATATCATCATCTGTTACAATTCTTTCTTGACAAGGCTAGCTAGTATTCATCATCCGCTCATTATACAAGAATTTTAAACCGTAATATAACAAATAGACAAATAAAATATAGTTTTATTAAAAAACAAAACTGAAAATTGATCTGGTCATTGGAACAAGTCAATTAACAGCAGGCCATCTTTTCCATAATTTGTTTAATATACGCCATTTTTTGCAGGATAGCTGCAAGTTTGCTTTGATTTTTATTTCAAGCTTTTGTTTCAGTTTTTCAAAGTTTAAAAGTCACACATTGCTATAGTCTTAATTTATTTTCACATTTATATGTATTATGAGCTTTTGTTTGATAATCTTATTTATAGAGAGGGTATAATTCGATTCCTAAACAGAACAAATACAGCATTAGTTACATGGAAATTTAAGCATTTTTTTAATTAATAAAACAAGGAGGGAAGAGACTTTTACAAAAAATAAGCGCTATAACATAGAAGTGGTATTCTGCATTTCTTTTAGCATGCATCTAACTATGACTTAGCTTCTTTCTAATTACTAGCAACATATCATGCATCTAATAACAAAAGAAGATCGTATGTAGTAGCATATATGCTGTCTGTTTGTGCTGTTGGTGGTGCCATTGGATTTTAATTAAGAATGTAATAATTGAATAAAAGTTCTTAATTTGTTAGATATTTATTATCAACTAAAGTGGATGTTCATTTTACTATGTATGCAGATGGTTTGTTTATTCGAAAAGTGGATGTTTATTTTACATATAGTATTGATCTTTTGCTTAATTTACTGAATTCAGCATGTACATGCTCCACTAGTTTCTTTTGTTAAGTGGTTTCGGAGTAATGGAGAAAAATTGGAATTGACTTAGTTTATATTTTCTTGAATTGAAGTTGGGTTTGAGTTAGGCTATTTAAACATGGTGCACGAATGGAATTTTAGTTAATTTGTTAGATGTTTATTATCAACTAAAGCGGATGTTCATTTTATTTTGTGTTGGAATTGAGTTTCACTCTGTTTTATTGGTTATAGTGAAAATAATTATTTAGTTAATCATTTACTTATGCTTTTTTGAGGTTAAGATTTTTTTCCATAGATTGTTGATTATCTTCTAAAGCTTGGGGTTAATGAGTTCTTGTTACACACTAGTAATTAATATGTCTGAAAATTGAGCTGTGTTCCTATTTTTCAGTGCACATCAGCTATCACACGGGTTACAAAATTTAAGAGCAAGGAAGGAAAAGAAGGATCACAGGTACAATCTCTAGCAGCCAAAATGTTGGAGAAAGATTATAAGTACAGAGCTCCTGACAAGCTTCCTTAACTTAGCCTTGAAGAGTTTAATACTGTTATCATGATACAGCATTTCTTGAAGATTCTTCTTATTTTAACACACTTTTAAATATTGATGACTAACTGTTGGCTTTCTAGCATTTCTCTAAACTATAAATTATATATTTCATGTAAATGTTATGTAATAAAAAAATTCTTTTAATTTCAAATTAAGACTTTATTTGTTTTTCAAGTTAATCAATGTTTACAATAATCATATTTTAATCTATAATTCCCAAACCATAAAACAAAAGAAATGCGCGGAGTATGTGGATGCAAAAACCAGAAAATTAAGTAACGGACAAACGATATACCCAAAATAAACATCCATTTTAAAAAGAATGGAACAATTCGCATACACAGTAAAATAAACATCCACATTAGTTGATAAGAAACAACTAAGTAATTGACCAAAAATACCACTCGTGCATCATGTTTAAATGGTATAACTAAAACCCAACTTGAATTCAATAAAATTAAACTAAATCTAATTCAACCCACATAATAAAAAAAACTTGTGGGGCATGTGCAAACAAAATGCAGGAAATCAAGTAAAAGACAAATAATATACCCAGAATAACTATCTACTTTAGAATGGAAAGAACCATCCGCAATTATAATAAAATAAACATCCAACTTATTTAAATGGCTAAAGAAAAATACAATTTAGTATTTGTTTTGCAAATATAAATGTCACATAACCCTGTTATTTATGTTATTATCTCAACCGACATAAAAGGAAGGAGCGAAGAGCTTCACTCAAGATTGGGATTGAACGAGGCCTAGTTGGTTGAGATGGTGATCAATATCTTTCGGGTGGTCGACATGCCTTGGGCGCTCCGACTGCCTCCAGAGACCATCCGAACCCATGACCAGGCCCTTGTTCATGTCCTGCCACCACACGGGTGGCATTGAGTGTTCGTCTTTCACAAAGTCACAGCTCTTGTTCACCAATGCAACGTCCCTCTCCGTTGTTGACTTAAATCCAAGGTTGCTCTCCTGGTATCTACACTTACATTCACCTTAATGAAAGCTAATAAGATTTTAATTTAATAGCAATTAACTAATAATAATGTTATTTATCCGAAATTTATAACAATTACATAATTGCATCACTCTTAGTATGCCTTTCGTTTACAATACATATAAATATATGACACCACTAATCATAAAATCCACTGTAGCATCCTCCCACCATGGAAGCATGTGCGGAAGCTGCCAAGTACACCAAGTACAATGCAAACAACAAGAATCACCAAAACTTCTGAAGAGAAATCCCATGTCAATCCTCTTACATAGACCAATGCTAAGAACACTAATAGGCATAGCACATTGTTCATTGTCACTGCACCATATATCTGCATAAGTCACAATTGAAATAAATAAGAATAAGTTGTTAGTTCAAAGTAGAAGAAAAGCTTTGCAACGTTTGTATATAACATTCTTGTGCCTAACATATTCAAGTTTTCTCCTGTATATCCAGGGTTGGAAAACCTTGAAAAAAGATTCTATTTCTTAACTCCTATAAATGAAGCGGGAAAAAAAAGGAAAGAATCTTATAACGACAAGGATCAAATATCCGTCCAGCATACAGTTAATAAAAATACTAAAATATGTATTACTACTCTACTAGAATCAAACTGCTATCATATCAATAACAAAGACACATATTTTAAGCAATGAAGCACAAGTACAACATAAAAGGAAAAATTACCTGATAAAAGCAATAAGAAGCCAGTAACAACAGAGAGACAATAAGAGAAATCAAAACGGCCAAGTGCCTTCGTGATGATGAATGGATAATTTGTGGTAATTGAACAATAAAAAACAGAATGATAACATTGGTTTAAAACAGAAGGCAAGAACTTTATCATTAGGTGATACAACTATACAAGAATTGTCACAAAAATCTCAACCGACCATATTTTTATATAAAACATTAATTCCTGTCCAGTTTGAAATAGGTATTTTAATGATTAGTTAATCACTTCATCAATGAATATTCATCCACAAAATAAGCAAACAATCCTGATTCAATATCATCCCAAAAGCTTTGGTCTTCTGAAAGTTACAAAGTAATAGTTTCTGTAAGTTTCATCCATGGAAAAAAAATTCAATATGAGTAAATTAAACATCCAACTTCATGAGAAAGAAACTCCAAAATATAGAAAAAAAACCCACAACATATCCAACACACTTTTATTCAAACCTGGAAAATTAATGACACAAGGAACATAAAAATTGAAACAGCACTGCAGATAGCAGATTACCGTGTTGGTGGGCGTCAGTTGCAGGGAGCAGGATCACAACAAGCCCGTTGGTGAGCAGGGAGGAGACCGTCGGGCAGCCTGGGGTGGCGAGTTTCAACGACAGCGCTAACGATGGCCGGGGTCGCGGTAGCATAGTGGAGGGCGACATGAGGGAGGACGCACCCACTGAGGTGCGATTGAGGAGGGCGACACGAAGGGGGGCTTGGTGCAGCGGATGATGACAACACAAGGGAGGAAGAGGGGACGCCGGTGCTAAAAGAAAAGAAGAAGAAGAACGGCGCTGAGAGAGAATTAGAATTAGGGCTGCCGTTTTTTTTTTTTTTTTGTTTACATCACTGAGGAAAATCCTAATTTCCTTCAAATTTCAAATATGAAACAATTAAAAATTAATTAATTGACCCTAATTTGTTTTTGATATCAATATAAATCCCATTGTACACATTGTATAGTACATACATTGTCTCCTAATACTTTTTCTATGTTTTATGTTTGATTGATTATAAACTTGAAGATATTTAATTATATGTTTTGGACAATGTTTATTTTGTTTTGGACAATATTGGTTTTATTATTTTGTTTTTAAAAACTTGGTTTATAATTATGTTTATTACATATTTATGATTATAAAGACTTTAATGTTTGTTAATTTAGAAATTATAAATTATAATAAAATTCTAATTAATCAATCGACAATATAAATTGTAACAAAATTTTAATCCCTCGTATAAATATAGGCAATTACGTACCTGCATTCATATATTTAGAAAACTCCGGAGCATGCATGACTTCCAAATTCAAAGTGCGCATGAAAGCTGGCTTCTCAAACGAATGTTGGTTTGCTAGTGCATTTGCTACTTCTATCACATTTGCTTCCATAGTGCCGTCAACTTGATCTTCAAATCCATCTGGACCAATGATCTTGTAATTGCTTTCAAACGTTTCCTCACTGTTACTATTGTAATCTTCCCATTCAATATTTCGATCAGCTTCAGATTGTTTGAACTCAATATAAAACTCAATGAACGAAATCTGAAAGCAACTTTCAATATACATTGAAAACATCTCTTGCATGCTCGCTTCATCAGTTACATATTTGGTTTGAAATTGAACGAATCCACCAAATACCGATATACGATACCTGTATAAAATACAGGATATTCTCCTTGACATTTCAAAATCTATCTTCTCACAAATTACACCTTTTAGTTCTTCAAATGAGATTTTGAATGAAATAATAATATCTAACGGATTTTCACAAATAAATTTCACTTCTTCAGATGTTTGTAACAAAATTTAACCAAAATAATATACTTTTAATACGACTCTATCATCTTTTTTTTTTCCCTCACATAAACACGAACTTCATTGTAATTTTTTCCAAGCACAAACGAAAAGGATAGTTCTAGAGCCACCATAATGTGTGTTAGTGTGGTTCTGGTATGAATATGAGGTTTTGTTTAATTGTTTATAGGGTCTTAACAAGAGAATTTTTATCAATATTAATAATAAAGAAGACGGCACTAAAAAAGTCGCATTTTACAATAAAATCAAAGAAAAAATGAAGTAAATAGAATATTCAAGAGGCCTGTAAAGATCAAAATAAAGACGAATGACTGAGTTACTATATTCGTACTTATCGACATTCGTGCAACACACATCTCTTCTGTATTCTGTCGTATCTTAATAAGAAAATAGAAGAATAATAAAAGATTTTTCTCCGGACACGCTTAAACATACATAAATATCATAACATATCAATGTATTCAGTCTTATTCTTAATATGTACTCTTAAAATAAATTTAAAAATTATATATATTATTATTCATTAAAACAAAAAATATTTTAAATATTTTAAATAAATAAAAATTAATAAAAATAATTTAAAATTTTATTTATATTTTAATATCAATAAAATATAAAAATAACATTAAAATTTACATAAAATATAATTTATATTTTATATATATTCTATATTTTTATAAAATTCGTGTCCACAAGTCATGTCATTGTGCATCATAGCTCTTCACCGTTCAGGACCTTAGGTCTATGCCTCTCTTCTGTCACAAAAAAAAAACACCAAAACCATCCGTGCCCATCACTTTTTAGCTCTGAAAGTTGGGATTTACATGGTCTATTGCGTTCTATTAAAAAAATTAAAAATAATTAAAACATTTATTTATATTTTATATATATTATGTATTTCTGTAAAATTCGTTTCTACATGTCATGTCATTGTGCATCATAGCTCATCACCGTTCAGGACTTCAAGTCTATGCCTCTCTTCTGCCACAGAAAAAAACACCAAAACCATCCATGCCCATCGCTTTTTAGCTTCGAAAGTTGGGATTTACATGGTCTATTGGGTTCTATTAGGGGTGGCAACACTACCCGAATTCGTGGGTACACTACTCACCCCGCACCGGGACGGATTTTAACGGAACGGGTTTGAACGGGATAGGACGAAATCAGATTTAGGTTGGTATATAATATATATAAAATAATAAATAAAATTATCAATAATATTATATCATATTTAAAATATTATTTTAATTTATGTTATGTATGTAATAATAGTTATATAAATTTTAATATTTAATTTTATTTGTTAAATTTTAATAATTATAAAAGTAGATAAGAATGGAACAGGAAAAATAGATAAGAATGGAACAAGACAAATACCTGCAGTGACAAATTAGAGTTTAACAATTTACTACCCGCAAATAAGAACGGACCGATTCGATGTAGGTTATTGTAAGGCGAAAGTCCAGTAAGACAACAATTCACCCTTACCCGCCCATTGCCACCCCTAGATTCCATGTTCGTTCAAGATGAACATGCATGGTACAAGAAATCACCTCCAAGGTACAAGAACAAAGCCCAAGGACAATCTTAGCATGGAAACTATTCAAATTTCCAAAGGTTTGCATTTAAAAGGTCAAATTACTTTGCTTAAAAAGGGTTTTCAGATAGTTAAAAGACCGTGTTTGAGGACGGGAGAAACAAAACTTGGGAATAAATCCTCTAAATTGTTAAAAAAAATAATAAACGGTAAAAAATGTGAACTTTAACCTTTTATTACTCTCTCTCTCATTTATTCTTGATTCTACTTATAAAATTAATAGTAAAAGATCACACTTTACTCTTTCAATTGTAAAAAAAATTGAGAGGATCTATTCCAAACAAAAACACGATTTTACACAATCAAACTCAACATGATAAAAGTAATTGAAAAATGATCATAAAACGATTCATAACCAGGCCAACGTACATTAATTAAAGGCCGCCCACCGTCATTATCTTGAGACTTCAACAATACAAAAATAAAATTAAAAAAAAAAGAAATAACCCAAAAAGATTCAACAATAAACAACCTAGAGAACATTTTTCTGGTGAGTTCTATGAGTAACTAGCTGTCTCAAAAATAAAAACAGATGTGCATCGCAAAATTAATTTGAAGACTTTTTTCTAAAACCGTCCGATTCCCCAAACTCTGACCACACCATCAGTGTAACCACTGAACAATGTGCTTCCATCTGCACTCCAGTTCAAGCTGGTGCAGTAGATCACCTGCAAGACAATGGTAACGAAACAACAAATAAATACCTTAAATATAACAGTTCATTCCACGGTGCAAATCAAACCAACCAGGACAAGATTCAAAGATCTGTGAGAGCATCACTATAAAACCCAATAAGGAGAACACTAAAACCCAATGATAACCATCATCAGCTATGTTATAAATGAAAATTTAGCATTATCCAAAAGTGTGTGAAGGGGAGGGACTGAGAAAAGTTACCTTCTTCTTGTTGGCGTTCCCACCGGTGGCGGCATCAGCTTCGGTCTTGAGATCAACCTTCAAGTCTTCCACAATGCTCTTACTCTCCAAATCCCAGATCTTAATGCTCTGTTCAGTAGCAGCGCATAGCCAGTACCTATTAGGACTAAAGCACAGAGCATGGATGATAGCACCAGCATCAAGGGAGTAGAGCTTCTTCCCTTCAGCCAAATCCCACAGTAAAATTACTCCATCTTTGCCACCACTGGCACACAGGGAACCATCAGGTGAAACAGCAACTGTGTTCACATAACCAGAATGACCAGCAAGTGTGTTTCTCAGCTTGCAATTGGTCAGGTTCCAAACTTTCACAGTCCTATCCAAGAAAAAAAAACACTAAGAAATCGTAGCAGATGTATTGCCAGTTGGAAATAAACCAAACAGAGGCAACTCCTAAGCTTAAGTAATCTCAAACCATTAAGCCATATGATTCAGCACTACCTATGTAAAATGCATTTAGCATGCCAATGGTAATCCAATAATTATTGCAAAAACATGGTCTTTCTTTCATTAATCACAAATCAATCCTTCAAATCAAAACCCTATAAATCACACAACACACTCCACAAAAAAGCGCATTTTCCAAACATTTTATAATCAGAAGAAAGAAGAAGTTCAACCCTAAAAATCACACAACGTCAACAACAACAGAAACACTCTTTTCAGCCCAGAATTACATATCTGAACCAAAAACAATTAATAGAAAACATATTTAAATCTACCTGTCCCAAGACGCAGAAACAATGGTAGGGTGCACAGTGTTAGGGCTAAACCTAACACAAGAAACCCAATCGGAATGCGCATCACCGTCCTGGATCGTGTATTTGCACTCACCAAGAGTGTTCCACAACTTAATCGTACGGTCACGAGACGCCGACACGATCTGACGGTTATCAACAGAGAACGCAACAGACATAACGTCCTTTGTGTGTCCGACGAATCGGCGAGCGGACTTTCCGGCGGCGAGGTCCCAGAGGCGGAGCTCGCCGTCCCAGGAGCCGGAGAGAGCGAACTGGCCGTCGGAGGAGAGAACAACGTCCTGAACGAAGTGAGAATGACCGGTGAGCCTGCGGCGGGGGACGCCGTAGGTGCGCTCCTCCTTGGTGAGGTGCCAGAGGATGATGGACTTGTCGCGTGAGGCGGTTACGATCATGTCGGAGTTGTCGATTGGGGTTGCGATAGCTGTGACGGAGTCCGTGTGGGCTCGCATGGTGCCGCGGAGAGCAAGTCCGTCTGCCATTGTTATTTCTGTGGATTGTAGGGTTTGAAGGATTGGGAGAGAGTGCGAACTGCGAAGAAGAAAAGTGAGCGTGCTTCTGTCTTTATATAGATGGTCTCAAAAAGTCGATTTTTAGGGTTTTGGGATAAACGGGGAAACCGGATGGTTGGTTTTGAATTTGGATCTTTTAAATAAGGGTGAGCACGGGTCGGTTTAGTTCGAATTTATGATAAAATTAAAATCGAACCGATCAAAATGTAATTGGTTCGGTTTGGTTTGAATTTACATTTTTTTGTATATGTACTCAAATCAAACCAAACTGATTAAGAACGGATTGGTTCGATTCAGGTAATTGGATACCCGATGATTTCGAAATTCATAAAAAAAAACCAAATTTTTATCTTAAAAATTCAACAAGTACAATAAACATGTAACATCAATAGAAATAATCTAAATATGTTAAACAACAAATACATTAAAAACTAAACTCATTAAAATTCAAACATATTAATAATGAATAATCATTGTCTAATGAAAAAACTATATATATATTTTTATTTTTTTATTTAATTAATATATGATCGGGTTCGCGGGTTGGTTCGGGTTCCGCACCCCCAAAACCGATACCCGAACCAATCACTAACAAAAGCCATCGATTTGGTTTGAATTGGACCCAATTAACAGTTAGTTTCAGAACCAATTTAATTGATTCGGTTCGGGTTCGAACGGATAATTGGGTACCCACTACCCGTGCTCACCTATATTTCAAATTTTAAATTGGTAGAGATCTTTATTTTTTAAAATAAAATTTAAATTTTAGAGAATTTAAATTTGTTCGTTTTGGGGTTTTGTTGAACTAGATGTGATTATTCATTTTTTTTCCCTTAAAGCAGAAGAATTTGATTTTAATCAAGATTTTTTTTTTCTGAAATAAAATTAAAAAAATTATTATTTTAGGAAACATCATTTTTTAATTTTAATTTTTTAAATATGATTTTCTTTCCACTCCCGGCGAACTCTATAATCTTTATCTTCATCGTCGCAAATAGAAAGCTCGTATGATGATGTGGCGTTCATATGTTAAGTCTGAAAGTTTATTTGATTATGTGTTGTCACTAGAAATTTTTAAAATTGTATTTATAAATTATAAATTATTATTTACTTAAGTGATTATTTTCAAGTTTTAAATTATTTTGTTGGGTTGTTTTATTTAGGTTGTTATTTTTTTAATTTTAAATTATTTTATTTAGATTGTTGTTTTTTAAATTTTAGATTGTTTTACTTAGGTTGTTATTTTTTAAATTTTAAATTATTTTACTTGTTATTTTTAAAATTTTAACACTATTTTTTAAAAAATTGTTGATTTTTTTAGCACTATTTTTTAAAATATTGTTGATTTTTTTAAAAAATTGTAGCTACATACATCCTTTTATATATATTCACGTTAATTTAGAATTTAAAAAATTGTTAATATATTTATTACTTCATCTGCAAGTTTAATTCAAATTTAAATTAAAGTTAATCAAATTTAAGAAGGAGAAGAAGTAAAAGAAGAAAAGCGCCGGTAAAAAAAAAAAGAAAAAGAGAAGAAGCGTGAGAAAAGAAGAAAAACGAAAAAAGTGGGTGACCTAAAATTACTTTATGAACTTGAATGCCAAAATTATTTAGATGTGGAGAATATCTTTTTAATTAATAATAGTGTTAGGACTAGATTAATATTTATTGAAAAATATATGTTTAAAATATTTTGTAATAATTATTAAAATTATATCTTAGTTTTATTAATTATTATTAGAGTTACGTTATTATTGTATAATTTTTGTAAACTATATTTTAATAAATATGATATTTTTGCTCCGTTAATAATTACTTATTTATTGTTAGATATTTAATTAACACAAATATATTGTAGTTGAGTTTTTAAAGTTTTTAATATTGTTAGTTAAATTAGGTTAGTCATCCGGTTTAGGGTTAGTGAATTAGTTATTATTGTAAGTTATTGTTTATTATTAGTGAAATAGAAATTAGGGTAAATTACGTATATAAACCAAATGTAAGCAGATATTACATAATTTTACAAAAAGAAAAAATGTTACAAGGTTCTACAAGAAACACATTTTCATGTAGTTGGAATGAGGCTAATTCGAATTACAAAGTCTACAATAATTCGAATTACATAAATTCAAATTAGTCAACATCAACGTAATTTGAATTGAGCCGATTCAAATTATGTATTTGTTGTATTCATGGAGTAATTCGAATTTCATTGATTTGAATTATAAAGAAATGTGACCCACACTAGTTTGAATCAATCTAATTCGAACTAGCACACTGTTTTGACACACATAGTAATTTGAATGGGTCTGTTACAAATTTTTATAGTACTCCTACCATTTTTTAAGTCATTTTTTAAAATTATATTGCATAGAATAAAATTTTTTTGTGGATAAAATATTTTTTTTAAATTACTATGCATGGAATAAATTTTTTTTTAAGAGTACTATACAAATTTGTAATGTCCCAAGTCACTAGGACATTACAAATTTTTATAATATTTCTAACATCTTTTAAGCCATTTTTTAAATTATTTTGTATGGGATAAAATATTTTTTTGTGATATAATTTAAATAAATTTATTAAAAAATTAATAATTTAAAAATTAAAAAATATATATTTTATTTCATGCATTAAAAAAAGCTAACAAAATATTAAATTACGAGACTTCTTCAAAATATTTATAAACCGAAGAGTATTGTATGAAATTCGAATTGATAGCTCATAAATATTTTTGAAGAAGTCTCATACTTAAATATTTTGTTAGCTTTTTTTAATGTATGAAATAAAATATATATTTTTTAATTTTTAAATTATTATTTTTTATAAATTTATTTAAATTATATCACAAAAAAATATTTTATTCCATGCAAAATAATTTTATAAAAAGGCTTAAAAGATGTTAGAAATATTATAAAAATTTGTAATGTCCTAGTGACTTAGATAAATACATGCATGTACTCAAATTTCAAATAAAATACTCTACATAGTCCATAATAATTTAAAAATTAAAAAAAATATATTTTTATCATTTGCTTACTTAAGTCACTGGAATATTACAAATTTTATAGTACTCTTAAAAAAATTTATTCTATGTATAATAATTAAAAAAAAAATTTATCCACAAAAATATTTTATTTCATACAAAATAATTTTAAAAAATGACTTAAAAAAAAAGTAAGAGTACTATAAAAATTTGTAACAAACCCATTCAAATTACTACGTGGGTCAAAACTGCTGGTTCGAATTAGATTGATTCGAATTAGGGTGGGTCACATTTTTTTATAGTTCGAATCAATGGGATTCGAATTACTCTATAGATACAACAAATACATAATTCGAATTGGCTCAATTCAAATTTATGTGATTCAAATTACTGTGGATTTTGTAATTCAAACTAGCCTCATTCAAATTACATGAAAATGTCTTTCTAGTAGAATCTTGTAATATTTTTCTTTTGGTAGAATTATGTAATATTTGCTTGCATTTGGTTTATATATATGATTTACCCTAGAAATTATTACTCAATGAACTATTTATGAATAAATAAATAATTATGTAACGAATAATTTAATAAAAATTTAATAAATAATTTACTAAAATATTTAATATGAATAATAATATCATAATTTTTTAAAATTAAAAATATTTGAAATATTTTTTAGTTTTATTCATTAAATTTAGAAGTTAAATTATTATTATTGTGGAGTTTAATAAAATAGATTTAGTAAATTTAATTTATTTTTTAATTTTAATAATTAATAATTATGGTTAGATATTTAATTAATATATTTTTTGTTGTAAAATTTTTAAATTTTGTAATAATGTTAATTAAATAATCTGTAGATTAGACGTATTTATGCATACAGGTTAGTTACTAAATTAACTAATTAACACTAAATTTAATATTATTTTAATAAATTAGTTACTATTATTAAAAAATTATTAATTTTTAGTAATAAATTAGTAATTATTAATTATTTAACTAATAAATTATCTAACAAATATTTAATTTTGTGGTATTATGAATATGTATTGTATTGTTGATGTACTATGTATATTTATGTGGGTAAATAGAATAGAATGGAATAGAATAGAATACAATATTAATATTATTAAAGTTATAACTAATTATAATTTTTAGAAATTGTTTGATGTAATATTTGACTATATTTTTGTAAAGTTTACGAATATTGACATGTAACTACCTGTTGCTTTCGAATTTGTACAATTCGAATGTGGAGGAATATTTACCGTTTATTAATTTTTATCACGTTTCTCATATTAGAATAGTTCAATGTCAATCAGCAATGGTAAATGCTTTAGTCGAGAGATAGCACCCAGACACACACACATTTCACATTTCGGTTAGTGAGTGTGTTGTGACATTGAAAGATGTGACTGTTATTTTTTGTCTTCATACAAACGATCTTCCAATGACAGGAGTAATTAGTAGTCACGAAATCTTAGAGGCTGAGTGTTTGCACCAATTTGGGATTGTACCGAAAAAATCAGATTGTAGAGGAAGTTTCATAAAATTGACGTGGCTTTGGAATTTAAAATATCGTTTATAGTTGATTGACGAAAACAGTATTCAGAGGTACGTGAAGTGCCACATTATGTTGTTATTTGGTACGATCTTATTTGGAGATAAGTCTGGGACAACTGTGCATTAGAAGTTTCTGCCTTTGTTTCGCGATTTTGACAGTATCGGACAATATAGTTGGGGATCGACATGCCTAGCATACCTGTACAAAGCGCTATGTAGGATATTTTGTTTTGATTGCAAGAAAATCGATGGTCCACTAACACTTCTGCTAGCTTGGACTTAGATCTGTTTACCATTTCTTGCATCGATTCTTGAATATTCTTATATTTTTCTGTTTGCAAACAGGTAAAATTATCGACTAAGATCGTATTTTTATATTTATGATGAAATTGTATTTACGAAATAATTAAATCATGTAAGGTGACATAACTGGAAGCGTATGGACCGATGGCATATATTTTTTAGTGTTGCTCATTTTAAGAAGTCATTGGATGATTTTAAAAAAAGTTAGGTATGTTTTCATTAAATAAATATTTATTTTGAATTGAGTCTTATTATTATTTAGTTTGTAATCATCTGTTTTTTTATCTAATAAGTGAAATTAAAAGTAAAATCTACCTATAAATTATAGATCATAAATAAATCATTATAAACTTATATTAAAATTATACATAAATATTCACATAAAGATATTAATATTAATATAAAAACATCAAGCATACGTACATAAATGCTAATTATATTTATCCAAAAATATATATATATAATAAATATTCCAATAAAAAATACTTACATAAAGTAATTAATATTAATATAATAAATATTCATATCAAAAATCGACATTCACTATATTTATATTAATACTAATATAAATAAATATTCATATAAAAAATTAATACTCATTGTATCAATATTAATATAAATAAAATTCATATCAAGTAATTATCTCAATTTTAACAAAATAAAAATATAAACACATAAATAAATAAAATGATTATCTTAAATTTAATTAAATAAAGACGTAAACAAATGTAAATTAGTTATATTTTCAAATGTAACGTGACTAATTAATCAATCGACAATATAGATTATAACAAAATTCTAACCCCTCGTATAAATATAGGCAATTATGTACCTGCATTCATATATTCAGGAAATTTTGAAGCATGCATGGCCTCTAAATTCAAAATGCGCATGAAAGACGGCTCCTCAAACGGATGTTGGTTTGCTAGTGCATTTGCCACTTTTGTCACATTTGCCTTCATAGTGCTATTAACTTGATCTTCGTCTCCATCTGAACCAATGACCTCGTAATTGCTTTCAAATTCTTCCTCGCTATTACTATTGTAATCTTGTTCAATATTTCAGTAAGCTTCAGATTGTTCGAACTCAATATATAACTCAATGAACAACATCTTGAACAACATCTGAGAGCGACTTTCAATATTCACTGAAAACTTCTCTTGCATGCTCGCTTCATCAGTTACATATTTGGTTTGAAATTGAACGAATCCACCAAATACCGATAGGATACTTGTATAAAATACATGACATTCTCCTTGACATTTCAGAATCTATCTTCTCACAAAATTACACCTTTTAGTTTTTCAAATGAGATTGTGAATGGAATAACAATATTTAACGAATTTTCACAAATAAAATTTACTCATTCAAATGTTTGTAACAAAATCTTATCAAAATAATATGCCTTTAATACGACTCTATCATCCTTTTTTTTTCTCACATGAACATGAGTTTTATTGAAATTTTTTTCAAGCACAAACAAAAAGGATAGTTCTGGAGGGGTTGAAAGAAGAAAAAGAAGAAGAAAAGAGATTTGCCAACTCAGATACGAATTATATATATATATATATATATATATCTCCTTTTACCGCAATTCGTTCAAAGGTTGAAGGGAGATGCCAAAAGCGAGAAAAACCCCGTCCCTCTCTTTCTTTCTTTTTTTTCGCCCCATCATGGATCATTTAAAATGAGTCAAATTGATTCTTACGGTTTCGTAAGATCCACTAAAATAAGTAAAGTGGTTTAATATGGATTCTCGTCAAATCGGTTGGCCTGATTTCTATTGACACATTGAAAAAATAATTTTCAAGTAAATCGGACGGTTCGATTTGCTATTCTCCAAACTAAAAAAAATTAAACCACAGTAAAATCGGACGGTTAGATTACTTATGTGAAAATTCAAATTTTTTCTTATACAAATTGGACTGTCTGATTTGTGTACCTACTTTCACTAACAAAGAAATCAGACGATCCAATTTGGCAATTTCTTCTACTTACATTTCAAAAAAGCAGTTATCACATTCAGATTTACACCCCAAATCTCTATAACAAGACACAACACACATAATATGCATATGGAAAAAAATGAACCTATTAATAAACATGTAATTAAAGAACTTTTGGTATATATTTTAAACAAATATATTACATTAATTTATATATAAGGTATAACAAAGGATTTTGTAATAACATAAATTTTCGGGCAAAAAACCATAATAAGCCAATGCCAGGCCGAATTTACGTATATAAGCCAAAACCAAAATCGTTTCAGTAATCAGCCAAAGCATATATTAATATAATTCGAACCAGAGTGGTTCAAACTGCATTCATTAATAATTCGAACCAAAGCAGTTCGAATTACAAATAAAGAGATCTAACTAAATCGAACCAGGTTGGTTCGAACTAGCAACGCACGTAATTCGAACCATGCTGGTTCGAATTATAGAGAGAGAAGATGCATCAAGTAATTCGAACCAGGCTGGTTCGAATTATACAATCCCTAATTCGATGAAGGCTGGTTCGAATTAGTGGGAGACAAAGTAGTATATATATGGTTGTAAACGTGAGTTGCTCTCATTAGAGGGTGTAAGATGGCTAGTGAGGAGAGTTTTGTTGTTTTGGTTCACCACAGAGGATCCATTAAGAGAAAAACTCGTTCCGGTGTGAAGTTCACAGATAAGGATTCTCTCTGTATTGTCGTGAGTCCAACGACGAGCTATGATGACCTTGTTAGATCTGTGCTGATGAAACTTGGTCTGGAAGGTGCAAAGCGGGTTAAGAAGTTTTTCTATCACATTCCAATCACGGTCCTCCAGGATATCGTGAAGTATGATTGTTTCACGATTGGTAGTGATGAGGACTTGCAAGTCATGTTTCTTTGTCGGCGGCAGTTTCCGGAGGTGAGGACACCAGAATTGTTAGCAAAGCTGGTTGATGTGGTATCCAGCTCAGGGGATTCGAACCGGAATACCACCACTTTAGCCACGGCTGCCGGTTCTAGTTCCAGGCCTGCCGTTGCTTCTTCTTCTGTCCCTGTGTACGAGCCAGCGGTCCAACCTGTCGCCTCCCCGTCTTTTGCTGTTGATCTCAATGGCAGCGTAGGCGACAAGGTAGGATCATTTGATATTCTGCCGAACGCTTTACAGAGCGTTCCACCACTTGGCGTCAGAGACGGATTGTTGGGTGATGCAGAGGAGGATGACGTCGAGCCGGATATGATTGAGGATGACAGCGGCGATGATATTGGAGCGAGTGAGCCTGCATTGGCGGTAGGTGGTTCTAGTTCTGGCACACAGCAGTATCCACCACATTTTTCTTCTTTGGACCTGGATGCCATGAGGCAGGAGGGAGTTTCTGGGCACTCTGTTGGATTCAGAGCTAGAGATGCGGAAGGGACTGCTGGTTTGACAGAGTTCCAGGTTGGTCAGCAATTTCAGGAAAAAGATGAGGCCCTGTTAAGTGTGAAGACTTACCGCATCCGGGGAGGGGTACAGTACAAGGTAGTGGAGTCTGATTATCGCCGGTATGTGGGCAAGTATTTTGAGTTTGGGAATGGGTGCACATGGTTGATTCGACTGAGTCTCCGGCAGCGCAAGGGCATTTGGGAGGTCAAACGGTACAATGGACCTCACACTTGTCTGGCTACCTCCATCTCGAGTGACCACAGGAGTTTGGATTATCATGTGATTTCGGCGTTCATTATGCCAATGGTTAGGGCTGATGCATCTGTCAGCATCAAGGTGCTCCTAATTGCCACAGCAGCACACTTTGGGTTTAGGCCGACGTATAGGAGGGTCTGGTTGGCGAAGCAGAAGGCTATTGCCCTCATCTACGGTGACTGAGATGAGTCATACAACGAGCTCCCCAGGTGGGTGTTGGGAGTCCAGTTGACAATGGCTGGTACAATTGCAGTCCTACGGACGAGCTCCGTTTGAGTTGGTGGACAAGTAGACGAGTCTCAAGCTTATTTTCACAGACTTTTCTGGACGTTTCCACCGTGCATCGAGGCATTCCGACATTGCAAGCCGCTAGTTAGCATTGACGGCACCCATCTGTATGGTAAGTACGGGGGAACTTTGCTCATCGCGATTGCACAGGATGGGAACTCCAACATTCTACCTGTTGCATTCGCACTAGTAGAGGGTGAGAATGCAGAGTCTTGGACATTCTTTCTCTCCCACCTTCGAGAGCACGTGACACCGCAGCAGGGTCTACTGGTTATATCGGACAGGCATAACGGCATCAAGGCTGCGCTTGAGGCTCCTGACGGAGGTTGGTTACCTCCATCTGCATACCGTGCATTCTGCATTCGACACGTAGCGGCTAATTTTGCCCTAACATTCAAGGGTAAAGACGCATGGAGGCTTCTTGTGAATGTGGCGTATGCCAAGACCGAGGTTGAGTTTGACTACTGGTTTGATATTCTGCGGTCTGAAGACCTGGCGATGTGTGAGTGGGCGAACCGGATTGATTATTCCTTGTGGACTCAGCATCGTGATGAAGGGCGGAGTTTCGGTCACATGACGACGAATATCTCCGAGTGTGTGAACTCAATCCTCAAGGGTGTCAGAAACCTCCCTGTATGCTCCCTCGTGAAGGCAACATATGGAAGGCTTGTGGAACTCTTTGTTCGCAAGGGGAGAGAGGCTGAGGCCCAGATGGGAACCGGACATCAATTCAGTCAGCACTTGGTAAAGTGTATTGAGGCCAACTTGAAGACGGCCAGGTGCTTCACGGTGACATTGTATGACAGGGATAACTCCGAGTTCACCATAGCAGAGACCACTCCGACTGGTTCTTTCTCATTGGGTAGCTACAGAGTTTTGCTTGCCTCTCAGACATGTGACTACGGGTACTTCCAGGCACTTCATTTCCCGTGTCAGCACGGACTTGCATGTTGTGCCTACTCACGGGTTACCTGGACCGCTTATGTTCACAGCGTGTATCGGATTAGTTCGGTATTCAGTGTGTATCGGATGGGTTTCACCCCTCCGATTCCGGAGGGTTTCTGACCACCATACGACGGGCCCACTATTATACCGGACCCTGACAAGAGGCGTGCGAGAGAGGGTCGTCCGAGGTCCACTAGGATACAGACAAATATGGACGAGGCAGATCTGAACTGGCCAAAGAGATGTGGCCTATGTCGCCAACCCGGACACACACGTCGGAGTTGCCCACAGCTCGGAGGGGGCCATTAGTAGCCATGTTCTTAGTGTTGGTAGTTATTTTATTTAAGTTTCCTTGTTCGATGTTGTAATTGGGCACTCATGTAATTTGTTGATCTTTCTGCGTTGTATTGTGCATGCTGTGTTATCTAATGAATATGCTATGTTTCAGTTTGCGTCTTCCTACAAGTCCCCTAAATGGAAAGGCTAAAAAAAATCTACATATTAAAGTAACCATGGCTAAAATAACAACAAAAGTACACACAGCTATCATACATGAATGAACTCGAAGATCCAACATACACTAAACATGAATCATCTAAACAGATGCGAGCCCTTAAAGTAACGACGGGGTACCCGTGTCTTATGACCTCTGCGGATAAGTGGCTCCTCGTCCTCGATCTCATCCTCCTCATCATCCGGGGCAGGCTGTGCCGGTGGCGTAGGATGGACCGGTGCCGCAGACGGCCCGGCAACAGAAACTGATGCAGTAGTGTAGGCAGATGGTGGGGTACCTCCCAAAGCAAAATGGTCAGCAACTGATGTCGTAGGAGGCTCGTTTAGATCAACATCTAAAGGTGCCTGTGTGCCGGAGGTATGACCACGCCTCCGGGCCGACACGTCCTCTTGCATTATGGCAGTAATCTCGTCTAGAAAGTGTGAACCCCCAAAGTCCGCATCAAGCGTATCTGAGGCAAGGAAGTCTGCCCACTGTGATCCCGAACTAACCCATGGGGTACTCTCCTGCAAAGTCTGGTCATGGGTGGGTACACCAACGAAGTAATCTCCAAGAGGCCCCGACCCAAGTCCAGCATCACTAGTATCAGCCCCGTCACCCATACCTGACCCATACCACTCACCTCCTTGTCCACCACCATGGCCACTAACACCAGCAACTGCAACAGCTCCTGCACCATCCCTGCCAACGGGCCCATGCTGATCGTCATCATGGTCGTCCCCCGCACGACGAGGGTGGTCCACCGCAGCACGTCCTCTCCGTCTCGCTCCCTGGTCTCGTCGTCCGCCTCCAGCGGGACCGGCATCGTCATCCTCCTCCATAGCCTGATCAAGCCACCTCCAATCACGCTGGCTCCGTCGTGTCCCCACACGAGCTCTCCTCTCAACCCGACGTCTGTCTGGCACGTCCTCAACACGATCCATGTCAGGAACTCGCCCAGCACCCCGCTGTGACGCAGCAACCAGAAAAGGAACGGCTCTCGAATCCCCCAAGGACATCTCCGGAGACAAGAACCTCTTCCCATGCTGACTCCACCACTCCAGGAACTCATGCGACGGTCTAGGGTCGGCAACAACATCAAACCTCAGCACGGTCTCCGCACGGGACTCCCAATGGAGATGCCATTGCTGCAAGTGGTACGGGAACCATCGATCGCCGCCTCTGCCGTCCTTCGACATCAGAAAGTCGATGTTCAGGGCGAGATGCGGACGGGGCTGGACCCCGCCGAACTGTGGAAGAACCCTATCTACCTGATGTCACTCTATGACGGCAAAGTATATCAGTGACGTCACAGACCGCCACAACGCCATATGTCGAGGCTCCAAAGCCTCTGGATGCACAACCTGAAGTACGTCGGGGCTGCTATACGGCATCCAGATAAACTGCATGGAGAAACTCAACATTGTCATGGCAACTCATGGACGCAATTCATAAAGTGTGGTTAATTAAAGCAACTTAGTAAGTTGCGTACTCACCTCCCTGTCCTGTAACCTGTCTATCCTCAGACTCCACATCTGCACTCTAGGACCCTTCTCGCTAGCGGAAGGGTTGTAACCTGACCACCTGCATCTCACATGGGTCATATGGCTAATTAAATGTCTGAGAGATTTTTAATAGAGTATTAATGAACATGGAGCTATGTATATTAAATTAAAGTAAAGAAGGCTAAATAGAGTACCTCGAGGCCAATGGCCAGCTGAACGTCTCATACCCTGCAGGCCTAAACCGAGGAAATCGCCAGAAGATCCAAGACTGAAGTAGCTGTAGTGGGTTCGCTAACTTGATCACATGTCTGTTCGCCACTCGGCACATGCACCGGTACAACCATGCCAGTGCTGCAGACCCCCAGCTGTAGGTACCCATCTCCTCAAGCCTGGCTACGTAGGGAATCCATCTGATGTGAATGCGGTTGCCGCTCTTGTCGGCAAACAGCTGTGTACCCAACAACATCATGATGTACGCATGGGCATATCGCCGCACAGTCTCGTAATCGGCTCCCTCGGGGCACTCTCCAAAAGTCTCCTGGAACCAGCTGCAGTTTACTGCGTACTTCTGAACCTGGCTGGGAGGAGGAATCACTCCAAGCAACTCCTGAAACCACACACAAGCTGGACGGCCACCCTGGATGTATATCTGGAATTCTGATAGGCAGCCGCTCACGTAACGCTCGTTCACTGGCAAACCTAACTGGTACGCCACGTCCTGAAGTGTGATCGTGCACTCTCCGAACGGCATATGAAACGTGTGCGTCTCCGGACACCATCGCTCGACAAAGGCACTGACAAGGGCCTCATCTAACCGGAACCATCTGTCGTTCAGCCTGACAAGATGGTATAATCCGGCCATCTGCAAGTAAGGAACGTATCTGTCATCGAGTCGCATGCCCTGCTGCCGCCGCATGCTCCTGATGCATCGATGTGGCTACGCATTACATGCACCACATTGTTAGAACCAACTTCACAACCAATGACAAAAATACCCCAGACGATAAATTATCAACAAAACATCATACCAAAATAAAACCGCATAAAAATCCATTAACGAGAACCACATGCAAAACAACTACCATAAACCACACAACTAAACCACTAACATGAAACAGTTAAACTTAAACCATTAATATAAAACAGCTAACATAAAACAACTAACACAAACCACTAACATAAAACGACTAACATAAACTACCAACATAAAACAACCAACATAAACCACTAACATAAAACAACTAACGTAAACCACTAACATAAAACAGCTAACATAAAACAACTAACATAAACCACTAACTAAAAACAACTAACATAAACCACCAACTAAACCACCAACATAAAACAACCAGCATAAACCACTAACATAAAACAGGTAACATAAAATAACTAACATAAACCACTAACATAAACCACCAACTAAACCACCATCTAACCCGCATGCAAAACCTCTCTACTAAACCACTAGCAATACCACTACGATTAACCGCTAACATAAAAAGCCACTAAAACCGCATGCAAAACCACTAACTCAGATATACCGCTAGCACGAAGTTTTTTATGTACTAACCTCGTCGTTGATGACCCCGGCTATATGAGCAACTCCGTCCAACCGATATAACCTTGCCGGATCGTCCCCCATCGGCTGAGTATTCCGTTCAGGTCTTTGTCGGATCGAATCTGGGTCGTTTTCTCTGGGATTTGGTGGGGTAGGAAAGAGGAACAATGGTTCGAATGAGGTTGATTCGAACTCCTTATATAGCCAAATAATGAGTAATTTGAACCAGGTTGGTTCGAATTACTGTTGGAGCCAAATATTGAGTAATTCGAACCAGGGTGGTTCGAATTACTTGGTAAGCATTAACATGGATAATTCGAACTAGGCTGGTTCGAATTATGAGCATATGGAGTTCGAACCACCTTGGTTCGAATTATGTTCAACTCTTTCTTGGTAATTCGAACTGTCCTGGTTCGATTTATTGCTAAATGCAGTTCGAACCAGCCTGGTTCGAATTACATTAAAATACGGTTTGGCTCATTGCTGAAACGATTTTCATTTTGGCTGATATACATAAATATGAAGTGATGTTGGCTTATTAGCGTTTTTTGCCCTAAATTTTCTATAGATAATTTATAAGATATAAGCTTCTAATTCAACTGTGAGTTTGTCGAAAAAGTTTTAAAAATAAACAATTATTCATTTGTGCAACATTTACTTAAATTGACACTAATGTTATATATAAAATTTTTTGTCAAATCTTTCTATCGGATTGAATTATCGAAATACTATCAGATTAGCAGGTTTGAATTCGAAATACTAGAGCCACCATAATACTGGCTAGTTTGGATTGATTTTTTCTAATAAAAAAGTATTATTTTAAATAAAATATTTTTATTAATTTAAAATTTATTTAAATATGTTCTTCAAAAAAAAATATTTTTATTAAAAAAAACAAAAAATATTTTTAATATTTAAATTATTTTTTTAAAAGTTTATTTAAATAAAAAATATTTTTTATCTGTAAAAATTTTTTTTTTTAGAAAAATGAAAAAAATAAGTACTATTTTAAAAAGTCAATTCAAACTAATCTTAGCTCTAATTTTAAATATCTACTATGTCTATTTTTTCTTGACTATAAAGTACAGACACTTTACTGAATTACCATATCAGTAGTTTTTTTTTTTTTATCATATCTTATCTTTCTTTACCATATCTATACTTATCTTTCTTTTCCAAACATGCTTAAGCACACATAAATTTAAAAAATTATATATATTATTATTCATTAAAATAAATACTTTAAATACTTTAAATAATTAAAAATATTAAAAATTTTATTTATATTTAAATATTAATAAAATATTAAAACAACATTATAATTTATTTTGTAAAATTTGTGTCTACATATCGTGTCATTGTGTATCATAGCTCTTCACCACTGCTTGCTTCTTCACCGTTAAGGACTTCCGCTCTATGCCTCTCTTCTGCCGAAGGAAGAAAAAACCAAAACCTAGCTCCTTCAAGCTGGGATTTACATGGTCTATTGGGTTCCATGTTAGTTAATAGTTATAGATGAACATGTATGATACGAGAAATCACCTTCAAGGTAGAAGAACAAAGCTCAGGGACAATCTTAGCACGGAAACTATTCAAAGCGTCTTCATTTAAAGAGTAAATGCCCTTTCCGGCCCCTGTCCATTTTGAAAATTGACAACACGCCCCCTAACGTTTATAAATTACCATATCGGCCCTTATCCATATACTCCGTGATACCAATTAGCCCTTGAGTTGGTTTCTCCGTTCAAAGTCGACGGAAAACGCTGAGGTGTAACGTGCAGCCTGTGACGTGGCGTTGGATCATCAAACGTGGATTGCTCTGTGGGCATGTGGACAAATAAGTCCCTGCACGCTCAGCAAAGCGACGTCATTTTAAAAAGAAGGCCTCTGGCTCGTTTAGGGTGACATCTCATTCTCCCCATTTCTGAACCCTAACACTAGTGCCTGAAGCATGAGTGATCCAGAGCAATCTTCAACCTCTAACACACGCCGTGTCTGGAGGAAGAATATGGTGGGTTCGAGTAGCAATGCAAGTGAGGGTAAGAAGGCCAAGTTCCAGCACCCTAAATGCAAGTGTGGCACCTATGCAGTCATGCAACAGTCTGGGACAGCCAAGAACCCAGACAGAATCTTTTTGGGTTGTTCCTACTATGGCGTAAGTGTGCATCCATCTTGAGTTTATGTAATCAACTTCCTATGTTGTTTAACAAGTTGTATTCACTATAATGGCGTTTGCAGATGGAGCAATGTCACTGCAACTTTTTTGTTTGGCTGGACGAACTGATTGCTAAACGTTTTGGGCATGAAGATGACAATGATGTTCAAGGAAGAATGATGATGCTGGAGAATAGATTGGAGCAACTGGAATTCAAGATTGAGGATGAATATGAAGGAAAGTCCAAAAAATGTAGTAATACCCATGGTGTATTTGTTACGTTGGCAATGTTAATTCTATTAACAGCAATTGTGTTTGTAGTGTTTTAGGGTATATTGTGTTGCTGTAAGTGATGCATGGACAATGTTAAGAGTTGGGTTAATTTCCTCTGTAATTGTAGATTCTAAATGAATTGAATGTGAAAATTTTTTTTTTTGTAATAATGTAAAGGCTGAACCCATGATAACTCTGCACAATGTTGTATAAGCTAAAAGCATAATGTTTATATTCATACTGTTAAGCACAAAGGCTATTACATATTGAGCCAAAATCATCAGCACATGTCTGAATTCACAAAACAAAAAACATGTTCTAGCACATGTCTGAATTCACAAAACAAAAAACATGTTCCAGTAGTGTTAAGTGTATTGCTCCTTATAACTTGACAACCAAAAAACTTCACACCAAAATATTCATAACTATAACCACAATTATGTCATTTCTGAATTCTTGGTGGCCTAAACCCATATGTTGGCTTGAATATGTGGGGTGCATTTAGGCCTGGTGTGGGGATAAACGTGAAAGGAGTTGTGGCAGTCCCTGAGCCAGTTGCTCCTTCAGTTAGAAGTTGCTGCTGAGTTGATGGTTGTGAGATTGGGGTTGTTGCTTGCTGTAGAGGTGGCTGAATTATTGGGGCTGTGTCCTGCTGCATAGGTTGCTGAACTGTTGGGGCTGTGGCCTGCTGTTGTGGGTGGTGAAGTGTAGGTGCTGGAGGTCTAGTTATTGCTTGCTTGGTTCTGAAATTTGGCCCGTGATTGGGTGCAGTTGGGGTAGCAGGGTTTGAGGGCTCAGTGTTGTAGTCCACACCCTAAACCATATGAAAACAATTCAATTTAGTGTATATGCTCTTGGGCCAACTAATTTTATAGTTAAAGGGCATGAATCTGTAAAATAACATTACCTTTACTGGTGGTTGGGCAGAGTGTGAAGATTGAGTGTCAATCCTTGTCTCTTGTTGGACTAAATTCGGGTTGGAGGTCTTCGGAACTTTTTTCTTTTGCCTTTTTGCTTTACCCTGTGAAAGACACATGAGAAGCAAAGTAAGCACAGTCATGATAGGAAAAAAAACTTAAGTTTAGGGTCTCAGACAATGGACTATCACTGGATCAATAGATGTGGCAGTAACATTTTGGGGAACATTGGTTCCAACTCCGACTCTGGCCTGTGCAAATCCAAAAATAACATCTCAACTACTATAATGCTCAATTGAATAGAGGAAATAACAACTACTACAATGGAAAAGAAAAAACATGAAGAACTCCTTTAATCTGTGCTTCCTGCTGATCTGGAGGTAGCTGTGATGATTGGTTTCCAGTTTGTTGTTGCTTTGCCTTCTTTCGTTTTGGCTGCCGATTCGGATTTGAAGGAGGGCCTTTGCAAGTCATGTGGTAGTGTCCCTTTTGCCCACATTTACTGCACGTGACTTGGAATGACTTCCTCACCTTGTGACCTTGCTGCTGCATTTGTGACTCAGCCACCACATCAACAGCCCTTTTTTTGGTTGGTCTCCCAGGGGGTCTCCTAATGATTGGTGCCACTGGACGCAGCCTGTTGGTTTCTTCCCAGAATTCCTCAGAATTCACTGGTTTAATGGAGTCTCCATAAGTAGCCCGGGCAGCTTCCATTGTAAGCCATTTGTGTGCAAAATTCTCTGGCCTCAGCCCTTCTTTCCTTAACCTTGAGGTAGCAGCCACTGCATGCTTGCATGGCAACCCTGGTAGGATAGATACATAAATGCGACTTTTACTCAATCAATATTTACCTAAATTACATAAGTATTATTGCCAAGAAATCAGTTGATGATTAAACCTGTTAGTTGCCAAACGTTTCAAGCACATGTTTATCTTTGCAAATTAACAGCCACTCTGGTCTGGTACCTCTAGACTTCAAACAATACCCTTGCTTCATCCCCAGCCCACTCTGCTGTCCACTTGTTGCTCTCAGGAATGATGTACTCATCCAACCTTAGTTGTTGAACTAGAGCCAATTTGCCCTTGCATTTGCTTATTCTGTGCTTGTGCCCTGCCATCTTTCGCATAATGTAACTTCGAAGCTCCTCGCACATAGTTAAAATCGGTTTTTGTCTATACTCCACGATCTACGCATTCCAAACTTCGCACATGTTATTGGTGATATTGTCACACTTCGGGCCATGGCTAAAGTAAGCCTTCGTCCATGCACCAGGATCAAACTTCCGTAGATATTTCCAAGCAGCCTTGTTCACCTTCTTCACAACCCCTGCAATAACAATTCAGCCAACAGTTGAATTAACAAGTAAGCACAGAACACAAACCATATAACAAAAAGAAACACAAAGAAGGAAGTAATGTAAGCTTTTGCTGGTCGGACATGAAGTTCCACCCATTGGCAGCCACATGACCAAGATCATCGTGCAGGATTGAAAGAAACCATTTTCAGGAATCAGTGTTCTCAACTTCAACTACAGCAAACACAATTACAAAGAAACTATTATTGGCATCCTGCCCCACAGCTGACAAAAGATGACCACCGAAGTACCCTTTTAAGAAGCATCCATCCAATCCGATCAGAGGGCGACAGCCCGCCTTGAAGCCTTTCTTGCAAGCATCCAGTGAAATGTACAACCTATTGAACAGTGGGCGACCCTCCGGTTGAGGAATTACATCAATCATGCCAGTGGATCCAGGATTGCTTCTGTGAATTTCATTTAAGTAGTCATGTAGCTTTTCATATTGTTCTCGCTCCTTTCCAATTGCTTGCTTTCTAGCAGCTTTCAAGGCTCTGTATATCATCCTATAGTTTATATGGACATTATAGTCCTGTTTCATGTGCTCTAGTGCCTCTTTCGGAGTCATTAGAGGTTGAGTTACCAACCTTTTTACCAATTTACTTGTCACCCAAGTTCTATCAGCCATGTTACTGCTCAAATTCCTACCACAGTTGTGCTCTCCAATGAATGTCTTTATTTGAAAACTTAGACTTTGACTATTATGAGAGCAAAACACCAGCCATGGACAACCCTCCTCAGCACACCTTGCTCTAATCCTCTGACTCATTCTTCAAATACATAAGCTCTTTTCCCTCATATACAAAGTAGTTCTTAAGTGCTTGTTTGAACATTGCCATGGTCTCAAAGTGTTGTCCAACCTGAAACTGAACCTCACCATACTCTGTATCCTCATTGAAGTCAGGATATCTTGCCTTATGCTCCTCATCTGAGTCAGAAATTGGGGAGTTAAATGCCTCAGACTCATATTCATATGGCTTATCTTGGTCTGAGTCCAATTCCTCAGCCACTGGATCTGAATTGGGCTTATCCCTTGCCTCATCATTTGGATTTTCCTCACCTGGCCCATTACCTTGATCTCCACTAGGCCCACTGTTTGGCTCATTGTCTGCTTTTTGTTGGGATAGAACATGTTTTCTTTTTCTTCCAACATACCTTTTTGCCTTCTTTTTCTTAGTCCTAGGAGACATGTCCTTATCAGCAAAACTACCAGGTGGCACATTCTTCTTCTTTTTAGGTGTCTGTTGTCTAATACACCTCTTCTTCCTAGCACCCTTCTGTCCAGCATCCATTGCCTCTTTCATCCTCATACTAGGCTGCTTCTTCCTCACAGTCTTCCTCTGTACATTAACATCCTCATCACTACTACTACTATCAGATTCGAATCCAGGTGAAGAGGGTTTGTAGGGACCAACAAATCCGACTCCACATTCTCCATTTTTTTATCACACATTTCATTGATTTCCTTATCTCCTTTAAGAACATGCAACCCAGACTCTAAATCAAGGACACTGCCATCATACCAATACATCTGTTTGTAACTTGTATACCCTAAACTCTTGAACATTTCCTCCAAATCCTTGAAATTAACATAATCTATGTCTAATGGAGGAAATGTCTCAACACTTCCGTCGCGGTAGTGCAGTGCACCATCTTCATCCCATTCAAACCAACCCCCATGATGAAAAAACAGTGACTATTTCATATGACATCTATTAGAATAACAATGTGCAATAATTAACAAAAACATGCATGGTGAGGTGATCACTAATCCAAATCATCATTAACAAAAATCAAGTTCAGTAAAAAAATAGGGACTATTTCATATGACATCTATTAGAATAACAATGTGCAATAATTAACAAAAACATGCATGGTGGGGTGATCACTAATCCAAATCATCATTAACAAAAACCAAGTTCAGTAAAAAAAAATGGAGCAACACAAGCTAACGAAGCTTCAAGCTCAGATAGCGACACTAACTTTAGTAGCGCCATCAGTTCTTCCGTCTGCAGCACCGTCAACACCTCCCTGTTGTAAGTCTATGTCAGCTTGCTTGGAGGGAAACGTTTCGTTCTCTTAGGGTTTCTTCGTAATTTTGAGGAGAGAACGAGGCTGATGTATGGTAATTGAGGTGTGCACAAGGAAGAGAATGGGATTTTACCCTAAACGAGCAAAAGGATGCCAAGCAAAACGACATCGCTTTGCTGAGTGTGCAGAGGCTTATTTGTCCACATGTCCATAGAGCAATCCACGTTTGATGATCCAACGCCACATCACAAACTGCACGTTACACCTCAACGTTTTCCGTCGACTTTGAACGGAAAAACCAACTCAAGGGCTAATTGGTATCACGGAATATATGGATAAAAGCCGATATGGTAATTTATAAACATTAGGGGGCGTGTTGTCAATTTTCAAAATGGACATGGACCGAAAATGGTATTTATTTAAAAGGTCAAATTACTTGCTTAAGAAGGGTTTTCAGAGAGTTAAAAGACCGAGTTTGAGGATTGGGAGAAACAAAACACGATTTTACACAATCAAACTCCACATGATAAAAGTAATTGAAAAACGATCATAAAACGATTCATAACCAGGCCAACGTGATATTAATTAAAGGCCGCCCAACGTCATTATCTTGAGACTTCAACAATACGAAAATAAAATTAAAGAAATAACCCAAAAAGATTCAACAATAAACAACCTAGAGAACATTTTTCTGGTGAGTTCTATGAGTAACTAGCTGTCTCAAAAATAAAAACAGATGTGCATCGCAAAATTAATTTGAAGACTTTTTTCTAAAACCGTCCGATTCCCCAAACTCTGACCACACCATCAGTGTAACCACTGAACAATGTGCTTCCATCTGCACTCCAGTTCAAGCTGGTGCAGTAGATCACCTGCAAGACAATGGTAACGAAACAACAAATAAATACCTTAAATATAACAGTTCATTCCACGGTGCAAATCAAACCAACCAGGACAAGATTCAAAGATCTGTGAGAGCATCACTATAAAACCCAATAAGGAGAACACTAAAACCCAATGATAACCATCATCAGCTATGTTATAAATGAAAATTTAGCATTATCCAAAAGTGTGTGAAGGGGAGGGACTGAGAAAAGTTACCTTCTTCTTGTTGGCGTTCCCACCGGTGGCGGCATCAGCTTCGGTCTTGAGATCAACCTTCAAGTCTTCCACAATGCTCTTACTCTCCAAATCCCAGATCTTAATGCTCTGTTCAGTAGCAGCGCATAGCCAGTACCTATTAGGACTAAAGCACAGAGCATGGATGATAGCACCAGCATCAAGGGAGTAGAGCTTCTTCCCTTCAGCCAAATCCCACAGTAAAATTACTCCATCTTTGCCACCACTGGCACACAGGGAACCATCAGGTGAAACAGCAACTGTGTTCACATAACCAGAATGACCAGCAAGTGTGTTTCTCAGCTTGCAATTGGTCAGGTTCCAAACTTTCACAGTCCTATCCAAGAAAAAAAAACACTAAGAAATCGTAGCAGATGTATTGCCAGTTGGAAATAAACCAAACAGAAGCAACTCCTAAGCTTAAGTAATCTCAAACCATTAAGCCATATGATTCAGCACTACCTATATAAAATGCATTTAGCATGCCAATTATCTACAATTTTGGAAAAGGAAAACGGGATAAAAGTAAGTGAATTTAACCTCCCGGGGGGGGGGGGGGGTAATCCACAAATATGTACATAAAAGAATCTAGCATTTTGAAACAAAAGATTTAGATTAAAATTTAATATGTCGTACTTCTCAAAAAATATTTGTATCTAAAGACAAAACCATTTTTTTCGAAGTTTCTAACAAAGTAAACCTTTTTCTTTCTCAAGCATTTCTATCCAATCAAACTACACATTTCAAAATACAAGCACATGCCCTTTATAGAATATACAAACTTGAAACTTCTAAGAAACAAGTTCGTTTTCTATGATTATAAATGTCAAAATAAACAAATGTAATAAGAGGGCAAAAATCTTACTTCCCGATGCTAATCCAATAATTATTGCAAAAACATGGTCTTTCTTTCAAAACCCTATAAATCACACAACACACTCCACAAAAAAGCGCATTTTCCAAACTATTTATAATCAGAAGGAAAAAGAAGTTCAGCCCTAATACTCACTAATATTATTGCATAAATAAGCCCTTTTATCGCAACTCAATCAATCCAATCAAACCCTATAAATCACACAACGTCAACACCACAGAAACACTCTTTTCAACCCAGAATTACATATCTGAACCAAAAACAATTAAAAGAAAAACATATTTAAATCTACCTGTCCCAAGACGCAGAAACAATGGTAGGGTGCACAGTGTTAGGGCTAAACCTAACACAAGAAACCCAATCGGAATGCGCATCACCGTCCTGGATCGTGTATTTGCACTCACCAAGAGTGTTCCACAACTTAATCGTACGGTCACGAGACGCCGACACGATCTGACGGTTATCAACCGAGAACGCAACAGACATAACGTCCTTTGTGTGTCCGACGAATCGGCGAGCGGACTTTCCGGCCGCGAGGTCCCAGAGGCGGAGCTCGCCATCCCAGGAGCCGGAGAGAGCGAACTGGCCGTCGGAAGAGAGAACGACGTCCTGAACGAAGTGAGAATGACCCGTTAGCCTGCGGCGGGGGACGCCGTAGGTGCGCTCCTCCTTGGTGAGGTGCCAGAGGATGATGGACTTGTCGCGTGAGGCGGTTACGATCATGTCGGAGTTGTCGATTGGGGTTGCGATGGCTGTGACGGAGTCCGTGTGGGCTCGCATGGTGCCGCGGAGAACAAGTCCGTCTGCCATTGTTGTTTGTGGATTGTAGGGTTGGAGGATTGGGGAGTGTGCGCAAAAGAGGAGAGAGCTAGCTGCTGGGACTGAAAGGTCGTCTTCATATATATATATGGGGACCAGAACTCGATTTTTTAGGGTTTTGGGCTGGGGTGTACATGGGCCAGCTCACACAGCCAAACCCGATTCGAAATATATATCGAGCCTAATTTTTAGACCCTAACCCAATTTTAGATTCGATGAAATTTACGCATCTTCGGGTCGGGTGAAAATCGGATAAAAACCGGGTGAAAACCGGATCTTTAGCATATAAAAATCACCTAATCTCCAACTATTATTTCACAATTCACATAGTAAAATTCACTTAAAAAAATATAATAAGAGCTAACTTTTTTCTAAAATTAAAGCATAATTATAATCAATACTAATATTGTCTAATAATACTAAATATTTAAATTAATACAAATAATACAATATTATGCATTAGTTTAAAGTCTTATGCATTTTAAACATAAAACATTAACTTATAATCTTATAATGACTAATAATATAAAATATTAAAGTTTACAATATTTAAATTCCACGTAAGAATAGCCATCATCCATCATTAATAACACAAAATATTAATTGTGTATGATGACTGGGCCACCGGGACGAGTTCGGGTAACCCAAGTTATGGCTCGGATCCGACCCAAAATAATGACCGAATTTTTTTTGAGACTCTTACTCGATCCTAGACTCGATGAAATTACACTAAATTAGCTCCTCCTAATATGTTCGGAGCCGAATCGAGTCTTCAGACTGGACTGGATCATGTACACCCCCTACTTTTGGAGAATGGGAGAAAACTAAATGGTTTTGTTTTGGGGTTTTGTCGAACCGGATGTCATTCTTCGTTGTTTTTTTTTCTTTCTTCCCTCATAATAAGTTGTTTGGGTTTTTTACTAAACTCTTAATGGATTCTTGGTCTTTTGGAGGTCTCTAAACTCTAGTACTCATCCAAAGGATTTCTTAAAAAACAATTTGACCAAAAAAATATACTATTACGTTAATTATCTCATTGCAATGGCAATTATATTCTGGTCATGATTTGTTGTTGTTGACAACACCACCTTAAACCTTAGCTACATATATGTGGTCCTACTTATGAGAAACAAGATGATTCTTTTAGACTATGGTGGGTTTGTGTATGTGTTGAAACATAGACATAGAAAATTAGAAAGATTTAATTATTTTGTTGATTTTTATAGTTTTGCGAAATTTTTAATTAAGTTTTTATATTTTTTTTTAATTGATTTCTGTACCAATTTTTTTTTCAATTAGGTCCCTCTAATTAGCTTAATTTTATACGGACTTAACTTACAAAAAAAATTGGGAGTAAAGTATCGTTTTTGTCTCCAACGTTTGGGGTAAGTCCTATTTGTGTCCCTAACGTTTAAATCGTTCTATTTGTATCCTTAACGTTTATAAAAGTGATTCAATGTTATCCTACTATTAATTATACTAACAAATCAGATTATATTTTTCAATTATTCTCACTTGGATGTATTCATTCTCAATTATGTCTCACTTGTATGTGTTCGATTTTAATATTATACCCGCTATTTGTGTTTAGATTCAATTATGTTCCTAAAAAAGTGAATTATGTAAATGTTGTAGGAATTAGTTTCAACATTTGATGAGCTATTTTTCGGAGTAAGTCATCGATTCTATCCTAAACATTTGTATTCTAACTTCAAGAAGAGATTTTTAAAACTCAAACTAAAGCGCTAATGATGTGTAATTGACGGCAGGATAATATTGAATCACTTTTACAAACGTTAGGGATACAAATAGGATGATTTAAACGTTAGGGACACAAATAGGATTTACCCCAAATGTTGGGGACAAAAACGATACTTTACTCAAAAAATTGGTATAGGGACCCAAATAAAAGGAAAAGAAAATGTAAGGACCCAATTAAAAAAAATTTTGGTGCAAGAGCTCGATTAAAAGGAAAAAAAGTACAAAAACCTAATTAAAAATTTACGAAATTATAGGAACCAATAGAATCATTATACCAATTAGAAATATAGTCGTTATAGATAAGTTACACAATTTTTAACTTCTTTGCTAATCAAGTACGTGATAGATCATACAAATCATAATCTTATTAAAATACTAATATTATCCTTATTACAAATTACCATTACTATTTTTCAATTATCATCTATGATACAAGTCCAACAAAATCAAATACTAATTTCGGCCCAGTGGAAAAAACTAGGATAATGAAAGCATGATTGGGTTGAGTAATTCGGGACCATAGCAGAAGAACAGAAAGAAAAGAAGACAACCAATTTGGATAAAGGACTATGAGAAAAGGACAAAAAAAGATTATGACATGGAATAGAGGTGTAGGTAAAGACAAATTAAGAGAGGGGGAGAGAAAAAGGCAAATCTGGAAGCTCGTAACGATAGAGACGAAGCATACATGACGTGAAGCAGAGATAGCGGCGAATATGGGGCATAGGCAAAGGCAACATGAATTCAAAGTAGAGGCAATTGCGATATGAAAAAAAGTAGACACAATGATGAAGAGAAGAAACACGAAATCGTAGTAAAGAGAGAAAGATGCGGTAAAGGGTGACGGCAGTGACAGAGAAAACACGGTTGTGAAAAATATAGAAGAAAACGAAAAGACAAAGACAACGATAGCACAAAGGTAGTGAAAAGAGAGAGAGAGGGAGGGAGGATGAACGACTATAATGATTTGTGTGACTGAAAGGAAGGAAGAGAGGTGACAACAAGAATTTGGTTTGGAGGGAGGGATGAGGAGAGGAGAGGATGAGAAATGAGAGAAAAGAAGAAAAATCCGGTAAAAACAATCATGGATATATGAATTTAAAATGAAGTTATAGTTGAAGTTGAGTGTTAAAAGTATTGTGCTTTTGTCTCAAAATTAGTGTTCCACCCTGTAGTGTAGGATACAAAATTTTTGTATGTGCACCTCCATATTCGTTATAAAATTAAAATATAAAAATACTATTTATAAATGGTCGTTATTATCCTGTAGAGTTAAGTTTTATCTACACATGTAGATAGATACTTGTCGAATGAGCAATGCTGGATAGCCCGTGACCTACAACAGTGATGTTTGAAACAGTGTATCAAAAGTGACACCCCCAAAGAACCAATTTTGGCATGATCAGTGCTTTGTTGGTGTTTTGAACATTTTTTTAGCTATAGTTTTTTCTTTACAATGTGAATTTGAATTACACCCAGTGTACCCATGTCGGTGATAACTTGTTCATGTAAAAAGCCAGTTACATTGCTCCATATTTAGATATAATAGTATAGGTGAGTACTAAATGTTTTTCGTGAACATTAGAGTTAGGTAAAGAGTCAAGAACTTAGGTTATTTTCAAAAAAGAAAAAAAATTGTGCATTGCACATGACAAATTTGATTTAATTAGATTGTAACACCCTACCCTTCAAAGTCTTATACTTAAATCATAACTCAATGAGGGTTTAGTGCTACGACACAAGACTGAGATATAAATACTTATGTATAGAAGGAGATATTAAACTAGAAGCCTGTAAAAGAATTTAAACCCCGGATAAAAGACAATTCGCCAATCGTTCATACTCGATAACATATATAAGCACATCGAAAAAGGTAGATAATTAAAAATTTGAAGAAAGAATAAGGGTAAAGAGACATATATAAGTATATATAAATATTTACTAGTTTCAGCCCACGAAGATTAGGCCAGCTAGAATTACAAAAGTAAAACAGTTTGATATACATAACGTAACTCTCCACATATATATCAAAGGCCTCTAAAGGCAAGTTTTCAAAATGAACACATCATATGAATTTTTCCAAAAGAAGGAGAGAATCTAAAACCAAAATAGAAGCAAAAAATCTTCTTCGCCATCTTTCAGATAAAACACCTTCTCCTTGAGGAGCACTAGAACCTGCATCTAAAAAACATAAATAATATATGGGTGAGAATCCAAACCACCGAGTTTTCAGTAGGATAAAAGTGTCGAATTGATACAATATAACGTAATAGCAACTCTCTAAGCAATCTTAATCTTCAAAATTTCATTGATTCAAATCTAAGGTTCTCTCTAAACCAGAAAATGGCAACTTACCTAAGGGATTCTAATCTATCTATTTATTCTCAGTTTTTCACAAACCTCCAATCACCACATCGTATCAAGAACAACCCTCAGCATCACCATCGCCAGTATAATGGATCTCTTAGTTGTTCAAACACATACAAAAAATACACTAATAGAGAAAACAGATAAAACAATTAGCTCAAATAACATATAGATACAATTATTCAATAAGACAAGCCAAATACAAGATGCACACCTAATCAATATACACAAATACAAATGATGCATGCCTGTCCTATGACCAATGAGCTCATCTGTCAGTTATAAGCCAAACCCCGACATGTTCGGTAGCAAATCCTGGACAGTCCCTTGGTGTGCGCATCCCCAAGAGGTATTTATATTCATTCATTCATTAATATCATGCATGATTCTCAAATCAATGCTAGGGAGTGTGCCCTGCTCACCTTCTTTAGGGATATCATCCGAGAAGGTCTAAGTGCCCGTTCACATCTTGCGATGGAGGATCAACAAAGTGTCTCAAATCTCAACCCGTACCAAGTGGGACAAATCACAACCCTTGCATCTATCCAGTGGTTCCAATCTCAATCCGGAGCAAATAAGACAAATTACAACCCTTGCATCTACCCAGACAACTCAAATATCAATCCGGAGCAAGTGGGACAAAGCTACAACCTTTGCATCTACCGAGGCAACCCAAATATCAACCCGGAGCAGGTGGGACAAAGCCACAATCCTTGCATCTACCCAGACAACTCAAATATTAATCAAGCTCATTTTCATCATCCAATCATATCAACTCATGCCTTCAATCACTTCTAACTCATTTCGACTCAATAATTTCCTTCCGAACGCCTTCTACCCTCTAATATAACATCTAGGCACAGACCCAGGCATAGTAATGAGGGGGCACTTGCCCCACTCCCATTCCATTTTTTTAAGCCAATATATATATATATATATATATATATATATATATATATATATATATATATATATATATATATATATATATATATATATATATATATATATATGCCCCATTTTAAATGACCCCTTACAAATAACTATAAATAAATTAAGTCCAATTATTAAAAGTCCAAAATCCACTTTATCTTTCTATCATTTTGACTATTAGTTAACCTAATTAAATTTAGTCTTTTTCTATTCTCAAGTCCCAGCCGTCACTCATGTATTCTCTTAAATCCTTTTCTTAGTTTCATATTTTCAATCTTCTTTTTCTATTCCTTATCTAGTGGTAATCTTCTCTTCATCAAAAGGTAAATTTTAAATTTTCTATTTTATTTTATATAATTCTCTATGACTCTATGTATCTTTTAATTTTATTATTTCTCTTTTTGATATTTTCAATTGCAAATTTTAATTCAAACAATTATAGTTTAGGTATTAATCTATTTTTTTATGGTCTTCATGAATTTATATATTTTATTTTATTCTCAATTTAGTGATCTTTATTATTTATTTGTTTATCTTTCGTTCTATTCTATTATATGTAATTATGTTGCATATAAGTTTTTAAAGTGAATTGATCAATTTACTAATTTAGAATATATAATTTTTATTTTTAGAAATATTAATGAAAAATATTTCAAAAGAAAGCTACCACTAGAATCTGAAATCACTTCATTAGTCTCTTCTAATAAAAAGAAGTTCTTAGAATTCGATGTGAAAAATCTGGTAACTGATCTTGGACAACGACCCAAAATTTCAAATTATGATCTAAATGACAGAGATAAAATGTGCACTTTTATATTTTTAAATTTAAATTAATATATATTTTGATAGTAATGTGTATTATTTTTGCCCCCAACATAAATTTTCTGGGACTGTCACTGCTATCGTCTCTATACTCGTTATAGGATTGTGAAAGTAAAAGAGCTAGTTGGATAGATTAAAACAGTTAAAAATCATCATTTCTAAAAAACAGGATAGTCATGCATACACATATGTCATACGTACACAAGATTTGGATTTTCTGCGTACACATGGTATGCGCACAAAACTATTTCACTTTTGTAACACCCCTCTGATGCGTACGCACGACTCCAATTTTTGCAACTTCTATATAATTCAATTTTAATCCCCTAAATTCATACCTCTATAACTTTTTGTGCAATTATCCATTTTCCTTTCGATAACATATATAAGTGCATCGAAAAAGGTAGATAATTAAAAATTTGAAGAAAGAATAAGGGTAAAGAGACATATACAAGTATATATAAATATCTACTAGTCTCAGCCCACGAAGATTAGGCTGACTAGAGTTACGAAAGTAAACAGTTTCATATACATAACCTAACTCTCCACATATACATCAAAAGCCTCTAAAGGCAAGTTTTCAAAATGAACACATCATATGAGTTTTTCCAAAAGAAAGAGAGAATCTAAAACCAAAATAGAAGCAAAAAGTCTTCTTTGCCATCTTTCAGATAAAACTCCCGCTCCTTGAGGAGTACTAGAACCTGCATCTAAAAAACATAAATAATATATGGGTGAGAATCCAAACCACTGAGTTTTCAGTTGGGTAAAAGTGTCGAATCGATATAATATGACGTAATAGGAACTCTCTAAGCAATCTTAATCTTCAAAGTTTCATTGATCCAAGTCTAGGGTTCTCACTAAACCAGAAAATGGCAACTTAGCTAAGGGATTCTAATCTATCTATTTGTTGAGTTAAGAAATTAACTAAATTAATTAGTGATGACAAACATTATTTTTGGACAAAATAAAGAATTAGTGTTGATTAATTATATTTACTTATTACTAATTGTTTATTGTTGTAGGCCAAAATTCCATAGCCCAAATGGAATGAAAAGCAATTAGCAAGGTTGGTGGGCTGAAAACAAAAAATTAGAAGCCCAAAAGAAACAAAGCCAAAGAAATCAAACGGGTTACATGAACCAAACCAATCCAAGCCCGTATCCATCCCACAAAGCTTCTCTTGTAAGATTGAAGTATTCACTCTTTCAATGTGCAACGTTCCTCTCCTCTCTGACCAAGTCAAATCAGAACTTCAGAAAAGTAAGAAAGAGAAAGAGAGAGAGCTTCTTCACCAAGCTAGTCACCAAAGAAGCAAGAGAGATAAGGATTAAGCTTGAAACTCAGAAATCAAATCAGAAAATCCAAAACCAAATCAAGCTTAGGTTACAGGTAAATCACTTCCTCTTTCATGCAACTCGGTTTCATCTCTTCTTCCTAACTCTCTGCTCTATCCAAAATGGGATACAAGGGAAAGAGGATTCCTGTTCTTCTCTGCTGTGTATCTACGGTCTTAAACAAGACTTGGGGACCAAGTTGGTTTTCAAGGGCTCAGATCAAATTGACCATGAGAAGATCTCTATGGTTGCTGCTTTATGGCTTTCGGTCAAGATGAAGAAGTCAGAAGAAAAGTTTCTACTCTGAGGATTAAGGAGAAAAAGTAATTCTGTGGGTTGGTGAAGCTCAAGGCTCAAGGTGTTGACCTTGGAAAAAGAACCAAGCAACATGCAAGGAGATAAAAGAAGCTTGCTGTTCATTCAGAAAGCAAGGAGAGAAAACCAGAGTGTGAGAACAGTGTTCTGTAAAGAAGTTCCTCTACTTGGATAATGCTTTCTTTCAAAGAAGCATTCGACCAATACTGAAGAACTCAAGCTAAGGTTTGTGAATCTGGTTTGGCACATAGCAAAGAGGTTGCTGATGAAGTCAATCTCCTTCATGTTTTACAGATTGTAATGTACTTTTCTATGTTTATCTTTCTGTAATTTCTTGTGAGAAAAAGGCATTGTGAGAAAGCTCAAGTAAAAGCCATGAGTGGAAAAAGGTAGAGTGATACACTTGAGAGAAAAGTCTAGAGTTATTTTTAGATTTCTTTAGGTATGTTTATGTCCTGTATCTTGTACCTGTAAGGTATCCATTTCTTAGTTAGGTTAGCACTAAGAGTGAATAGTTAGGTATTAGCATAGCCAATGTCAAGTTAGGTTAGAACTTGAGTGTGAAAGGATTGGGTCAATCCTGTGAAATTGGTGTATGTAATACTATTAACTATAGTGAAATTCTTCCATAGTTGTGGAGGAGACTGGACGTAGGTTGCATAGCACAAGGCAACCAAACCAGGATACATGCTGGTGTCAGCTTTTCTCTTCTCTGCTGTGTTCTGTTTTCTGATATTCATGAGACAAAAATAAATTGTCTCATAAATTTCCGCTGCTGAGTACAAACAGAATCAGAATTGAAAGTTTGTTTTAAAAGGATAATAACAGCAACTTAAAAGGAAGGCATAGATTCAACCCCCTTCTCTAAGCCTACCACAACCTTCAATTGGTATCAGGAGCTAAGGTCTCAAGAATCAAGCTTAACCGCTTGGAGCAAAGATCCAATGGTGAACAACCTGGGCACAACCACAGTTGCTTACACCCTCACTGAAGGCCAGTCAAACAATCGGCCACCTTTCTTCAATGGGAAGAACTACTCCTACTAGAAAGAAAGGATAAGGATTTTCATCCAATCCATTGACTACAACATATGGAAGATTGTTGTGAGCGGTCCCAAGATCCCAACAAAAACAAGTGCTGATGGAGTGATGACTCCAAAAGAAGAAGCTGAATGGAATGAAGATGATAAGAAGAAGATAGAGCTGAATGCTAAAGTAATCAACCTTCTTCACTGTGCTATCAGCTTTGAAGAGTACCGGAAGGTGTCTAGATGCAAGACAGCCAAAGAAATCTGGGAAAAACTCCAGGTTACACACGAAGTCACCAAACAAGTAAAAGAAACGAGGATTGATATGTTGCGAAAAGAGTACGAGATGTTTAGCATGAAGGATGGAGAAAGCATTGATGAAGCGTTTGAGAGATTCTCAATCATAATCAACAACCTTGATGTTATGGGTACAAACTACGCAGAACAAACCTTGGTGAGAAAACTCCTTAGAAGCCTCACAAAAGAATGGGAAAACACTGTCACTGTCCTAACCAAGAGCAATAACATAAGTCCCATAACATATGATGACCTGAGAGAAAAACTCCTTGCCTATGAAGCCACACACACAAACACATACTCAAAGAAAAAGGGAATAGCCCTCAAGTCACAAATAGAACCGAAAGAGAGTGAGTCTAGTGATAGTATTTCAGATGATGAGCTTTTATTTTTTGCTAGGAGATTTAGAAGGATGATGAAGAACAAGGGCAGATACAAGGGTTCAAGTTCAAAGGAGCACAAGATAGACTTGAGCAAGGTGACGTGCCATCATTACAAGGAGGCTGGACACTTCAAGCTAAACTGTCCAAAGCTCAAAAGGGAGGACAAAGGAAAGAAGGAAAGGAAAAGAGTACTCATGGCAGCTTGATAGGATCTTGAGAATGACTCAAATGAAGAAGAAGAATCTGAAGGAGATGACAAAGACTGCTTCATGGCTGGAAACAACAATCTTGATGAGGTAAACTATTATGATTTGACCATTGAGGACTTGCATGCTATTATTGATGATCTCACTTTAAACACATCAAAACTGCTTGATAAATACAATAAATGCAGATCTGAAAGAGATGTGTTAAGAGTTAAAAATAATTTTTTAAAAGAACAGGTGAAGGAAACTGAATGTGCTTTGGACATCATTGAAGAAAACAGATTTCTAAAATCTGAACTTAAAAAATTAAAAGGAAAGCACATTGTGGATCCTTCTCATGAATTAATTGCTGAAAATGAAAGATTAAATGATATTAAAAGGCTGAATGGTGACTTAGCAAAATTTGCTCAAGGTTCTAGTAACTTGGACAAATTACTTGCAAGTCAAAGACCATTGTTTGAAAAATCTGGTTTAGGCTACATAGCCAAGGAAGATGCAGTTTCCAACACTTCCTCTATAAAATTTGTGGCTTCTTCATCAAATACCAAACCTATACCAAACAAATTGGGTATTAGATATGTTTCAAAATTTGAAGAAAAATTTGATGAAGTATACACAAGTGAAACTGAGCCTTCACCAAGAACTGATCCGAGTTCAAACCGGCCAGATTTGGGTTATATTTCAAAAAATGAGGCTGCTTTCAAGAAACCATTTTTCTATAACAAAACCTCATTTTCGAAAAATCCAAAGAGTTTTAAAAATTCTGGTGAAAACATTTTTGCAAAAAGGAACAATTATAACAAAAATTAGTTTGTTAAAGGAAATGCGTCTCCTCCAAAAACCAGAAAATTTCAACCATTTAATCACTTCAAGCAATTTAACTCACCTAATTTTCAGCGACACACATCAGAAAATCATTGTGTTAATTGCAAGAAAGTTGGTCACTCATATGAACAATGCTTCATTGAAAAGAGAGTTGTAGGAAACAAAGTCTACAATGTTGTTTGTGATTTCAATGCACTTGGGCAACCAAGATGGATTAACTTCAAAGGATCCAAATTAATTTGGATACCTAAGGCTACTTGAAACTCATCATGCAGATTTGCCTAGCATCCAAGAACAAAAAGGACATGTGGTACATGGATAGTGGATGTTCAAGGCACATGACTGGAAGGTCAACCTACTTCATCAAACTAAATAAGTATGATGGAGGTTTTGTGACCTTTGGAGATGATGGTAAAGGTAAAATCATTGCTGTTGGAAAAGTAGGTAATGAGCAATCTACTTTCATTGATGATGTACTTTTGGTATGTGGTTTAAAGCACAATCTTTTGAGTATAAGTCAGCTGTGTGATTTAGGATATTTAGTTGTTTTCAAAAGGCTTGAATGCTGTGTTGTTAATGAAAAGACAAATGAAGTGATGTTTGTTGCCAAGCGTTTTAATAATATGTATGGACTTACTTTTGATGAACTAAAGGATCAAAATGTAGCTTGTCTTCATTCTAAAGAATCTGAAAAGTGGTTATGGCACAAGAGATTGGGCCATGCAAGTATGTTTCAAATAAACAAACTTGTAAAGAAAGAATTAGTAAGAGGTCTTCCTTTGAAAAAGTTTGACAAAGATATCACTTGTGATGCTTACCAAATGGGAAAACAAACAAAAAGTTCTTTTAAACCAAAGGAAGACATCTCTACTAAAAGACCACTTGAGTTGCTACACATTGATTTATTTAGTCCAACAAGAACTCAAAGCCTAGGTGGTAAACATTATGGTTTAGTAATTGTGGATGACTACACTAGGTTTGGTTAGATTTTATTTCTTGCACACAAAAATGAAGCCTTTTCGGCCTTTGAACTTTTTTGCAAGAAAATTCAAAATGAAAAGGATTTGAAAATCTCTTCTATAAGGAGTGATCATGGAACTGAATTTGAAAATAATTTATTTGAATCCTTTTGTGAGGAATTTGGAATATCTCACAACTTCTCTTGTCCAAGAACACCACAACAAAATGGTGTTGTGGAAAGAAGAAATAGAAGCATACAAGAGATGACAAGAGCTATGCTTTGTGAGAGTAATGTTCCAAAATTTCTTTGGGCTGAAGCGGTTAACACGGCTTGCCACATTTTGAATAGAACAATCATAAGGAAATTTTTGAAGAAAACCCCTTATGAACTTTGGAAAGGCTACCCACCAAACTTAGATTACTTGCACATCTTTGGATGCAAATGTTTTGTTTTAAATAACAAAGAAAATTTGGAAAAATTTGATCCAAAGGCTTATGAGTGTTTGTTTGTAGGATATTCCACAACTAGTAAAGCATATAGGGTTTATCATCAAGATGCTAGGATTATTGAGGAGTCCATACATGTTACATTCTGTGATACCAACTTGGTACAAAGCATTTTGGAAGATTGTGATACAGGAAATCAAGCTCAAAAGGAAGCTGAAACTGTGCAAAATCAAGAGAAAGGACATTCTGGACAAACTGAACCAGAAACTGCAACTGCTGAAAATTCGAGAGACAATTCCATTTTGTCTCATGAATCTGAAGGAAATCTTGAATCCAGCAGCACCCAAAATCCCTTGGTATCTCAATCTGCATCCAAGTCCACCAGACCTCGTGAATGGAGATTCTTAAAGAATTATCCTGAGGAATTTGTCACTGGGGACGTCTCTCATGGAGTGCAAACAAGGTCTTCCACTAGAAAGGCAAATGAAGGATCAAACATTGCCCTTCTTTCACAAATTGAGCCTCAAAATGTCAAGGAAGCACTCAGTGAACCTTCTTGGGTTAAAGCTATGGAGGATGAGCTTCTTGAGTTTGAAAAGAACCAAGTATGGACTTTGGTTCCACGGCCAAATGGAAAGAAAGTGACCGGCACCAAGTGGATTTTTCGGAACAAGTTGGGAGAAGATGGTAGCATTGCAAGAAACAAGGCAAGGCTAGTGACACAAGGATATGACCAAGAAGAAGGAATAGACTTTGATGAATCCTTTGCCCCTATTGCCCGAATGGAAGCCATAAGAATTCTCTTAGCTTATGATGTACATTGTGGTTTTAAATTATATCAAATGGATGTGAAATGTGCATTTTTGAATGGAGTGATAGATAGAGAAGTGTACGTGGAGCAGCCTCCTGGTTTTGAAAATAAAGAGCATTTTGATCATGTTTTCAAATTATCTAAAGCTCTCTATGGTTTAAGACAAGCTCCTAGAGCTTGGTATGAGAGACTTAGCTCTTTTCTTTTGAAAAATGGTTTTCAAAGAGGCACCACTGACACAACTCTATTTATCAAGAACTCTAATGATTCTTTTATTCTAGTCCAAATATATGTTGATGACATTATTTTTGGATTAGCCAATGAATCCCTTTGTTCTGAATTTGGAAAACTCATGACAAGTGAATTTGACATGAGTATGATGTGTGAACTTAATTTCTTCCTTGGGCTGCAAATTAAACAAACTGAAAAAGGTATTTTCATTCATCAAGAAAAGTATGCCAAGGAATTAGTTAAGAAATTTGATATGGAAAATGCCAAATCCATGGGAACTCCCATGCATCCTAGTTCTAAATTAGATAAGGGAGAAACTGAGAAAGATGTTGATGAGACTAGGTATAGAGGAATGATTGGTTTTCTTATGTACTTAACTTCCTCTAGGCCCGATATTGTGCAAAGTGTTGGATTGTGTTCTAGGTTCCAATCCAAACCTAAAGAGTCACATCTTTCTGCAGTTAAAAGGATCATTAGATATGTTCATGGCACATCCAATTTTGGTCTTTGGTATCCTAAGATTGATGATTTTTCTGCAGTTGGTTATTGTGATGCAGATTTTGCTGGTGATAGAGTTGATAGAAGGAGCACTTCTGGTTTATGTTGTTTCCTTGGAAAGTCATTGAATGTTTGGTCAAGTAAAAAGCAACCAACAGTGGCCTTATCTACTGCAGAGGCTAAGTATATTGCTGCTTCTTCTTGTTGTTCTCAGCTTTTATGGTTAAAAACACAGCTTGCTGATTACAAATTAAAGACTAAAAATATTCCCTTGATGTGTGATAATATGAGTGCCATTAATATTTCTAAAAATCCAGTTTTGCACTCTAGGACTAAGCATATTGAAGTGAAATTTCACTCAATAAGAGAACATGTCCAAAAAGGGGATATTTGCATTCAATTTGTTAAATCAGAGGAGCAATTAGCAGATATTTTTACAAAACCATTAGCTGAGGATAGATTCTGCATGCTGAGGACTTGTCTAGGAATTTTGAGTTATGATTCTTTATTTGAAAAGTGCTGATATATTTGCTGGAGCTTTTTGTCTCATAAACAGGTATGAGACAATTCTGGGCAGGTGATGAACGTTTCCTTCAAGTCAGCGCGTACTGGGCTTACTTCAAGTGAAAAATTAATCTGGACTAACCTCAAATCAGATCTGGGTTGTCCTAAATGTTTCACTAAAATCCAAACCTCATCTAGGCCCAATATGAATGTTACATTCTTGTTTACTTGATTTTTTGATGATTTGTGTGCTTAAGTTTTATTTAAAATTTTTTTGGCTCAAAAAGGTTTTCAAGCTAATTTATTTTTTTTCTGTTTTGATCCAAAAAGGGTTTCAAAATTTAAAATTAATTTCCTGTTTTATTTTAAAATCAAATAAAATACTTCTTGAATGAGGTCATGTCTTTTCAAGTCTTTTCAAAGGATGATGCAGTTGCATGGTTTTGGAAATTCACTTTTGGGTACGGTTACCAACACTCCATCTCTTTCCTCCATAACTTCTCCTCAAACTTTTCAATTTCTTCCCACTCACTTTACTGCTTCTCTTCCCTCAAAAGACTGAAACTAACCAAATGAGGAAAAAAACTATTGCTAAAAGGCCTCCTCGTGAAAAGGTGCAAGCTTCCTACAAAACCTTCCACTCGCTCCCAAGACCGGACCTTTACCCCATCTCCTTCTCCTCCTACCTCTTCTCCTTGGTGTGATCCCATGGCACGAACCAAGAATCCCTCTAGGGTTACTCCTTCTGCCAAGAAGACACCACAGACGAAAGAACCTCCATCCAAGCCAGGGTCATCGAAACCGAGTTCATCCAAGGGGAAGTGACCAGCCGCACCAGAACCTCCACCTGAGTCCACACAACCAAAGTCTAGGTCTTTTCCATCACGTTCACAAAGAGGTAAAACTCGAGTTCCTCTTAAGTCAGTTAAAGAACCAGACATTGGCCCTTTTGATCACAAAGCTCACTTTTTGACTTCTCATTCGAACTATAACCTTTATAGATTCAAATCTGCCATGAACAATGATTTTTTTGAAGGGGTTATCCAGTATCGTACCCTATGTCCCTCTTTTCTTGCTGATTTGCCATCTTTGAAAAGAAAAGGTTTTCTATTTGTTGATAACTTGATTTTTCTGGACTGGAATCACCTTTTTGACATCAAAAAGCCTGTTTATCCCTTGTTGGTCAAAGAATTTTATGCAAACATGACTTATCATGAAGGCACTGCTCACTCATATGTAAAGGGCCGAGACATAGTTGTAAATAATGAAACTATTAGTGATACTTTGAAGTATACTGATGTTGGGCCTTGTGCTTACACTTCGGTTAAGTGGGATGAAGGAGTTGGAATTTCTTATCATGATGCATTGGCACACATCTGTGAACATGTTTCTTTAATTGATGGCATTACACTCACTCACAAAGCCCTAGGATATAAGCGTGCTCAATTGCACCGAATGGTCAACCATATTATTCTGCCTCAAAGCGGCTCATATCAAAGGGTTTCCTACACTGATACTCTTGTTTTATATGCCCTTCTCACCAAAACTGAAATTTCATTTGCATACTTGATGGTTAGATATATGTTTGACTCTGTTAGGAGTGAAAAGGTACAAAGCACTTCCTTATGGCATGTTTCTAACTTGCATATTTGAGTTTTTTTGGTGTTGACTTGACCAATGAGAACTATGAAAATATACATTCATACCTAAAGGGGGGTGGTTCAGTGAAACAGAACAAAGGACCCACTAGATCTGAAAGAGTTGTCCTAGATGATGAAGATGATGATTTTGTTCCTGAGGACTCTCCTGCTCCTTCCACTGAGGGTACTTCCATCTCCACTGGGAAGAAATCTACTTTGTTGAATGTGGTCAAGGATGTCGCTCAAGAATTTGTTTCCCAATCAAATCACATGATTGCCATGAGCAAGGAACAAAGGAAGCTTGCTAGCAAGCATGAGAACTTCCTGAAGAAATCAAGGGATAGGGTGGCTGTGCTCATGACCTTCATTGATAACCTACAAAATGATGAAGACATTGCCTCTGATGTTGAAGAGGAAGCTGCTTCGGAGGGGAATGGTTCTGATGCCTAGGATTTGTCTCATAAAAACTGCTGCTGTTGCTCTCTTTTTGTCTCATGAATTCTGTTTCTTTAGCAACTTTTGAACTGTTTCATTTTGGATGATTGTAATAACTCTAGCTATTGCTGCACCTTTGGTAGTTTAGTCAGTACTTTGCACTATGAGCTAACTCTTTTCTGCAGGATGCACGACTTTATTTTTTGTTGTTCTTGCTTATTATCCACCCTTGATGACAAAAGGGGGAGTAATAGCAATAGGATAATAGATCCTAGTACTTCTTTTGGGATTTTTGCTGCATTAATACTTGAGTTTGCATGCTGAATATTCTTTGCTGCATTAATACTTGATTTCACATGCTGAATCATTTTGCTGATGATATTAGCTTGATGTTGGGCTGATTATGTGATGTTGCTTATCTGATATTCCTTAGCCAATATAAATGTATTTTAGCTCTTTATTGTGCTCTCTTTAAGAACAAAGAAAAATAGGAACAAATAGGAAAGCATAAATTCAGGGGGAGCTAATCTTGAAAAGGAAAGGGGGAGCAACATAAAAGCAAATGACAAAAATCAAAGGGAGTTTATATACCTTACTCAATTTATTTCCTTTTTGATTATTGCTTAAATCATGTTTGTCATCAAGTGGGAGATTGTTGAGTTAAGAAATTAACTAAATTAATTAGTGATGACAAACATTATTTTTGGGCAAAATAAAGAATTAGTGTTGATTAATTATATTTACTTATTACTAATTATTTATTGTTGCAGGCCAAAATTCCATAGCCCAAATGGAATGAAAAACAATTAGCAAGGTTGGTGGGCTGAAAACAAAAAATCAAAAGCCCAAAAGAAACAAAGCCAAAGAAATCAAACGGGTTACATGAACCAAACCAATCCAAGCCCGTATCCATCCCACAAAGCTTCTCTTGTAAGATTGAAGTATTCACTCTTTCAATGTGCAACGTTCATCTCCTCTCTGACCAAGTCAAATCATAACTTCAGAAAAGTAAGAAAGAGAAAGAGAGAGAGCTTCTTCACCAAGCTAGTCACCAAAGAAGCAAGAGAGATAAGGATTAAGCTTGAAACTCAGAAATCAAATCAGAAAATCCAAAACCAAATCAAGCTTAGGTTACAGGTAAATCACTTCCTCTTTCATGCAACTCGGTTTCATCTCTTCTTCCTAACTCTCTGCTCTATCCAAAATGGGATACAAGGGAAAGAGGATTCCTGTTCTTCTCTGCTGTGTATCTACGGTCTTAAACAAGACTTGGGGACCAAGTTGGTTTTCAAGGGCTCAGATCAAATTGACCATGAGAAGATCTCTATGGTTGCTGCTTTATGGCTTTCGGTCAAGATGAAGAAGTCAGAAGAAAAGTTTCTACTCTGAGGATTAAGGAGAAAAAGTAATTCTGTGGGTTGGTGAAGCTCAAGGCTCAAGGTGTTGACCTTGGAAAAAGAACCAAGCAACATGCAAGGAGATAAAAGAAGCTTGCTGTTCATTCAGAAAGCAAGGAGAGAAAACCAGAGTGTGAGAACAGTGTTCTGTAAAGAAGTTCCTCTACTTGGATAATGCTTTCTTTCAAAGAAGCATTCGACCAATACTGAAGAACTCAAGCTAAGGTTTGTGAATCTGGTTTGGCACATAGCAAAGAGGTTGCTGATGAAGTCAATCTCCTTCATGTTTTACAGATTGTAATGTACTTTTCTATGTTTATCTTTCTATAATTTCTTGTGAGAAAAGGCATTGTGAGAAAGCTCAAGTAAAAGCCATGAGTGGAAAAAAGCAGAGTGATACACTTGAGAGAAAAGCCTAGAGTTATTTTCAGATTTCTTTAGGTATGTTTATGTCCTGTATCTTGTACCTGTAAGGTATCCCTTTCTTAGTTGGGTTAGCACTAAGAGTGAATAGTTAGGTATTAGCATAGCCAATGTCAAGTTAGGTTAGAACTTGAGTGTGAAAGGATTGGGTCAATCCTGTGAAATTGGTGTATGTAATACTGTTAACTATAGTGAAATTCTTCCATAGTTGTGGAGGAGACTGGATGTAGGTTGCATAGCGCAAGGCAACCGAACCAGGATACATGCTAGTGTTAGCTTTTCTCTTCTCTGCTGTGTTCTGTTTTCTGATATTCATGAGACAAAAATAAATTGTCTCATAAATTTCCACTGCTGAGTACAAACAGAATCAGAATTGAAAGTTTGTTTTAAAAGGATAATAACAGCAACTTAAAAGGAAGGCATAGATTCAACCCCCCTTCTCTAAGCCTACCACAACCTTCACTATTTATTCTCATTTTTTCACAAACCTCCAATCACCACATCGTATCAAGAACAACCCTCAGCATCACCATCGCCAGCATAAGGGATCTCTTAGTTGTTCAAACACATACAAAAAATACACAAATAGAGAAAATAGATAAAATAATTAGCACAAATAACATATAGATACAATAAGACATGCCAAATACAAGATACACACCTAATCAATATACACAAATACAAATGATGCATGCCTGTCCTATGACCAATGAGCTCATCTGTCGGTTATAAGTCAAATCCCGACATGTTCGGTAGCGAACCCTGAATAGTCCCTTGGTGTACGCATCTCCAAGAGGTATTCATATTCATTCATTCATCAATATCATGCATGATTCTCAAATCAATGCTAGGGAGTGTGCCTTGCTCACCTTCTCTAGGGATATCATCCGGAAAGGTCTAAGTGCTTGTTCACATCTTGTAACGGAGGGTCAACAAAGTGTCTCAAATCTCAACCCGTAACAAGTGGGATAAATCACAACCCTTGCATCTACCCAGTGGTTCCAATCTCAATTCGGAGCAAATAGGACAAACCACAACCCTTGCATCTACCCAGACAACTCAAATATCAATCCGGAGCAAGTGGGACAAAGCCACTACCTTTGCATCTACAGAGGCAACCCAAATATCAACCCAGAGCAGGTGGGACAAAGCCACAATCCTTAAATTTACCCAGACAACTCAAATATTAATCAAGCTCATTTTCATCATCCAAGCATATCAACTCATCCCTTCAATCACTTCCAACTCATTTCGACTCAATAATTTCCTTCCGAACTCTTTCTACCCTCTAATCTAACGTCCAGGCACGGACCCATGCATAGTAATGAGGGGGCACTTGCCCCCACTCCCATTTCATTTTTTTAAAACCAATATATATATATATATATATATATATATATATATATATATATATATATATATATATATGCCCCATTTTAAATGACCCCTTACAATTAAACTATAAATAAATTAAGTCCAATTATTAAAAGCTCTAAACCCACTTTATCTTTCTATCATTTTGACTATTAGCTAACCTAATTAAATTTAGTATTCTTCTATTCTCAAGTCCCAGCTGTCACTCATTTATTCTCTTAAATCCTTTTCTTAGTTTCATACTTTCAATCTTCTTTTTCTATTCCTTGTCTAGTGGTCATCTTCTCTTCATCAAAAGGTAAATTTTAAATTTTCTATTTTGTTTTATATAACTCTCTATGACTCTATGTATCTTTTAATTTCATTATTTCTCTTTTTGATATTTTCAATTGCAAATTTTAATTCAAACAATTATAATTTAGGTATTAATCTATTTTTTTATTGTCTTCATGAATTTATATATTTTATTTTATTCTCAATAGTGGTCCATATTATTTATTTGTTTATCTTTCGTTCTATTCTATTATATGTAATTATGTTGCATATAAGTTTTTAAAGTGAATTGATCAATTTACTAATTTAGAATATATATTTTTTATTTTTAGAAATAATAATAAAAAATATTTCAAAAAAAACTACCACTAGAATCTGAAATCACTTCATTAGTTTCTTCTAATAAAAAGAAGTTCTTAGAATTCAATGTGAAAAACCTGGTAGCTAATCTTGGACAACGACCCAAAATTTCAAATTATGATCTAAATGACAGAGATAAAATGTGCACTTTTATATTTTTAAATTTAAATTAATATATATTTTGATAGTAATGTGTATTATTTTTGTCCCCCCAACATAAATTTTATGGGACCGTCACTACTACTGTCTCTATCCTCATTATAGGATTACGAAAGTGAAAGAGCTAGTTGGATAGATTAAAACAATTAAAAATCATCATTTTAAAAAAACAGGATAGCCATGCATACGCATAGATCATACGTATACATGATTTGGATTTTCTGCATATACATGATATGCGCACAAAACTATTTCACTTCTGTAACACCCCTCCGATGCGTACGTACGACTCCAATTTTTGCAACTTCTGTATAATTCAATTTTAATCCCCTAAATTTAGACCTCTTTAACTTTTTGTGCAATTATCCATTTTCCTTTATTGTTAGATAATTTTCAAAATCTTTCCACTAATTTTAATTTAAGATAAATTTTATCCAAATCCAAATCCTGAGCGTCAAGGTATGCCCCTTAAAAGTTGGCTAAAAATTTATTTTTACCAAATTCACACAATTCTTCAAGTTCATAAATTCTTAATTCAATCCTAAACCATTCTAAAACCATTTCTACATATTCCAAACACTCATTTATGAATCTTCAACTATTCATAACCTAATCCAAAATAAAGCCAGGCCCAAAAAGGATAAAAGCCCACGCAAGAGATCATGCCTCCTCTACACCTACCCGACCTCATAGAGGTCGGACGCGATAACAACAGTGCAGCCTTACTTATCCAAATAAAATAACTCCCTCTTAAAATATTTTTCATTCATCTAGAAGAGAAATTTCAACTTTCCTAGAAAAAAGAAACAGTTATCCACCATTTAAGATAGAACTAGTCCAAAAAGGTAGTTATCTTTTCTATTATAAATACACTAACACTTTCAGGTATATCCAGAACTCAATCTACTAAAAAATCCGCCTAAAAGCCTTGCTAACTTAAACATCAACCTCCTCATAAGGAACTCGGACGACGACATCTCAGCACCAACACAAGTCGGTCGCTATCTCAAAAGGATTCTGAACCTCACGTTCAGGTCCAAATCACCGTTTCAAGTAACCCTCAAAACAAGAGAAAAAGACAAATAGGTCCCTAACCTTTTGTCCTGCGGACATTTTCGTCCCTGACCATTGAAAAATACTTTTAAGTCCCTGACCTTCACAAAATTTGGACGGATCAATCCCTCCGTCCAAATGCCTCCGTCAGGGACTGATCTGTCTAAATGCCTTCTTCAGGGACTGATCCGTCCAAATTTTGTGAAGGTCAGCGACTTAAAAGTATTTTTCAATGGTCAGGGACAAAAATGTCCAAAGGACAAAAAGTTAGGGACATATTTGTCCTTTTCTCTCAAAACAAATACTAATTTCAACCTTACATTAGCATTTATTTATAGAAATTATATGTACAAACCCTATCAAATATTTGGATTTTTTACTTAAATAAAATAAACCAATACCAAAATTACTGGATTCCTTTAAATCAAATTTTGAAACGTAAATATCCTCTTTTTATTATTATATAAATCGTTCCAGGGGCATAAGGATTATATAATATGTTAACCATGCCACCCATAACGATTTATGCATGAATGACCTAGGAGAATAAGGAGTAAATCGTTGCAGGGCACACAGGGTTATAGGTAATGCATAAATTGTCCCAACCTACAAAGATTCACGTGATTTTGAGCTAAAAGCCTAAAACACAAAGGCTTGGCACGATTAACGTGTTAAAACAAATCCTCTTAAACCTGTCACGATTTATGTATAATAGGGTACTTTTATTTATAATATTTTAATTTAAATTATATCTATTTAAATTTTAACTTAAAAAATAAAAATATACTTTTTATAGTTT